>NC_134249.1:3706956-4015869 GCF_965152275.1 Natator depressus
AGATCAGGTTAGTTTAACACAATCTACCTTTTGTAAAACCATGTTGTATTTTGTCCCAGGTACCATTGACCTCAATGTCCTTAACTACTTTTTCCTTCAAATTTTTTTCCAAGACCTTGCATACTACAGATGTCCAACTAACAGGCCTATAGTTACCTAGATCACTTTTTTCCTTTCTTAAAAATAGGAACTATGTTAGCAATTCTCCAGTCATATGGTACAACCCCTGAGTTTACAGATTCATTACAAATTTTTGCAAATGACCTTGCAATTTCATGTGACAGTTCCTTTAATATTCTTGGATGAAGATTATCTGGGCCCCTGGATTTAGCCCCATTAAGTTGTTCAAGTTTGGCTTCTACCTCGGATGTGGTAATATCTACCTCCATTTCCCCATTCCCATTTGTCGTCCTACCATTATCCCTAAGCTCCTCATTAGTCTCATTCAATACTTTGCCTCAGTCTTTGTTTAGATATTGGGCCATGCCTAGATTATCCTTAACCTCCACTCCATCCTCAGTGTTTAGCAGTCCCACTTCTTTGTTTTCTTATTTATATGGCTATAGAACTTTTTACTATTGGTTTTAATTCCCTTTGCAAGGTCCAACTCTACATGGCTTTTGGCCTTTCTCACTTTATTCCTACACATACTGACCTCAGTAAGGTAGCTTTCCTTGCTAATCCCTCCCATCTTCCACTCCTTGTAGGCTGCTTTTTCTTAATCACCTCTCTGAGATGCATGCTCATCCAGCTTGGTCTACAACTCCTGCCTATGAATTTTTTCCCCTTTCTTCGGATGCAGGCTTCCGATAGCTTCTGCAGCTGTGACTTGAAGCAATCCCAGGCCTCCTCCGCCTTTAGATCCACAAATTCTTCAGTCCAATCCACTTCCCTAACTAATTTCCTTAATTTTTTTAAGTTAGCTCTTTTGAAATAAAAAAGCCTAGTCGCAGATCTATTTTTTGTTTATCCTTCCATTTAGTTTGAACTGAATTAGCTCATGATCGCTCGAACCAAGGCTGTCCCCTACAACCATTTCTTCTAGGAGGTCCTCGCTACTCACCAAAACCAAATCTAAAATGGCATCCCCTCTAGTCGGTTCAGCAACTACTTGGTGAAGGAATCCATCAGCTATCGCATCCAGGAAAATCTGAGCCCTATTATTATTATTAGCACTTGTCCTCCAGTCTATATCTGGGAAGTTAAAGTCTCCCATGATCACACAATTCCCATTAGTATTTACTTCATTAAAAACCTTAAAGAGGTCTATCCATATCCAGATCGGATCCCGGCAGCCTGTAGCACACCCCAAGTACTATCCCAGGGCAGGCTCCAGTAACTTTCTTCCCCAATGTGATTTTTGCCCAGACAGACACTGTCTTATCCATTCCATCGCTTCTTATTTCTTTACATTCTACCTCATCATTGATATAAATGCTACTCCACCACCTTTACCTTTATTTCTGTCTTTCCTAAACAGCACATACCCTTCAATAGCTGTAGTCCAGTCATGACTACTATTCCACCATGTTTCTGTTATCTCTATAATATCTGGTTTCATTTCCTGCACCAGTAGCTCTAGTTCCTCCATTTTGTTACCTAGGCTCCTCGCATTGGTGTACAAACATCTTAATTTTTACTATTTGGCCTCACTCACATTCTTTATCCGATTAGGCATGGTCATTCTACCGCCAGTATCACCTATTAGACTGGTATGTACACTATCCTTCCTCCTTATGTCCATTCTCCCACCCACAGCTGTATCTTTTCTTACTTCATTTTCTTCCGTCTCAATGTTAAAATCCGGTGTAGAGGTTACCTGGACATCTCCCAACCATCTCCCCCAGATTCCATCAGTTCCACTGATGCTGAAGTTACCATAGAATCACTCTTCAGAACCTAAGCTTTTAATTAAAAAAATTCAGCACTGATGATTGCAAAGAAAACCTTCCAAACAAAACTTAAGTGTAACTGAGGCAACGCAGACTGCCTGAAATAATACTTGAGACAGGGGTAAACTGCTTTATTAATCTTAATTGGCTGGACTCTGAAACCTAATGACAACAATCTAAACTATGCTGCTGGCCATTTTACCAGAAACCCTGTTAATGTTTTAACCCGCAACCCTCTACCCCAGCTGCCAAGCACTCCAAGCTCCCCTGCCACTCCCACCACAACTTGTATGATGGAATTGTACAGTGCAGTCTGTGGCATGTTGAAAACTGAAAATTTAGGGCCAGAATAAAATGTAATGCACTACCAAAACACAAAGACTACTGGCTTATTGGTTTTCATATTTCAGTTTAAAATATTAAGTTGACTTTGAATTGCTATAGAACTTCCAGTCTACCACATAATTTAAGTCTAGTTCACTGTGGAGTATGAAGGGCCTTCAAGCTGTTACTCAATAAAATGTACATGGACCAAGAAAAAGTTAAAGTACACTCATTTGAGGGAAGGTAGCTAAGTACCCAAATACTCTCACAATTCATATTTGAGTACACATGCATAAAATATTACACTGCATAATCAAGCAACAAAGCTAATTCCATCCAAACCTCAGCCTATACACCTGAAAAATCTATACTCACTAGATTAGAAATATTTCCAGTTTTGACTTTCTGTAGAACTAATTTTCATTTGTGGTCAAGGATTTCAGGAATTTCTATTGTCAGATGGATGGTTAAGGCTGTTTTTCAAACATGCAGAATTACCTTCCTCTTGTGCATGCATTTGCCAACCAAATGGTGTAGGAAGTATAAGGGTATTCCAAACATTGTTACCTTTCCCTCAACAGTGCACTTTAATCGTTAAAAAAAGCTCTAACGCATTTCAAACCAACATTCCTTGATATACATTTTAATTTCAAAGTGACCTGCAAATAATATAAATTGGGCTTATATCCTTTTTGCTTATAATGTATATAGACTAAGGTCAGACGGGACCATCATGATCATCTAGTCCAGGGTTTCTCAACCTCTTTTGTTCAGAGCCACGCCCACCCCACCCCCCCAACATATTACAAAAAAAACACAGCCCACAACTGCTTTTCCTGCGTATCCAGTAGATTAAAAACCAGGGCCAGTGTTATGGGGTACCAAGCAGGGCAACCGTTCAGGCCCCATGCCACAGAGGGCCCCATGAAGTTAAGTTGCTCAGGCTTTGGCTTTAGCCCTGGGCAGTGAGGCTCAGGCTTTGGGTTCAGCCCTGGGCCCCAGAGAATTTAATGCTGGCTCTTTGGTTTATTTTGGCAGACCCCCTGAAATCTGCTCATGGCTCCGCAGGGGGCCCTGGACAAGAACCACTGATCTAGTCTGACCTCCTGCACCCACTCCTAGAAATAGACCCCCAAGCTCTGGCTGAGTTGCTGAAGTCCTCAAATCATGGTTTAAAAGACTTCAAGTTACAGAGAATCCACCATTTACACTAGTTTAAACCTGCAGGCAACCAGTGCCACATGCTGCAGAGGAAGGCAAAAAACAAACAAACAAACAAAAACCCACAGCATTTCTGCCAATCTGACCCCAGGGGAAAATTCCGACCCCAAATATGGTGATCAGTTAGATCCTGAGCATGTGGGTAAGACCCCCAGGCAGATACCCAGGAAAAAAATTCTCTGTAGTAACTCAGAGCTCTCCCCATCTAGTGTCTCATTTCCAGACATTGGGGTTTTTTGCTATTGGCAGTCATCAATGGACCATATGCCATTGTAGATAGCCGCATCATACCATCCCCTCCATAAATTTATCAAGCTCAGGTCTTGAAGTCAGTTAGGTTTTTTTGCCCCCACCGCTCCCCTTAGAAGGCTGTTCCAGAACTTCATTCCTCTCCTCTGATGGTTAGAAACCTTCATTTAATTTCAAGGCTAACCTTGTTCATGGCCAGTTTATATCCATTTGTTCTTGTGACTCCACGGGTGCTTAACTTAAATAAGTCTTCCCCCTCCTTGGTATTTATCCCTCTGATGTATTTATACCTTTTGGTTAGGCTAAACAAGACAAGCTCTTTGAGTCTCCTCTCATAAGGTAGATTTTCTATTCCTTGGATCATCCTAGTAGCCATCCTCTGCACCTGTTCCAGTTTGAATTCATCTTTCTTAAACATGGGAGACCAGAACTGCACACAGTACTCCAGATGAGAGCTCAGCAGTGCCTTGTATAATGGTACTAATACTTCCCTGTCTCTACTGGAAATACCTCCCCCAATGCATTTTAGGACAGCATTAACCTTTTTCACAGCTGCATTACATTGGCAGCTCATAGTCATCCTATGATCAGCCAATACACCCAGGTCTCTCTCCTCTTCTGTCACTTCCAACTGATAAGTCCCCAGCAGATAGGGACTAACAACAAGATTTTTTGCTAAGTGCATGACCTTGCACTACTAAATTTCATCCTATTTCTATTACTCCAGTTTACAAGGTCATCCAGATCTTCACATGTGATAGTCTGGTCCTCCTCCATACTGGCAATACCTCCCAACTGTGTGTCCTCTGCAAGTGTCATTAGCGTACTCCCACTTGTTGTGCTAAGATATAAGAGACTGAAAGGTTTTTGTTCTATTTATTTATTTTTTTATTTTTTTAAAGGGATCAGTGTCAACTCCTGCTTCCCCTGGTTTTACTGCAGGACCCACTGAAGGTCTCAGAGGATGTACTGTTAGTTCTCTCTGAATAACCCAAGAGGTGAGGGTGTTGACTCTTGAACAAAGATGTTCCTTCCCCAAAATGTTAACTACAGATAATTCAGCATTAGCAACAACAACAAAAAAAAAAAAAAATCCACAAAGTTTTAAACAACCTGAATAAAAATCCCTCCCCCTCCAAGTTTTCACTCTTTTGGCTGTTGGCAGTTCATTAGATTTCCAGTTATCACAGACTCTCTCAAGCTGTAAGAGACCTTAATTTCTAACATCACACACAGAAAAACTTTGAAAAGCAAGAAGAGCACAGTACTTTTGCCTCTGTACCTGATTATTAGTGATAGACAAAACTCTTAACTTTAACGTTTTTGGTTATGTTTCCTTGTTTATTTAGAAGGGACAATGTAGAGCCTTGGAGTCAGGTGCAGTGTTGGGGGGGCTATAGTCACCCCTCCCAGCACAAAGGTCAAAGGCGCTGAAGCCGAGCCAGGGCTAGAGCTGCCTGCTCCCCAGCGCAGGCCCCCCCAGCAGGGGGCAGGCGGCTGGGTGCAGCATGTCCCTAGGGTGGCTGCCTGTGCAGCTGCAGCCCTGCCAGCCAGTAGCAGCGCAGGGATGGGACGAGCAGGCCATGTGGGGGAAATAAGCTGGCATGTGGGCTCAGAGAGTGGGGCGGTGGGAGCCTCTCTGGGCAGGGAGCTGGCAGGTGACAAGGGGAATGAGGGGAGGGGAGTGATTGGAGCTGTCTTGCCTGGACTGAACTCACTCCAAACATCAACATCCTTGTGCAGCACATGACCTGTCACTTTCCCCACTGATAGTGAGTACTATTATATATTAATCATCCATATTTTATTTTAAATTTGTATTGCCCTATAACATTTCATTCTCGGTAGTGATACTGAAGTTAACACAGATATTTCACAGTGATTATTCATGTTAACATGCTTAATACATGTGTGCGGGTGTGTTTTGTTAAATGACAGACTTGAATCATAAAGCTAAGATAAAGAGTTCATGTGTACGAACTGTTTTCTTTCAAACTCTGATACGAATATTAAATAAGCCACAAAAGGCTTGAAAGTTTCAAATATGGTTTTATATATGCCTACAATAATTTTATTTTACAAAAGCAAAGTTAATACTCTTCATAAACTCAAAACAGATTCAAAACAAAACAGTTTTCTCTAAGTGTTTTAATGCTAACATTTACATCTATTTTATTTATGTACTTTTTCAAAGTCTCAGATGTAATTTATTACATCTTTCTCGGAGGTTATTTTTAGGTTATACAGTGGTTTGATTTCATTTAACAGTATAAGCAATATGCCCTGGGTATATTATTAATGCACAGCATTGTATGCGTTTGTTGAACGGGTGCACTTGCTTTGTGAAAAATGTTTTTCTGGAGTCCGGACTTTGACTGTACCTTGGCCAAGAAATTTAGACCTTGACCAAAAAAAAAAAAAAAAAATTATTAGACTATCCTGGATCCCCCTTCTCCTTTATTTCCACTTAAATTTATATTTGCTTTCAAGTCTGATCATTACATATAGCAAATTTTATTAGAAGAGGGTACTTTAATGAGCTAGAGATGTGTTTTATCCTTTTCTGGATTACATTATTACAATCAACATCTAGAAAGGAAATGCACAAATTTAAAAATCAACATTCACCATTCTTAACTTCTCCCCATTGTTTTCTTAAACTTTCCCTATTATCCTTAACTATCGAAGCACATATATTATGTATTGTCAGAGCCTGACCTGAGACCTCTGCAAAACGAAGAAGACTGAAGGACTGTTGAGAGTTTAGAGGTCTTAAATATTCGTTATTTTCTCTAAGGTTTTTAGGGGCAAAACCACAAAGTATAGACAGAATAGTACCATTACACTGTATTATGTAAATACATGTTTACACTTCAAGAACTTTAAATAGTCAAGTTGTCAACATAATAGACTGCAAGAGTTCCAAGATCTGTAATGATTTAATTCATAATTAAAAACTAGTGCAATAGCTGTTTTTATATATATCTCACTTCTTGTATTTTGAAAGAGTGAATTTATGGAAATATGTATTATTTTAGCAACACTGCATAACAGTGTTGCTATGGTTAAAGATGCTGCAACAGTTCTATTTTACATATATCAGCCACTAGGATCTTATCTTTTAGATATTTGCTCCGAGCTGCATTTTTGGATTAAAGAATTTTAGCCAAAATTATATTTTTGGTAGTTTTCCAAAAAAGGCTTTATCTGTTTTTAGAGTTTTGTAAATGCAATACACATAAATGAATTCATTTATGTAAAAAGCAAGTATTTTTTAAAAAGATACAGAGCTCAATTCTCATTTACACCAAGTCCTTTTTACATAATTCAATAAGCATAAAGAGGCCTTGATTTAGGAGTAAATGATGTTTATACCCACTGTAAGGGCCCACTTTACACAATCAGAGCAGTGTAAAAGCACAGGTGCCAACACCATGGGTGTTCTGGGGGGAGGGGAAGACTGTCCTGCTGATCAGCAACTCCTCCTCCCTCCCAGCACCTCCAACCCACCACCAATCAGCTGTTTGGCAGCCAGTGGGATTAAGGTGAATCACTCAGGATGCAAACACCTCTAGAGAGGTATCACCCCTGGGGGAGGTTGGCATATAATGGTTCAAACTGGGTTTTCCAGAGACCAACAGACAATGAAAAGGTTTTTTGCATAAAAAAAACCCCAGAGATTAAACTGACACATGGGTCTTTTTTCTAATTCAGCAAATGGCCACGACCTTCTGTTTGAGAGAGAGGACGGGAGGTTGGATATTAGGAAAACCTTTTTCACTAGGAGGGTGGTGAAACACTGGAATACGTTACCTAGGGAGGTGGTGGAATCTCCTTCCTTTGAGGTTTTTAAGGTTAGGCTTGACAAAGCCCTGGCTGGGATGATTTAGTTGGGAATTGGTCCTGCTTTGAGCAGGGGGTTGGACTAGATGACCTCCTGAGGTCCCTTCCAACCCTGATATTCTATGAGGGAAACCCTTGCAGAAGGGTTGGAAAGACTTTGGCTTATTAGGACCACCTAGGATGAACGGGTGACCTTTGGTAAGCTTTTACCATGCATATGGGAACTTTTATTTGTTTAATATGTTCCCTACAATTAAATGCAATTTGCTTTGTAACTAGCACACACTGTTGTAACCCCTGGAGAAAGTTTAAAAAGTGCTGGGGAAAATCACAGAGGTGCTGCAAAAACCCTAAGTCCCCAGTCTGGAGGAAGAGAGATAAGGTCCCTGTCTGAGAGACGCAAGGGCTGGGACCCTGAATTCTGAAGTGGGTACCCTTGAGGAACGCTGGGGTACGTGTGTACAGTTAACCCTAAAACTGTGACAGGGGTAACTATGAAGTTAAAGGAAAACATGAAACTGGCCTTCCCTACCCACCCCCGAGACAGAAATACCTACATTTCTTGGAGGTCTCTACATCTTCTCCTCTTCTCTGAGCTGCTAAGATTGCCTAGAAATAAGAAATTTAACTTTATCAAGATTAGTTCCATTAACATAAGGCACAGACCTCTATTTAAACACTTTAACAAAGAATGATTTATCATCCTCAAACAGCCAAGCTGCTAGCAAAAAAAACACAAAAAAACACCTCCCTGAGCATGTATCCAGGCAACCGCAACGACTTTGCTACAAGAGGAGAGGAAAGGAAGTAGCCTGCTTTGGCAGTTGGGTAGGAGATTTATTAGTTCTGAGAAATACATTGGAAGAACTCTCCATATTAATAGAGACATTTTGGATGTCCTGGAGAAAAAAATTGTTATGTGGATTTTAATCTTCCTTCACTCAGTTTGAGAAAGAAACATTGCTTTATAGTCCCTATTATCGAGAAAGCAATGTAAAATGGGCTAGGATAATGTCTAGAGGTGTGTCTAGACTGCAATTTAAGTCCCAGGTTTGAACTCAGGCTCAAGCCTAATCCACCATCTACACATAAATCGTGAAAACCCAGGGTAGGGGTGCAATTTCAGACCGGGGGAGTGGGGGAACACAGCAACTTTACCCATGATTCAAGGGGCTACTTAAGGCACCTGATAACTTAGGCCTGGTCTACACTACAAAGTTAGGTCGACATAAGCCGCGTTAGGTCAATTTAATAACTTATGTGTCTATACTGCTGAGTCCCCTTCCGCTGACCTCAAGGGTCTATAAAGTCAACTTTTGTACTCCACCTCCATGAGAGGCACAGCGCTTGCTTCGACATCCAAGGGTTGACATGGGGATAGTGTAGACACAGTTGTGTCATTTGAATGAACTGGCCTCCAGGAGGTGTCCCACAGTGCTCTGCTTTGACCGCTCTGGAGAGCGCTTTCAACTCCACTGCACATCAGCCAGGTACACAGGAAACAGTCGCCCCCCTGTTAAAGCCCTGGAAACTTTTGAATTTTCACTTCCTGTTTGATCAGCATGGAGAGCTCGTCAGCATAGCTGACATGGATGCTCAAGGCCGCAAATGTGCTCCAGCATGGAGTACACAGGAGGTGCTGGATCTTATTGCTGTGTGGGGAGAAGAGTCTGCAGGCAGAGCTCCGATCCAGCAGAAGAAATGCTGACATCTTTGCCAAAATCACACAGGGCATTGGGGAAAAGGGCTACAACACGGACACACAGAAGTGCGACATGAAAATAAAGGCGCTTCAGCAAGCATACCAGAAGATAAAGGGAGGCAAACAGTCACTCTGGTTCTGAGCCACAGACATGCCACTTCTATGAGGAGCTGCATGTGATTCTTGGCAGCAACCCCACCACTACCCCAAAATGCTCCATGGATACCTCCCAGGAGCCCCGGGCAACCTCAAGCAACAACGAGGACATTGTTGATGAGGAAGAGGAGGAGAATGCGAGGCAGGCAAGCGAAGGATCCATTCTCCCCCAACAGCCAAGAACCCTTTTTAAACTCTGGAGCACATCCCCGCACAGGACCAATTGCCGGCAGAGCATGATGCCCGGGAAGGCACCTCTGGTGAGTCCACATTTCCAATCAAACTGTCGGGGTCACATGCTATTGTTTTTAATGTTGAATCTGAAGAACAAAGGAGGTGTCGTGAGTATCGGTGACCACTCCAGCTACGCAGAGGGAGCTCTCCAAAAGACTGTTTATGTACACGGAGATGGCCCTGGAATCCTTCTTTGAGATCTCTAGGAAGCTTTCATGGAGGTACTCTGCAATCCTTTGCAGAAGGTTTCTGGGAAGGGCTGCCTTATTTCGTCCACCATGGTAGGACACTTTCCCACGCCACTCCAGTATTAACTCTGCTGGCATCACTGGGGCACACAGCATTGCAGCATAAGGACCAGGTCTGTACCCAGACGCTTGCAGCATTTGCTCCCTTTCCACCTCCGTTACCCTCAGGAGAGTGATATTATATGTGGTCACTTAGGGGAAACGGGGGGAGTATTAAATGCTAGCCCTTAAACCACAAGCAATTTGACAAGTAATCCACCCCATTTGGTGAATTCTCGGTCACAGAACCACACTTTCCCAAGTGTGCCCTGGTTGTGGTTGGAAGGGATCACCGCATATTGCAACCAGCACTTAAAAATGGGGAGGCGGATGTTTCCCGTTTGTCTCCTTTCCCCCTGCCCCCAACCCAGTGCCACTTTTGTAACAACCAAACTATTTGCAGAGCTTGACACTGGTGCCTGTCCTCAAGCAACATCAAGGTTGCTAGGGGAAAAGGGGCCTTTTCTCAAGTTCCAACCTGTGATCCCAAGAATGTGCCGCAGCTTTTGTGAAGACAAGACCTCTCACCCATGCCTCGTGGACTACACACCATGGCTGGAGCAGCAAACCAACTCCTGCAATAGCCAGTGGTTGCGATTACGTTGTGGCTTGCAGGGAAGTGCATTGAGGGATGTTTCTTTTATAAAAAGAATTAACCTTGCACCAGAAACAATGCATGCACTGTCAATGCTACCTTTATGCTTTGTATTCTTTACAGCTGAAACCTGTCCATCGGCACATCCTCCACACTGGGACAGAGACTTTCCCAGATTAGAAGGCAGAAAAAGACTACTTGGGAGGACATGTTCAACGAATTAATGCGCGCCTCCGAGAGTGACAAGACAGAGCTCAGAGCATGGAGGATTACACTGCGTGACAGCCTGCATAAGGACAGCATGTAGGGAACAACAGCGTGCCACCGAGGAAGAGATGCTGTGGATTATGAAGGAACGAACAGACATAGGGGGAGGGATAGCTCAGTGGTTTAAGCATTGGCCTACTAAACCCAGGGTTTTGAGTTCAATCCTTGAGGGGGCCATTTAGGGATCTGGGGCAAAAATTGGTCCTGCTTTGAGCAGGGGGTTGGACTAGATGATCTCCTGAGGTCCCTTCCAACCCGGATATTCTAATGATTCTATGTTAAGGCGTCCGATTGAGGTTCAAGAAAGGCAGCTGGATGCTTGAATCCCTCTGGAGCCATTGCTGAACCTGCTGCCATCATCACCCAGTTCTACATCCTCCCCACCCCCCACAAACATCCGGGGGGGGGGGGAGGAGCACTCAATACCAGGGGAGGGTACAAGGACCAGAAGGCGCCCGTTCCCACACCTTTGATGGTTATTGTAGTGCATCTGTAAGCAAGCTTTCCTTGTTCCCGCCCCCACAGTATCAGCAGCCCTTTTGCCCCAAGTTATCTTACTTTTCTTTGCTGTCTGTGTGTTTGTGACCATAATAAAACTTTACAGATTGAAGAGCCTTTTCTCCTCATTCATCAGTACACTGTGTTTAGTGGGGGTGGAGTTTAAAGGGGAGAAAATGCAATGAAGGGAACAGCTTGGTAAGGAACAACACACACGTGTTCCATCTACAGTCCCACAGCAGTTAGGGAACCGCATAGTGGCAAAACCATCCACTATGCCCTGCATGTTGCCCTGAGTCACTATCCTTCGTAGCAGAAGTCTATTGATTGCCCTGGAAACTTGGATCACAGCAGACCCCACGGTAGATTTACCCACTCCAAATTGATTCCCCACTGATCGGTAGCAGTCTGACATTGCAAGCTTCCAGAGAGCTATCGCCACTCGCTTCTCAACTGTCAGAGCAGCTCTCATTTTACTACTGCTGCGCTTTAGGGCTGGGGAAAGCTCCTCACACAGTTCCATGAAAGTGGCCTTACGCATTCGAAAGTTCTGCGGCCACTGCTCGTCATCCCATAGCTGCATAACTATGCAGTCCCACCAGTCAGTGCTTGTTTCCTGGGCCCAGAAGCGGTGTTCCACCATGTCAAGGTGATGCGTGACTGTTGCCAGCATCTGCGAATTGCTCCGGTCCATGGCTTCCAGCAGGGCTGCTTGCGTGGCATCACATTGTTCCTGCTTCGGCTGAGTATATACTGCAGGATAAGACATGAGGTGTTTGTAATGCTCACAACAACAGTGTACAGCTGATCAAAGTCCACGCTTGCTGTGCTATGGCGTCTGCGCGGGTAACCCAGGCTTAGGAAAAAAGGCGCGAAAAAGGCTTGGTTTCTTTGCTGTGGATTTCAGGGTGAGAGGGAGGTAAGTGCATCATGGGAGGCTAACGCCATGTTATAACCACCCGCGCAAATGTTTTGGTCCCATGAGGCATCGTAAGCCCAACCCAAAATTCCACTCGGCTCCATGCACTCAACCATAGTGCAGCGCTCTGTGCATTGATGCAAGCCCTCCTAGGGAGGATGCACTCCACCGACACTATGAGCATAGTGGGGACACACAAGATCAACTTGCTTAAATCGGCGGATCAATGTTGATTAACACAAAATTGACTTAACTTTGTAGTGTAAATATACCCTTAGAAATTAGCTGATACATACAGTACTCCTAATTACTATATAAAGAAAAAATATACAAACCCCAATTAAAGCCATTGTTCTAAATTTACACATAAATTTAAAATATCAGGAGACAATACAACAAGATATTCCCAATCCCAAGCCTTGAGGTATCAATTGTGGAGCCTTACAAGGTATCAGAAACACACGTCTGATACTTTATACACTACCTTTAGTAGAGATAAATACAAATAAAATAGGTTTCCTTTCTCTAACAGATGTTCTGTGTTACTGCCACTATCTACTCTATTTTAGTCAATTGTTTTCACACTACTAAAAATGTATTTAATTTTAACATGCGATTACTTTTTTCCTCTTATTAAGAATGGGAAATTTTTCTAATTATTTTGGCATTTATATTTACTGATCACAATCACGTATCTGACTCACTAACATTTGACTCCATCACTGCTATTAGTATCAGACTTGGAACCGCATTTGTTTTCCTATGAATTTTAAGTTATTTTACAGATATAACTAAAAATACTATTTGAAAATAAATAACCTTCATCTGTAGTGTGTCTGAAGTTATGCGTTTAGCTAATTTTTTTTAAACTGGCATTGCTAAGGTGAGTACAAGCTAAATTTACATTCAAGAAGGATCACATTACTTGATTGTATCACTTTAATCAATGATTGACAAAGCTCAACATGGTCAGTAATAATGATAATTACTCCAGTCAGGACCAGTTAGGCATTTTAGAATTCACTACTCAAAGAATTAAATTTAAGCATAAGAAAGAAACGATGAAATAGACAGAACCAGTCAAAAAAACTAAAATAAGCACTGTAGTTCTTAAAGAACTTTGAAAGAAAAAAAAAAACCCAGAGACTAGATGTGCATTTCGATGGGAAGTACCAAGTAGTAACAGCACCACCACTAGTGTGTGAGGGAGATTAAGTGTGAGCCTGAGTGAGTGTGTCAGCACACCAAGCACTTTTTCAGTATAGCAGCAGCTGAAGCACCAACTCCTGAGCCAGAGGCAGCAGCACAGACAGGCCCTGTCCTCTCACCCAGCGTAGTGAGACCAGACACGTGGGGGAGCAGCTTGGCCAGCACCGGCCGCAGTGGAAGACAAAGTGGGAGAGGAGGGGCGGCATCTCCCGCCCTGCTGCAAACTGCACCCAAATGTGGTATGAAGCTTGGGGGGAGGACAGGTGCTCCTTTGACCCACGGCTCTGACCTAGAGTCTCTGTGTATAAACTTGCCAGAAAAAAACAAACTGTTTCAAGTCATACACTGAAATGCTCTTTTATGACTTCTCACGGTTGGATAAGAGATTGTTTCCATACCTAGCTAACTTATCCACTTGCTCTCCTAAAATAATTAGACTATAGATGAGTCTGGTGGCATCTTAAAGACCAATAGATTTCTTTGGGCATAAGCTTTCATGCATAAAACCCCCACTTTTTCAGATGCATGGAGATGCATAAAACTGTTAGTCTTTAAAGTGCCATCGGACTCCTCATTGTTTTTGTGGACACAGACTAACGCAGCTACCCCCTGATACGTAGACTATAGATCAGGGCCAGCTCCAGGCACCAGCTTTCCAAGCAGGTGCTTGGGGTGGCAATTAGAACGGGGCGGCAGTCCATGTCCCGTGGCAGCAATTCGGCAGCCGCTCTGCCACTGTTGTGGCGGTGGCAATTTGGCGGCGGCTGCTTGGGGCAGCAAAATTGCTAGAGCTGCCCCTGCTATAGATGGTTATTTTTTAAGTAGCCAGTAAACAAAATGCAGCACTAACCATTAGTATTATTAAACACAAACTCAAACTAAGTACAAGTTAATGGAGAAAAGTACTTATGCTCCAGTTTCACCTTGGAACTTTTAGAGTTACCTAGGAACAAAACAGATGATAGGCAAAGGTCACAGAATTTGGTATTCAGCTGCTGTACCATGAGGGGCAAAAGGATCAAGGTGACAGATGATTAGGAAACAGCTAAGAGATTGATACCATACAGGTTTTTTGTACAACTGTTCACAGATGGACTGTTTTCAGTTAGGAATTCTGTGTTCATTTTTATTGCCACCCAACAGTAGTTGCACCAAACAGCTACATGACTTTGTTTTCAGGCAATGAACCCACATGTGAAATAAGTAATATGAACTTGGGAAGTTTGCAGCTTCTTCTTCCCAAAGCTGTTGTCCAGTCACAAAAATTCTTAAAAGTGAAATAAACCATAGGAGAACTGCAGTACTAGATGTGTGTCAAAGGCTCCTTCCTTTGGGGTTGGGGCAGGACATATACTCCAAGTAGTTTATACTTGTTTCGGCTCCACCCCATCATGTTGCATCAGCCAGCTTATTTGATGCACAGCAGTTTTGAAATATTATTTTTAATATACAGTAAGTTATCTGTTCTCTATCTTTAATGGGGGTAAGACCTTTGAAAGCCACTGAATGTCCGAACGCACACAAGAACAAGCCAATGCAACACTGGAGGAGCTTAAGAGAGAGAGATTAATTTTTAGAATCTGTGCCAAATGCCCCTCTCAGCCTGGTTAGCAGGGTCATATATGGAAAGAGGAACTACATTATCTGCAATTCTGTATTTCCAGCTGTATTCCATCTTATTCCTACTAGAAGTTGCAATCCAAGGTGCAACATTATATCTTGCCAAGTCAGTGCTTTTGCTGGATAAGAGTGAAGCCTCAGTGTCAATTCTGTCTTTTCAGCAAAAGACATGGAAAGCACCAAGATGTCACACGAGAGAACAGCAGCCATTTGTCACTGTACAATAATCTAGGTGAATTAATCTTACTGCACGGACACCAAGTTATTAGAAAAAAGCCACCCTACACGTGCCAGCACTGGAACAAACCAAGCCAGACAAAACCCCCTTTTCTATGTCACACTCCTTCCAGCCGTGCTGCGGCCGAGCAGTGACCGGATTCTGCGTTGGGACCGTTTACTGGAGCGGGGGTCTCAACCTCTCTCTTTCTGAGCCCCCCCAACAGGCTATACAAACTCCACGGCCCCCCTGCGCCCCCACACCCGGTTTTCTGCGGATACAAGCCAGGGCTGGCGTTAGGAGGTAGCCAGCAGGGCAACTGCCCAGGGCCCCTGGGCTCGGGGGCACCATGAAGCTAAGCTGCTCAGGCTTCAGCCCCAGGTGGCTGGGCGCGGGGCCCCGGTGGGGAGCACCCCGTCCAGCACGGCTATGCCCTCAGCAAAAGGCCCCCGCCAGCAGGAAATCTCCAGCCCGCTCCCAGGAGGGGTTGTGGGTGGCGAGCAAGGCAAGGACCCCAGCGAGCGTTTCTCGGCGCGCAGCAGGGCGCCCCACTTCCAGCCACCCGCACAAGCCCGCGCAGAGAGCAGCGGTGCGGGTCCCGCAGCCCCGGGCCCCGCAGCCAGAGCGCGCCGAGCCCGTCCCGCAAACAGCCCCCGAGCGCGAGCGGGGCGCGGCGGCCGCCCGGGCCCGGCCGGTGAGCCCCGCCCCGCCGAGCGCACGGCAGCGGGTGCGGGGAGCCGGGCCCGCCCCGCCCTCCTCCCCCGCGGGCTCAGCCAGCGCCTGAGGGGACCCGGCCCGGCCCGGCCCGGCCCGCACCCAGGGAGGGGCCGCGGCTGCCGGGGGGGGCGGGCCGGGCCGACGGGACCCGCTCGGACAGCCCCGGCCCGGGCTCCGGGCACCCCCTGACCTGCTTGGACTTGGCCTGGGCCGCGCTCGGCCCCTTCTTGCGCAGCACCGTGACCGTGTCCCAGTCGCTCTCCGCCATGGCACCGACCGACTCCGCCCGCAGCGCAGCGCAGCCTCCTCCTGCACCCTCCAGCCCGCCGCTCATAGGGCGACCTGCCTGTCACTCCTCAAGTAGACTTGCACTGATTGGATGAGAGAGGGAGTCCCGAACCGGAACGGCTGTGCCGACGATCGGCGCGCTGATTGGTTCAAGTACACGCCACTCATTAAATACGTTACCTTACTGGGTGAGAATGACGCCTCTGGAGGGTGGGACTTCGGGCGCCTTGTCCCAATGGGCTTCGGCATCAGCACGCTTCTGTGCCCGCGCTGACGCGTCTCGGGGGCGTGGCCGGGCTGAGCAGCGAGGGCCGCGGGGCTGCGGCTGGCTCCGCGCTCGGGGGCGTGGCTGGGGCAGGTGTTTGCTGAGCAGCGCCGGCCCTGGGATCTCCGCCGCCCCAAGCGGCCGGCTGTCCGGCCTCCCCTGCGGGCCTCCCCGTCCACCGCGTCCCCGCCCTGCCCCGAACCCGCCGCTCCGCCGCCCCCCGGGCGTGCTGCATCCCCCCCATTGCCTCCTGCGGCGCCCCCCACCCCCCGCTCCGCCTGCCCCCCGGGCGTGCTGCATCCCCCCCATTGCCTCCTGCGGCTCCCCCCACACCCCCGCTCCACCGCCCCCCCGGGCGTGCTGCATCCCCCCCATTGCCTCCTGCGGTTCCCCCCCGCTCCGCCTGCCCCCCGGGCGTGCTGCATCCCCCCCCCACTGCCTCCCCCCACACACCCCCGCTCCGCCTGCCCACCGGGCGTGCTGCATCCCCCCCCCATTGCCTCCTGCGGCTCCCCCCCACCCCCCTGCTCCGCTGCCCCCCCGGGCGTGCTGCATCCCCCCCATTGCCTCCTGCGGCTCTCCCCCCCCCCCGCTCCGCCTGCCCCCCCCGGGCGTGTTGCATCCCCCCCATTGCCTCCTGCGGCTCTCCCCCCCCCGCTCCGCCTGCCCCCCCGGGCGTGTTGCATCCCCCCCACTGCCTCCTGTGGCTCCCCCCCCCGCTCTGCCTGCCCCTCGGGCGTGTTGCATCCCCCCCACTGCCTCCTGCGGCTCCCCCCTGCTCCGCCTGCCCCTCGGGCGTGCTGCATCCCCCCCCACTGCCTCCTGCGGCTCTCCCCCGCTCCGCCTGCCCCCCGGGCGTGCTGCATCCCCCCCCATTGCATCCTGCGGCTCCCCTCGCCCTTGCTCCCCCCTGCTCCCTCTGCTCCCCAGGCGTGCCGCATCCCCCCCCCCCATTGCGTCCTGCGGCTCCCCCCACCCCGCCCCGCAACCCCCTGCCCTCTCTCACCTCCGCTCCGCCTGCTCACCCAGGTGTGCCGCCGCTCGGCTTCTTCCCTCTCTCTCCCTCCTTCCCAGACTTGTCGCGCGAAACAGCTGTTTGGCGCGGCCAGCCTGGGAGGAACAGAGGAGAAGCGGAGCGGCGGCAGTGTGCTCAGGGGAGCAGGCGGAGGCGGAGCGGAGGTGCGCTGGGGGCACATTTCTAGGGGCGGCATGGCAGGCGCCAGAATGCTGCCCCTAGAAATGGGCCGCCCCAAGCACCTGCTTGTTTTGCTGTGCCTAGAGCCAGCCCTGTTGGTTAGGGGGATTTTTACCTCAATAGCTGCACCAGCCTACACTCCCTTACACTAGTGCAAAGCACTACTATATCAGTTTTCAGAGTAACAGCCGTGTTAGTCTGTATTCGTAAAAAGAAAAAAGAAAAGGAGTACTTGTGGCACCTTAGAGACTAACCAGTTTATTTGAGCATGAGCTTTCGTGAGCTGCAGCAGGACAGTGGGGTGGGAGGAAGTTTTGTTTCATGGTCTCTGTGTGTATATAATGTCTTCTGCAGTTTCCACGATATGCTATGCATCCGATGAAGTGAGCTGTAGCTCACGAAAGCTCATGCTCAAATAAACTGGTTAGTCTCTAAGGTGCCACAAGTACTCCTTTTCTTTTTTCTTTTTACTATATCAGTGTACATTTTTAAAAAGGGCTCCAGAGGTGATCTCGGTAATTACAGGCATGTAAGCCTGACTTCAGCACCGGGCAAACTGGTTGAAACTATAATAAAGAACAGTATTGTCAGACATATAGATGAATGTTGTCGGTAGCTTCTGGTGTGGTGCTCTGCTCTTGTTCGATAATGATAACAGTCGGCTGCGTGCGTGTTCCCTCTGTGTACTGCCCTAGCTCTGCGCAGATACCTAACACAGCAGACCCCGAGAGAACCCTCAAAAACCACAGACTAGTAAGATACGAAGGCACCCGAGCCGGGTTTATTGTCAAACGAAGCACAGTAATAGTTCCCTATAGACTCTACAGGGCATACTACAAATTTGTGCTCCCTGGCAACGGACACAGCTCAGTTACTGCCCCCTAGGCTGGACAAAGATGTGCGCTCCTGGACCTACTTTTATACAGTTGCAGGACAGATTACTCATCATAGTTCAAACGAATCTGTCCATCATGTTGTCCTTTTGACCCTGTCTTTCAGTTGCACCTGCCTGTTCCTTGTTACATCTGTGGAGTGTTCTGACGCCATCTTGGCGCAAGTTCCTCTCATTAGCCCTTGTGTGTGTGTGCCTGTGCTTCTAACAACCTTTTCTTGCCAACTTCTGTGAGTGGGACCTGCCTCACAGCCCAACTTTGCTTATCACTGGCTGGAAGTACTTTGGTTCAGGCTTTACTTTGGTTCAGGCTTCAGGCCTCAGACTGGGCCTCTGATACAAGAATTTATGTTTCAGGGCCTCCTCTTACTACAATGAACATAATTTGTTGAGGAAGAATCAACATGGTTTTAGTAAAGGGAAATCATGCCTCACCAATCTACTAGAACTCTTTGAGGGGGTCAACAAGCATGTGGACAAGGGTGATCCAGTGAATATAGTGTACTTAGATTTTCAGAAAGCCTTTGATAAGGTCCCTCACCAAAGGCTCTTATGCAAAGTAGGCTGCCACAGGATAAGAGGGAAGGTGCTCTCATGGATTGGTAACTGGTTAAAAGATAGGAAATAAAGGGTAGGTATGGAATGGAGAGAGGTAAACAGTGTTGTCCCCCAGGGGAATGTTCTGGGACCAGTCTTATTCAACAGATTCATAAATGATCTGGAAAAAGGGGTAAACAGTGAAGTGGAAAAATTAACAGATTATACCAAATTACTAAAGATAGTTAAGACCCAGGCAGACTGCAAAGAGCTACAAAAGGATCTCTCGAAACTGGGTGACTGGGCAACAAAATGGCAGATGAAATTTAATGTTGATAAATGCAAAGTAATGCTCATTGGAAAGCATAATCTCAACTATACATATAAAATGATGGGGTCTAAATTAGCTGTTACCACTCAAGAAAGAGAACTTGGAGTCATTGTGGATAGTTCTCTGAAAACATCCACTCAGCGGCAGTCAAAAAAGCGAACAGAATGCTGGGAATAATTAAGAAAGGGGTAGATAATAGGACAGAAAATATCATGTTCCCTATATATAAATCCATGGTACGCCCACATCTTGAATACTGTGTGCAGATGTGGTCACCCCATCTACAAAAAAAAGATATATTGGAATTGGAAAAGGTGCAGGAATGGGCAACAAAAATTATTAGGGGTATGGAATGGCTTCCGTATGAGGAGAGATTAATAAGACTGGGACTTTTCAGCTTGGAAAAGAGACGGCTAAGGGGAGATATGATTGAGGTCTATAAAATCATGACTGGTGTACAGAAAGTAGATAAGGAAGAGTTATTTACTACTTCTCATAACACAAGAACTGGGGGCCACAAAATTAAATTAATAGGCAGCCGGTTTAAAATAAATAAAAGGAAGTATTTCTTCACACGACACAAAGTCAACCTGTGGAACTCCTTGTCAGAGGATGTTGTGAAGGCCAAGACCATAACAGGGTTCAAAAAAGAACTAGATAAATTGATGGAGGATAGGTCCATGAATGGCTATTAGCCAGGATGGGCAGGAATGGTGTCCCTAGCCTCTGTTTGCCAGAAGCTGGGAATGCATGACAGGGGATGGATCACTTGATGATTCCCTGTTCTGTTCATTCCCTCTGGGGCACCTGGCACTGACCACTGTTGGAAGACAGGATACTGGGCTAGATGGACCTTTGATCTGACCCAGTAGGGCAATTTTTATGTTCTTATGTTATTTTATTGTGTTTTTAAAGTAAAGTTGTACCACTGCAAAGCACATTGTACCAATGTCAAGCACTACTGTACCAGTGTTAAACTCTGTTCCACCAGTGTAAAGCTCCGTTATACCAGTGTAATTGAGGCTACACTGGGCAGGGGGTGTCAGACCAATGGACCCATACCGATGTAGTTAAAAGTCCGGTTTTCTAGTGTAGAGCATCCCAAAGCAGCAGACCCTCAGCTGGTGTAAACTGTCCTAGAGCCACTGACTTCAATGGCACTCTGACACTTTACACCAGCTGGGAATCAGCCCTATGATGTTTGGAAGTAGAGTAAATAAGTCTCAGGAACTGATTTAATCAGTGTTATTAAAACAGCACATATCTCCCCATGCTATGGTAACGCCCGCCGGGATCAAACTTGGTATTAGCCCGAAACAGATTTGAAGGTGTTTACCTTCTGAGGCTACTTAGAAGATGGGCTAATCAGCTGGCCCTTCCCCCTCCTGTATCTTGATACCAGTCAGCAATGTGTTCTTGGGGAACCAGGGCGCAGTATCTAGCCTGTCTGACTCATGAAACACCCCCCCTCCCCCAACCAGTCTCTGCTTGAACCAAAACCGATCAGAGAAAAGACTTCCAGAGAGCAGTGAAGGGCGTTGGAAGACACACCTAGACCTCTCCTGACAGGGGTGACAAGATTAAGGCATCTCCATTAGCATACAGAATGAAGAACAGAGGCCACTCTCCAAGCCTCATGTGCATGAAAGATGGGACAGGAAGACATCTCCATTAGCATAGAGAATGGAGAACAGAGAACTGCACTGAACTCTGGGATCAGAAAAGCAGGGAAGCACTGCATCATGGGGCATCTCTGCTACAGATGTTAATGAACCCACACCTGCACACACCCAGCTCAGCAGCTATCAGACCAATTCTAGTAATGAATCCTTGATTGATATCCAAAATACTGAAGTAGCCTAATTGCATTGTGAGCTCCCTGGGAGAAAACACCACCCATAGCCAAGAGTGATCAGCTCATATTGTCTAGCCTAAAGAAAACCCTTCAGTCATCAGTTTACCCATCAACAAATCTAGTGTTCTTGTGACAGATTTTTGTTACCAATGTGCCTGATGAGTCAGTTGATCAGGCTGAGGCCACAGGATCATTAAGGGAGGAGATGACGTAACACACCAAGTGTCTCCGACATAAACAGCAATACAGCATGCACAAAATTGTTAGGATCACAACAATTGCATACACTAGCCAATAATGGCTTCTGGCTTCATTAGTAACATAGCATAACACGTCCCCCTGTTGGCACAGATGCCCCACTCAAATGGCGGTGGTAAAGGCAGCTTTCCCTAGATTAAATGTGTGTTGTAACACCGTGAAGGAGGAGGCATCTGTCTGGAATATGGAAAGTTGCTCTCTGGTGTGCGCCAGTGGGAGAAACACATTGGGCGTTAGCCATGAAAAATTAAACACAGCATAGTTAGAAACATTAACAGTCTTGTAGAACGGCAGGCCAATGCACTGAAAAATTTTGTGCCTGAGACGGTAACAGCAAATCAAGGGGTACCCTGGGGTAGGTGGCCCTCCAAACACAAGCAGAGGTATTGGTAAAAACAGGGGCCTTAGTGGGGGCATATCCTGATGCCTCCCCTTCCCAGCAGACGTGTTGACCCACCTCGTAAAAGCAGCTTGGGATTGCCTTTTCTCTACACATCCGTTGAGGGGGCTCCAAAGGCCACAGCTGCCAAGTGTTGCCCTCTGCAATCCATATGTGCTGATGGTCAGTGGCCATGGTCAGCACATAACACTGAATTGTGTTATTGGGGGGAGCCACCTTCCATGTCGCAATGGACCACCCAATCCCAGATAATACGTGATGCCACATTCCCAGGATGCTCAGCCACAATTGCCCCGCCCCACCAACGAATAATTCACCTTCCCCCCCCCCCACCATGGTCAGTTCTGAACAGTGGTAAAATCAACAAAGGAGGCCCAAAACATTGGGAACCCGAGGATTCCCAGAGAGAAATACCACCATACATACATTGTTTTGCCCTGACAAATTTTGCAGGCTTAAAGCAGCAAGAGTGGTCCCACCACTCCTGTTCGGGGTGTCCCTGGGCTCTCGCTGTTACTGCCTTGTCCTGTTAACAAAGGAAAAGGGGAAAAAAGCAACAATGTAAATGCACCTATTGGGGAAACTGAGGCACGTACAAAAACTCTCTAAATTATTAGTTGTCCCATTACAGCCCTCCCTGGCTTTCATCATGGATGTTGTTTGTCTGGTTTAGGAGGTTACAACAACATTACATCCCGAGATCAGTAATTGCTATTGCTTGCCAAAGGGCTTCCCATTCCACTTCCACTCCAGGCCACCACAGGAGGAACAGGGTTCGTCCCCATGGGATCCAGGGGATGTTCAGGGCGACCGACCAGGTATTTTGCTGTGGCCCTGCTGTGTCTATCTGGACTATGCACTGTTTCCAAGGCACCTCCCCTCCCGTCTTCCGCCACACTGTGGCTCGGGCCCCTTGGGCAGCTCGAACTAGGGAGAGCCTTTGGAGGTATTTTTCCTCCTCATAATTGTAATCATCCAGATAATCCCATGGACAGCTGGACGCTCGGATGGTCCAAGCAGGTGGCTGGTCCACAACCAAGGCCCACAACGCCATGACCAGAAACCTAGGGGGAAGCATATGTTTTGAGCTGATTGGCATCCGCCCATTTTACAGTACTTTGGTCTCATTATCCAATTCATCCTACATACAGGATCCTAGTGAAATGTCTTCACTACCGGGCTCTTGAGCAACAGGCAAGGACAAGCACACCCACTTTTGAGGAGTCCACTAGGTACAACCCCTTGTGTCCAATAGCTTCCCTCCCTCCCCAGTGTTAGAGAGCTTATTCCTTCACTCTCCCACTTCCCTGGTCCTTCTCACATGAACAGAGAGCAACAATACCCGAAGTCCGAAGGTGCAAACAATTCAAAGTTTATTGGGGTGAACTTCCAGCAAGCTTAAATACAAGTTCCTTTTTCCTTATTTTCGAATCCCAACTTACTTCCTGTTTGCCCCTAATTTATATAGTAATATTCTTAGCTATACCTTAACCAATCATTCTACTGAAATTTAACTAACCAATCCTAACATATTGTAACATGATTAGCTAACCAATTATATCCCACCACCTTAATTAGTTTACACCCAGCAAAATTAATTATACAGCAGACAGAAACAATCACAGAACCAGACAGAGACCATGCCAATAAACAATAGCAAAGTGGGAACTATAATGACAAAACAATACAGAAGTGAGGATTTCACAACTACATCTATAAAGACATAAGAGTTTCCCAGCTGTTCCCAGCTGCTCACTTCTATTGATAAGTGAGTTCTTACCAGACAGAAAACTATCAACCTCAATTTCCTTTTATATCTTCTAGGCACTTCTCTTTCTCTGGAGGTGATAGGAATACAATCCTGTCCTGATAGTGCCTAACAGCCCAATAGCACCTTATTTCAATGTGACTAGTATGGAATGTGAGGATGTGACTGTTCGCTTCCTAGCTTATGGCTGCCTCTGCTGCTTAGCCAAAGGCCTTAGCCTAAGAACAGGGCCTCAAACTGTCACAGTAAGAGAAGGCCCTTACACCAGCAGACAGTGATTTTGATTCTTTCTTTTATACCTCTAGAACTAGCCAAGTGATAAGAATACACCTAAATTCTTAAAGTACAGGCCTTTGCAGACAGGCCTGAATATCTATATCCTAACACCCAGCCCACTGGCTCAAGGTCTGGGGTAGCCAGAAAGATTCCGTGTGCAATATAAGGAGTGGGCTAACTTTCCATATCCTTGCTTCCAGAGCTTGTTGGTGTGCATTTTTAACAACAATTTTCCCAATTAAAAGGTCTGGCCTTTCCATGCCAGAAACATATTGCATCCATTCATATTAATAAGTTCCAAACAATGATCTTTTTCTTTGCTTTAGCAAGTGTATCAAAACCTTAGTGTTTCCTGATATTTCCCAAAACATTTTGTGTTCCAAGGTGAACAAAGCAAGTATCTGCATTTCAGTACATCCCATAGCTATAGCAGTATGGGTTATTTTTATTTCCATTTGTTTCTGTATTAGGCTGTCCTGTAGCTGGGACAGATAGTTTAATTTATTCTTAATCATCTCCAGGTCTACAGTATTTATAATCTCTGCTCTAAAACCAATTTCTCCTAATATGGTGTCTGCTACCTGAGGAGGTTTCCCTACAACATTTAATACACAACAGTACTAGCAACAAGACAACACAAGACAAAACATAGAACACAAAACACAATTTCTATTGTGACAGCAGATTCATGGTATTCTGGGTTGCTTTTCAGCTGACATCAGCTTTTCCTGTTGTTCTGAAAGACAAGAAAAACATATTTCTACCCCTTTGGGGGTGGCAGATTATTGCTTAAAATATTCCTTTCTTTTACAAACACCCTTGCTGGTTGCAGGCAAAACAGAGGAATTACCCCCATATTTTCCTGTGTTTGTTCTATAGGCAGGTCAGGTTTCAATGGCGTCTACCTTTATCAGTTAGGTCATTTGCATTAACACAGGCACTTTCTGGCTTGCTTTTGGATTCAAAGCCATTAGCAGCTCAGAGACTCTGACTTAAAAGGGACACAATCAACTTTCACCAGAACTTTGATTACTGTTCACTTTTAACTCCTGCTTTTAAAACATACAAAAATCTGAAAAAGAAAACACAACCTATTGTGGCTCCCTTTGGAGCCCTAATAGGATTGTAATTAAGTAGCATGGTATGTTTGCATTTCTTTTACCCCTTCTGCAACATACACTGCTCTGTTTTTACATAGCTGTATATAAATTACATTTCCTTTGTACATTTGGGGCAGTCAAGTTCCAATAGAACCCCCTTATATTCTTTTAGCAAATTTAACTAAATTGTCCATAGTCAAATTATTTTAGTTAGATGGTCTCTTTGCCTGGATTATTTACAGACATTCCTTTGGAAAAGGGCCCGTTCTTCCTTCAGAATGGCTGCAAAGAAACCAAGAATTTTCTTTTTCTTTAACACTTTTCCTTTTTAACACTTTTACAACGTTTAACTGCTTAATTCCCCCCAGTCTTTGCAGAGTTAACTTCTCACTCTCTTTCCTTAAATCACTTGCTTATCTCCCAAAATGACACCTTCATCAACTCAGATTTTACCATTCCAAGTACTACTTCAGGGATCTGAATTTCCCATGCCTGTACTTACTGCTTTCTTTACTCCTAAAGGCTTCCAACCTGTTTTCCAATTTCTTTATCTGCTGCCTGCCTGCTTGTCTGGGCCCGATCCTTCTTTTCTTGCTGCACTGTCCCTTTCCATGGGCACAGGCTTTGTTCCACTACCAATTTAGCAAGGAACGTGGGCTCCTTAATTAGCACCCACCCCTCCTGGTCCCTTTCCTCTTCATAATCACCCCACAAGGTGCTCTCCTCGTAGTTGGGGGTGCCATATATACAACCTTCTCCCCTTTCACCCGCTGGACCTCTCCTTGGTCTTATTGAGGGCCACTATAGGGTTCCACCCAAAATTGAGGATCCTCACAAAGGAAGATATCAAAGCCCTCACAAGGGTCACCCGATTCATCCCCCATGAGGCTCGCCACCTGGACTGAACGCACAGCCAATAGACGGTTTAACTGTTGAATTTCCTTTTCATGGTGGGCACACTGCCGTTGCAGCGTATGCTGAACACGAATGGTTAAATCTTCTGACAAGTCCTTGAAGACCGGTACTTTCTTAGCCAGTGCTTTCAGGTGGGTGCATTCCGCCCTTTCCGCCTGGAAGTCCTGTCTCAAGGCTTCCAACTTGTCCTGGGCATAGGCTTGGGTTGCAGCCTGGTTAGTAATCTGCACTTCAGTTGCTCCATTTCCACCAGTTGTCGGGTACACACCTCTTCTCTTTCCCCAAATCCTCTTTTTGTCCCGACAACATTTGATACCATGTGGCTGCTGCAGTCCAAATTAATCCCACAGCTGCCCCTAGGTTTTTACCCTTCTGCTTTTCATACTCGGCATACAGGTCTAATAAATCCTGCCAAGTATGCATGCCCCTCTGAAGCTCCGCCACGGAACCCCAGGGGTTGTATCCCACTTTGGTGAGAGCCCTCTCCAGCCGGGAAAGGTCCTCATCCCCCTTTGAAAGAGGCAGCAGGGTCCCGTCCCTCTTTGCTGCCTCCCCCGTGGCTCAGGCATCAGGTCCACCTGCCTCCCGTGACGCCAGCTGACCGGGGAGCTGGACTACCGTGTCCGCACTCCCTAGTGCCCGTATGTCCGGCCTTAAACCCATCGTTGATGCCATTGCCCATGACTGCGGGACTCCCAAGTCCGCAGCTGTACCCTTCTGCTTCCTGAACATGCTGTCACAATCCCTTATCCCTTAGTACAACTCTGAAGGTCTTTTAATCACTTGAGATTTCACATTGCCCACACCGGCACCGGGGCTTACAATGCTCACCCCCCCCCCTTTGAGGGGCGGGAGGGAGAGACGCTAAGCCTCTCTCTGTATTACTCAGTCTGATCCCACCGAGGGTGCATACACCACAACACTTCCCAGGCTGAGTGAGAAACCCCAAAGCTCTCCTCTTTCTACTCAGTCATACTACGACTATGGGTGTATGCACTGAGGATTGTCCCCATCGCTTGGAGTGAGGATCTCAAAGTCCTCCTATTGCCCGGTACTTCTATGACCGGGGATAGACCCATCTGCACCCTTCCCCCACCAACCGGGGTGGAGAGAGGAATGCTAAACCTCCCTCCGGTTCTCTGTCATACTGCGATTGAGGGTGGGGCTCACCTCTAATCATAAAATCCCCAACATGCAATACCAACAGTGCCGGACAGAACAAACATGAAATACCAAGGACAAAGCAGTTGGTGCACTCCGCATGTCTCCCCCCCCCACACACACATTCTCCACCAAAACTGCAACAGATTTTTGTTACCAATCTGCCTGAGGCATCAGTTGATCAGGCTGAGGCCATAGGATCGTTAAGGGAGTAGATGACATAACACACCAAGTGTCTAAATTTTAAAGCTTTATTGATAAAACAATAAAATAACAGCGAAGTGTGATGGGTGCTCTCCACGTCACTCAGAGGAAGGAAGAAAGCATTAGTGCCCCAAGCCCTAACCCACTTTCATACTCACACACGCTCTACCTGAGGCTGGCCAAGCCTGGGTGGAATGTAAGAAGAAGAGGGGGAAGGGTGGACGGGATTTCTGTCCTGGGCCCAGGTCATCCGGGATCCGCTGTGATCTCCAAATTGCTCCAGCTCTCAGGAGGGTTTTAAGTCCTGGGCTCCTTTGGGGGTGTTCCATTCTGTGACCTCTGTTCCTGGTGCTGTTTGTGCCAGTCCAAACCGGCTTTCTGTGGTCTTCTCCACTTTCCCAAAACACAACGGCTCCAGGGACGTGAAGCTCTTCTCCCGCCCTCGTCGTCTTGCTGGTGTTTGCCACCTCTGCAGCCCTGGTTCAGTGTACTTTTTCTTTTCTCGTGGCTGGCTGTGGCTGGGTGAGATAATTTTTGTTTGGCGCCGTGACCTTGGACTGGGGCCAGCTCTTATCGTCGGACTGAGCTTGCTAGCTGCAGTGGTAACCTGTTCTCTGCTCTCTTTCTCCTTCCCCCTTTGGCCTTTTGCAGCCTGCAAAAGAATCTTCCATTCCACACTCACTCACAACGTTGACCATTCCCAAAATATCCTGCAATGCTTGCAACAGCATTAGCAATATACAATGCTGATCTGCCTTCCCCAGGGGACCCCTTGAGGGAGGGGGCCATTGGGGTGTGACATTCAGTGAAGAAATTTGGCAGCATGTGACCTCCAGAAGAAGAAAGGGGAGCGTCCATGTACCAGCAACGCAGATACAGGTAAGTAACCATTTTCATGTTCTTTCCACAGGTACTAATACGGAGAGTGGACTAGATGATAAATCTGAGGGAAGGGAACAGAAGGAGATTCCGTCGATTGGAAGGCATGAGATGCACTGTCCTAGGGTTGGGGGTTCCACGACCACCGCTCCCAAGAGGAGGAGGTGGGTGGTGGTGGTCGGGGACTCTCTCCTCAGGGGGACTGAGTCATCTATCTGCCACCCCAACCAGGAAAAATGAGAAGTCTGCTGCTTGCCAGGAGCTAGGATTCATGATGTGACGGAGAGACTGCCGAGACTCATCAGGCCCTCGGATCGCTACCCCTTCCTGCTTCTCCACGTGGGCACCAATCATACTGCCAAGAATGACCTTGAGCGGATCACTGCAGACTACGTGGCTCTGGGAAGAAGGATAAAGGAGTTTGAGGTGCAAGTGGTCTTCTTGTCCATCCTCCCCGTGGAAGGAAAAGGCCTGGGTAGAGACCGTCGAATTGTGGAAGTCAACGAATGGCTACGCAGGTGGTGTCGGAGAGAAGGCTTTGGATCATGGGATGGTGTTCCAAGAAGGAGGAGTGCTAGGCAGAGACGGGCTCCACCTAACGAAGAGAGGGAAGAGCATCTTCGCAAGCAGGCTGGCTAACCTAGTGAGGAGGGCTTTAAACTAGGTTCACCAGGGGAAGGAGACCAAAGCCCTGAGGTAAGTGGGGAAGTGGGATACCGGGAGGAAGCAGGAGTGCGCGAGAGGGCAGGGCTCCTGCCTCATTCTGAGAAAGAGGGAACAATCAGCGAGTTATCTCAAGTGCCTATACACAAATGCAAGAAGCCTGGGAAACAAGCAGGGAGAACTGGAAGTCCTGGCAAAGTCAAGGAATTATGATGTGATTGAAATAACAGAGACTTGGTGAGATAACTCACATGACTGGAATACTGTCATGGATGGATATAAACTGTTCAGGAAGGACAGGCAGGGCAGAAAAGGTGGGGGAGTTGCACTGTATGTAAGGGAGCAGTATGACTGCTCAGAGCTCAAGTATGAAACTGCAGAAAAACCTGAGTGTCTCTGGATTAAGTTTAGAAGTGTGAGCAACAAGGGTGATGTCATGGTGGGAGTCTGCTATAGACCACCGGACCAGGAGGATGAGGTGGACGAGGCTTTCTTCCGGCAACTCATGGAAGTTACTAGATCGCAGGCCCTGGTTCTCATGGGAGACTTCAAACACCCTGATATCTGCTGGGAGAGCAATACAGCCATGCACAGACAATCCAAGAAGTTTTTGGAAAGGGTAGGGGACAATTTCCTGGTGCAAGTGCTGAAGGAACCAACTAGGGGCAGAGCTCTTCTTGACCTGCTGCTCACAAACCGGGAAGAATTTGTAGGGGAAGCTAAAGTGGATGGGAACCTGGGAGGCAGTGACCATGAGATGGTCGAGTTCAGGATCCTGACACAGGGAAGAAAGGAGAGCAGCAGAATACGGACCCTGGACTTCAGAAAAGCAAACTTTGACTCCCTCAGGGAACTGATGGGCAGGATCCCCTGGGAGAATAACATGAAGGGGAAAGGAGTCCAGGAGAACTGGCTGTATTTTAAAGAATCCTTATTGAGGTTACAGGGACAAACCATCCTGATGTGTAGAAAGAATAGTAAATATGGCAGGCGACCAGCTTGGCTTAACAGTGAAATCCTTGCTGCTCTTAAACACAAAAAAGAAGCTTACAAGAAGTGGAAGATTGGTAGACTACTGCACTGGGCAGCACAGCATGAGGAGGAGGTGACCAGCCTTCTGTGGAGAAAGAAGTGGTTTGGGACTATTTAGAAAAGCTGGACGAGCACAAGTCCATGGGGCCGGATGCGCTGCATCCGAGAGTGCTAAAGGAGTTGGCGGATGTGATTGCAGAGCCATTGGCCATTATCTTTGAAAACTCATGGCGATCCGGGGAAGTCCCGGACAACTGGAAAAAGGCTAATGTAGTGCCCATCTTTAAAAAAGGGAAGAAGGAGGATCCTGGGAACTACAGACCAGTCAGCCTCACCTCAGACCCTGGAAAAATCATGGAGCAGATCCTCAAGGAATCAATTCTGAAGCACTTAGAGGAGAGGAAAGTGATCAGGAACAGTCAGCATGGATTCACCAAGAGCAAGTCATGCCTGACTAATCTAATTGCTTTCTATGACGAGATAACTGGCTCTGTGGATGAGGGGAAAGCGGTGGACGTGTTGTTCCTTGACTTTAGCAAAGCTTTTGACACGGTCTCCCACAGTATTCTTGCCAGCAAGTTAAAGAAGTATGGGCTGGATGAATGGACTATAAGGTGGTTAGAAAACTGGCTAGATTGTCGGGCTCAACGGGTAGTGATCAATGGCTCCATGTCTAGTTGGCAGCCGGTATCAAGTGGAGTGCCCCAAGGGTCAGTCCTTGGGCCGGTTTTGTTCAATATCTTCATAAATGATCTGGAGGATGGTGTGGATTGCACCCTCAGCAAGTTTGCAGATGACACTAAACTGGGAGGAGAGGTAGATACGCTGGAGGGTAGGGATAGGATACAGAGGGACCTAGACAAATTAGAGGATTGGGCCAAAAGAAATCTGATGAGGTTCAACAAGGACAAGTGCAGAGTCCTGCACTTAGGACACAAGAATCCCATGCACCGCTACAGACTGGGGACCGAATGGCTCGGCAGCAGTTCTGCAGAAAAGGACCTAGGGGTTATAGTGGATGAGAAGCTGGATATGAGTCAACAGTGTGCCATTGTTGCCAAGAAGACCAATGGCATTTTGGGATGTATATGTAGGGGCATTGCCAGCAGATCGAGGGATGTGATCGTTCCCCTCTATTCAACATTGGTGAGGCCTCATCTGGAGTACTGTGTTCAGTTTTGGGTCCCACACTACAAGAAGGATGTGGAAAAATTGGAAAATGTCCAGCGGAGGGCAACAAAAATGGTTAGGGGACTGGAACACATGACTTCTGAGGAGAGGCTGAGGGAACTGGGATTGTTTAGTCTGCGGAAGAGAAGAATGAGAGGGGATTTGATAGCTGCTTTCAACTACCTGAAAGGGGGTTCCAAAGAGGATGGATCTAGACTGTTCTCAGTGGTAGCGGATGACAGAACGAGGAGTAATGGTCTCAAGTTGCAGTGCGGGAGGTTTAGGTTGGATATTAGGAAAAACTTTTTCACTAGGAGGGTGGTGAAACACTGGAATGCGTTACCTAGGGAGATGGTGGAATCTCCTTCCTTAGATATTTTTAAGGTGAGGCTTGACAAAGCCCTGGCTGGGATGATTTAGTTGGGGATTGGTCCTGCTTTGAGCAGGGGGTTGGACTAGATGACCTTCTGAGGTCCCTTCCAACCCTGATATTCTATGATTCTATGATTCTCCCTGGAACCATTGTATTTTCTCTACAAAAACCCCTACCTATGTTCAAGTAAGTGTTCTGATGCATGGACCCAAACTCTGCATCACTTTTACTGGGATTCCATCTCCTGACTGATTGTGCTGGGGGCTCTGCCTGTCTCCAGCACTCAAGACCCTGAGCTATCACCATCACCTGGGAACCCCGATCAGTTCAAACATCATGGAGTGGGTGAGATCTCTTCCTCTCTCTCTCTCTGTTTTCTTTTCAAACTCAGGTATTAACCTTTAATAATGTAACTGTTATGTTTGTTTAGCCCTCCTTGTGTGGTTATCACTATTATTCAATAAATAACTTTTATGATTAAGCTGGTTGCTTCTCTCTCTCTGAACTTTACTCTTTTGTGTTTTCAGCTTCCCCAATTTACTCTGCAGCAACACTTCTCTTACCTAAGCTAAAGATCCCTGTAGTGCCCAAAAATACTGTGGGGTTTGCTCATCAGGTGGGTTACTATCAGTATAATTGTGATGTGAAAGTGGGGATAAGGACGTGCTGAACCTGTGACATACGAGGGTGGCAGCTTGAAAGTGCTGCTTGACCCAGACTACTGGCTCTAGGGGCATGTAAGGGTGACAGCTTGAAAGCGCTGCTTGACGCAGTCCACTGAGTACAGGGACATATAAGGGGGTCAGCTTGAGAGTGCTGATTGACCTGGTTCACTCAGACTTGCTCTGTTAGTGTGTGTGTGTGTGGGGGGGGGGGGTCATCTACCCTGGGGAACCTAGGTCCTGCAGGATAGCTCCATTGGGAGGGGACTGGCAGAAGGGAGAAGTAGAGCTCCATATGAACACACAAGTAACAAAAGCAGTACATTAATAGAATTACAGAACCATCCCCCCGCCCCCCGCCAGAAGAGTAACCCTAATAAATGAGCATACTCCAAAGTAACAGGCACATCTGGTAACAATCTGTCCCCAGGGTAGTTAAGAATGAAATCAACAGGGTAAGGTGCAAATACAACAAGATTTATTAGACCAACGTGGTCTCAAACAGAACGCTTGTTGCAAAGCTAAATAACATAAGCACAAGTAATAACAAAAGCACAGGTAAAACAAATGGCTCAGTTGTTAATAGGATGGAAATGGACTTGAAGTCCAGAGCCCACAAACCTGATACACTGGGATAACCAAAAGACAATAAAAGGAAACTATAGTACCATCTCCCTCCTTGTCCTAAGCATGAACCCCAACTGTCCAAGTGATGGACCCCGACTGTCCCATGGGACAAATCCCGACCGTGTGATGAGGATGGTTCTGGAATCCTGGACAGAATCAAGGAAGACTGGAAATGCTGGACCACAGGAACATTGGAACACACTGGAACAGGACTCGATTGTGATGTTCCCCTCTGGTGTTATCTGGACCGGTGATCTGCTAGGCCTCTCCAATCCTTGATTCTGGGAGCCAGCCTTACCTTGCTCTGCTGTGAGAACGCCCACTCCTGGGCTGTTCACGCACAGCATCTAGCATGTAAGCTCATCCTTGGACTGTGCAACTGAATAACACTAGCCAATATCTCCAGTCCCAGACACAACCCTAGGAACCTCCGTCTTGCAGTATCCAGTTATGCCCACTGGACGCTGCAAGCTTATATGAGTTCATCAATTTAACAAAGAAATTGTTGTGTACCAGGTTTGTTATCCCAAGGGGAGTCTCTGACACGCTTCAAACCAAACGCACTGCTTCAGGTAGAATAAACAAACTAATTTATTAACTATAAAAGATAGATTTTAAGTGATTATGAGTCAAAGCACAACAAGTCAGATTTGGTCAAATGAAATAAAAGCAAAACGCATTCTAAGCTGATCTTAATACTTTCAGTGCCCTTACAAACTTAGATACTTCTCACCACAGGCTGCCTGGTTGCTCTTCAGCCAGACTCTCCCCTTTGATCAGCACTTCAGTTGCTTGGTGTGGTGTCTGTAGATGTAGGTGGAAGAGAGAGAAAGAGCATGGCAAATGTCTCTCCCTTTTATCATGTCCTTTCTTCCCTTTTGGCTTTGCCTCCTTCCCCCCTTCAGAGTCAGGTGAGCATTACCTCATCGCCGTCCCAAACCGACCAAAGTACTGTGTGCCGTTTTGGGCCCCACACTACAAGAAGGATGTGAAAAAATTGGAAAGTGTCCAGTGGAGGGCAACAAAAATGATTAGGGGACTGGAACACATGACTTATGAGGATAGGCTGAGGGAACTAGGATTGTTTAGTCTGCGGAATGAATGAGGGGGGATTTGATAGCTGCTTTCAACTACCTGAAAGCAGGTTTCAAAGAGGATGGCTCTAGACTGTTCTCAGTGGTAGCAGATGACAGAACAAGGAGTAATGGTCTCAAGTTGCAGTGGGGGACATTTAGGTTGGATATTAGGAAAAGCTTTTTCACTAGGAGGGTGGTGAAGCACTGGAATGCGTTACCTAGGGAGGTGGTGGAATCTCCTTCCTTTTTAAGTTTTTTAAGGTCAGGCCTGACAAAGCCTTGGCTGGGATGATTTAGTTGGGGATTGGTCCTGCTTTGAGCAGGGGGTTGGACTAGATGACATCCTGAGGTCCCTTCCAACCCTGATATTCTATGATCCTAGGGGGGTGACTCCCTGGAGAGTCTAACAGATCCTTTGTTGCTGCCTAGGCCAGCATCCTTTGTTCCTGTGAGACTGGGCTGGTTTGTCCCATACCTGCCCTGATGAGGTGTGAACTGCCTCTCTGTTCTTGAAGAGTTTTTGCCTGGGCTTTCTTTAAGCCATGAGGATACATTTTTGAGCCTCATAACTATATACCTGAAATTATAACCTACAACTTTACTATAACATTACTGTAAGAATTACTATAACATCACTATAACAGCCATGCTCAGTGCATCATGAGCCTTCCGAAGACACCCAACATGACAAACTTTGCATTGGATAGCACACAATTTTTTTATAAAGATGAACATGGGGGTTTAGGGTGTTCCCCTCAAGTACAGAGCATCACAGTGATGATCACCAGGTACGTGGCTTTCCTCTTCTTTCTTCTGTCTTCCATCCCCTAGGCGCCATCCTGAGTGGTAGTATGCAAACTCGCAGGTGGAAATGGAAATGGATGCATGCAGTGTATGACACAGATGGAACCTAGTACCATACACTACAGTCCTGGCCTAGCTAGGATTCCTTCCACAGGCTGGTAATGTGGGAGACACTGACTGTCACTAAGATGGACATCCCCAAGCAGCCGTGGGGCTGCCACCCATAGTCTGCTGTTGCTAGGCAGACTACGCAATCACGTGTTTAACCACTCCTTGCCTTTCCCGCTCTAATTTGAAAAAGGCAGGGAGGAGGGGCGGGAAACTCTCCGTAAAGGAGGGCATCCAAAATGGAGTCCTAGTTATTGTTTTAGTAAAACAAGATGGAGACTAGAGGAGAAACATACCAAAATAAGATTTTACCCCAACAGTGTCTCTGGACCTTAATGCAGGAGCCTCTACTGCATGAGCTAAAAGATACATCTCTAGTCGCCAAGGCTGCAGCAGGCTCATCAATCTGTAGCTGAGCTAGCTGCCACTAGAGGGGGACAGAGTGTCACACCAGCGGGCATGGCTTACACTATAACTAAGTCACAGAATCCGTGACTTCCAGAGACCTCGGTGACATTCTACGTTTCAGCCCCTGGGACGCGGGACTCTGGAGCTAGCAGTCAGCAGGGCCCTGGCAGGAGCCCAACGACAGGCAACAGACTCCTGAGGGGGCCCTCCTCAGGGTTCCAGTGACAGGCGACCTCACGCAGGGGGAAGGGGATGCCTCGGGATGAGCGCCTGGGGTGTTCCATTTTCTCTTTGGGAAATACGGTCACCCTGAGGCTTCCAGCTGCCACAGGCAGAAGGGGAACCCCACAGCTCCCAGCCAGCACGGTGGCAGGGGAAACCATGGAGCCGTAGCAGCCAAAGTCACGGATGCTAATATGTGCTTTATTAGTCGCATCCCATGCTGCAGCTGCATGGAGTGGGAGCTCTTTTGTCCTGATTGAGTTTGGAGGAAATACACAATGTTTCCCCCATACCCCAGCCCAACAGTTGCCAACATGTAACCTTTTTCCAGGGCCAGTTGTGTGATTGAGATGGGCTTCTAGGCCCCAGCCACTAGGGGCCAGTGTGCACATTCTGGTAAAGTACTGTCGTGGTTTTTAATAGAAGTTGCATAATTAGAAGGTTCACTAAAAGTTTGAAGGTTGGACTAGCATCCAGTCCCCTCCGGGAGGCATTCAACCATCCTCCCTCCCTGCCCTGCAGATGGCCTCTTGGGTGGTAGCCAGTCCTGGGGCCTGCTAGCCCACTCCTCCATGTTTAGGGGAGGATGGCAAGTCTGTTCTCTCATCTTGAGTCTTTGGAGACAGCTTCCCTTCCCTTTCCTGCCAGTGGATGGGGCTGTGGGGTTTCTACCCTGGGGAGAGGAGGCTTTGGGGTGTTGCCACCTCTCTGTATCCCCCTTATACCAGCCCTCTATCCCTATAAGTCTCCTCTTTTCCTGACCCCATGTCTCCCACCTCCCTTCTCCTCAGCCCTACCCAGGTGAAGAAATGGGCTGTCTGCTCCCTTCCACAGTCATACACTGAAGTACTCAGAGGAATGAGGCTGTCACGGGCAGTCAGGTGGTTGTCAGGAGCTGGTGGAGATCTTGTTCACAAAGAGAAGCTGAATGAAGATTTAGTTAAACAAATGGGACTTTATTAAGCCCCATGCACTGCTCTGTCCACGTGGCTGAGGCCAGGTCTACACTACAAACTTACAGCGGTACAAACTACGTCACTCAGGGGGAAGGATAAGGCCTTTTCCTGTAGCCATTTGTAAGGTCTGAGGCCTTTGTCTGCATCCACATTAGGACAGCAGCAGCCATGAACTAAAAAGCAGAAGGTTTGTGACATTATTAATATGAACTGTGACTGTATAGATCATTTTTGCAACCAAGGTCCTATAGTGGCACCAAATCTTGTACAAAAATGGTCACATAAGTGGTCTATGGAAAGGTTGTAATTTGCTGGTTATGATTATGCTGTGTGTATCATTTTTGTATTTGAAGTTATGAATATTGGCTATATGCTTGTATCTCAATGTGTTTGTTTCTAGGTAGCATCAGTGAGGCATTTGGTCGGCTTCTTGAGAAAGGACTACTCTGAGAAAATGCCCCATCAAAAAACACTTAACTGACAATGGACCTTGGGAGACTCCAGTCCACATCTGAGGAGCCTTCCTGGGATGTTCAGGGTAGCATGTGAGCAATGGCTGCCGCCTGCAAACTGAGTCATGCATGGACATGTGACTTGCTCATGTGACTCCAAACTCCATTTTGCTGCTGTGATTTTCCACAGTAAAAACAAAGGTCCCCTTCCACATGGCAGTTGATAAAAAAGGCCCTGGAAACCCCTCTGTCTGGTCTTCAGTCCTGCTTCTTATCTCTAGAGAAAGTTTGTTACACTGAAGCTCTGAACAAAGGACTGAATGACCCATCCCAGCTGGGGATGTTCTCCAGAGACTTCATTTGAGCCTGCAGTTTATTCCATCACTGCTACAAGCCTGAACCAAGAACTTTGCCATTACTGTATGTCATTGATTCCATTTGACCAATTTTAGCTCTCATCTATATTTCTTTTTTATGAATAAACCTTTAGATTTTAGATTCTAAAGGATTGGCAAGAGCGTGATTTGTGGGAAAGATCTCACTTGTCTATTGACCTGGGTCTGGGGCTTGGTCCTTTGGGATCGAGAGAACCTTTTTTCTTTTACTGGCGTATTAGTTTTCATAACCATTTGTCCCCATAATGAGTGGCACTGGTGGTGATATTGGGAAACTGGAGTGTCTGAGGGAATTGCTTGTATGACTTCTGGTTAGCCAGGGGGATGAGACTGAAGTCCTCTCTGTTTGGCTGGTTTGGTGTGCCTTAATAGTAAAGAAAACCCAGCCTTGGGCTGTGACTGCCCTACTCTAAGCAGTTTGTACTGAATGGATACTTTCAGTTGTGTTCCGCCAGAGGCTGCATCGTTACAAGGTTACATCTCACAGTCATCTAAATTAAGTTAAAAACAATGTAGTACTGAGCTGTTAAGAAGGCCACCCTGTCCTAATAGTACCCATCACTACCAGATAAAGAAACAAATCTTAAGATGGTGTGACAGGGTCGGACCAGATGGCTACAGGAAACTATTGGAAAACATTTTGAAGGAGAAAGTAGTTAAGGACATTGAAGTCAATGGTAAATGGGACAAAACACAACATGGTTTTACAAAAGGTAGATCGTGCCAAACCAACCTGATCTCCTTCTTTGAGAAAGTAACAGATTTTTTAGACAAAGGAAATGCAGTGGATCTAATTTACCTAGATTTCAGTAAGGCGTTTGATACCGTGCCACATGGGGAATTATTAGTTAAATTGGATAAGATGGGGATCAATAGGAAAATTGAAAAGTGGATAAGGAATTGGTTAAAGGGGAGACTACAACGGGTCCTACTGAAAGGTGAACTGTCAGGCTGGAGGGAGGTTGCCAGTGAAGTTCCTCAGGGATCAGTTTTGGGACCAATCTTATTTAATCTTTTTATTACTGACCTCGGCACAAAAAGTGGGAGTGTGCTAATAAAGTTTGCGGATGATACAAAGCTGGGAGGTATTGCCAATTTAGAGAAGGACAGGGATATCCTACAGGAGGATCTGGATGACCTTGTAAACTGGAGTAATAGTAATAAGATGAAATTTAATAGTGAGAAGTGTAAGGTCATGCATTTAGGGATTAATAACAAGAATTTTAGTTATAAGCTGGGGACGCATCAATTAGAAGTAACGGAGGAGGAGAAGGACCTTGGAGTATTGGTTGATCATAGGATGATTATGAGCCGCCAATGTGATATGGCCGTGAAAAAAGCTAATGTGGTCTTGGGATGCATCAGGAGAGGTATTTCCAGTAGGGATAAGGAGGTTTTAGTACCATTATACAAGGCACTGGTGAGACCTCACCTGGAATACTGTGTGCAGTTCTGGTCTCCCATGTTTAAGAAGGATGCATTCAAACTGGAACAGGTACAGAGAAGGGCTACTAGGATGATCCGAGGAATGGAAAACTTGTCTTATGAAAGGAGACTCAAGGAGCTTGGCTTGTTTAGCCTAACTAAAAGAAGGTTGAGGGGAGATATGATTGCTCTCTATAAATATATCAGAGGGATAAATACCGGAGAGGGAGAGGAATTATTTAAGCTCGGTACCAATGTGGACACAAGAACAAATGGATATAAACTGTCCACCAGGAAGTTTAGACTTGAAATTAGACAAAGTTTTCTAACCATCAGAGGACTGAAGTTTTGGAATAGCCTTCCAAGAGAAGCAAAAGATCTATCTGGCTTTAAGATTAAACTCGATAAGTTTATGGAGGAGATGGTATGATGGGGTAACATGGTTTTGGTAATTATATATTCATGGTAAATAGGCCCAATGGCCTGTGATGGGATATTAGATGGGGTGGGATCTGAGTTACCCAGGAAAGAATTTTCTGTAGTATGTGGCTGGTGAATCTTGCCCATATGCTCAGGGTTTAGCTGATTGCCATATTTGGGATTGGGAAGGAATTTTCCTCCAGGGCAGATTGGAAGAGGCCCTGGAGGTTTTTCGCCTTTCTCTGTAGCATGGGGCACGTGTCACTTGCTGGAGGATTCTCTGCTCCTTGAAGTCTTTAAACCACGATTTGAGGACTTCAATAGCTCAGACATAGGTGAGAGGTTTTTCGCAGGAGTGGTGGGTGAAATTCTGTGGCCTGCGTTGTGCAGGAGGTCAGACTAGATGATCATAATGGTCCCTTCTGACCTAAATATCTATGAATCTATGAATCTAAGTGATCGTACTGGGATCTGGGAAATGGGCAGGCAAAGCTGCCCTCTGCTAAAGGATCTCCCCCGCAGCCTAAGAGGGGGATCCACAGGACCTGGATACCAAATTACTACGGGGGACAACTAATGAAATAACAGGGACAGGAGTGAGGTCAAAGGGTCAAATGAAGGGAACCAGATGGGGACACCGGGCAGAGAACCCTGGACAGCACCCACTGCTCCTCAAAGGCATCAAGGGAGTCAGTGGACGCTGCCCAGAGGAACTCTGCCTGGATACGTGAATGGACCGAGGATTGGAAATAGGCCCCACAGTCACAGGAGACTCCATCAGCCAACCTCCTCACCCTGGTTTTATAGATGGCCACTTTAGCCAGGGCTAGGAGGAGGTTGACCAGGAGGTCCCTTGACATTCTGGGGCCATGGATAGGGAGTGCATAAATAAGAAGGTGAGGGGAAAAGTGCAACCAAAAGCATAACAAAATATCTGTGAGGAGCCGGAATAGGGGCTGCAGCCTGGCACACTCCAAGTATATGTGTGCCAGGGTTTCCCTCACACCGCAAAAGAGGCAGGTGTCCGGGATAGGGGTGAACTGCACCAAGTACACACCCATGCTCACAGCTCCATGAAGGAGCCACCAACTGATATCTCCAGCGGCCCTCAGGACCAGGGTGGAGTATAGGCTGGCCCACCGGGGCTCCTCACCCTCCAGAGGTGGCAGAAGGTCCCGCCATTTTGTATCGGGGTGGGACGCGAGGGTGAGGACATGAAGGATGTGGAGCATGAGCGTGTTTCCTTGGCGCGGTATGGAAACAGACCGGCTGCAGATCGTGCAGCCGGCTCACGGGGAAGGGGCGGGGGAGGGAGGGCGGTCGGGTCCACGGGGCAGGGGCCTGATGAAAAAGTCCAGAGGGCCTGGGGTGGAGGGTGGGCAGGGCGTGCCCTCGTGCAGGACCCGGTCAAAGTAAACCCGAGCAGCAGGTGGCAAAGAGGCCCTCACCTCCTGAAGTATGCGCCGGGGAGTATCATAGAATCATAGAATATCAGGGTTGGAAGGGACCTCAGGAGGTCATCTAGTCCAACCCCCTGCTCAAAGCAGGACCAATCCCCAACTAAATCATCCCAGCCAGGGCTTTGTCAAGCCTGACCTTAAAAACTTCTAAGGAAGGAGATTCCACCCTCCCTCCCCGCCAGGTAATGCATTCCAGTGTTTCACCACCGTCCTAGTGAAAAAGTTTTTCCTAATATCCAACCTAAACTTCCCCCACTGCAACTTGACACCATTACTCCTTGTTCTGTCATCCGCTACCACTGAGAACAGTCTAGATCCATCCTCTTTGGAACCCCCTTTCAGGTAGTTGAAAGCAGCTATCAAATCCCCTCTCATTCTTCTCTTCCGCAGACTAAACAATCCCAGTTCCCTCAGCCTCTCCTCAGAAGTCATGTGTTCCAGACCCCTAATCATTTTTGTTGCCCTTTGCTGGACTCTCTCCAATTTCTCCACATCCTTCTTGTAGTGTGGGGCCCAAAACTGGACACAGTACTCCAGATGAGGCCTCACCAATGTTGAATAGAGGGAAACGATCATGTCCCTCAATCTGCTAGCAATGCCCCTACGTATACATCCCAAAATGCCATTGGCCTTCTTAGCAACAATGGCACACTGTTGACTCATATCCAGCTTCTCATCCACTATAACCCCTAGGTCCTTTTCTGCAGAACTGCTGCCGAGCCATTCGGTCCCTAGTCTGTAGCTGTGTATGGGATTCTTGTGTCCTAAGTGCAGGACTCTGCACTTGTCCTTGTTGAACCTCATCAGATTTCTTTTGGTCCAATCCTCTAATTTGTCTAGGGCCCTATGTAACCTATCTCTACCCCTCCAGTGTATCTACCTCTCCTCCTAGTTTAGTGTCATCTGCAAACTTGCTGAGGGTGCAATCCACACCATCCTCAAGATCATTAAGGAAGATATTGAACAAAACCGGCCTCAGGACCGACCCTTGGGGCACTCCACTTGATATTGGCTGCCAACTAGACATGTAGCCATTGATCATTACCCGTTGAGCCCGACAATCTAGCCAGTTTTCTATCCACCTTATAGTCCATTCATCCAGCCCATACTTCTTTAACTTACTGGCAAGAATACTGTGGGAGACTGTGTCAAAAGCTTTGCTAAAGTCAAGGAACAACATGTCCACTGCTTTCCCCTCATCCACAGAGCCAGTTATCTCATCATAGAAAGCAATTAGATTAGTCAGGCATGACTTGCTCTTGGTGAATCCATGCTGACTGTTCCTGATCACTTTCCTCTCGTTTAAGTGCTTCAGAATTGATTCCTTGACAACCTGTTCCATGATTTTTCCAGGGACTGAGGTGAGGCTGACTGGCCTGTAGTTCCCAGGATCCTCCTTCTTCCCTTTTTTAAAGATGGGCGCTACAGTAGCCTTTTTCCTGTCGTCCGGGACCTCCCCCGATCACCATGAGTTTTCAAAGATAATGGCCAATGGCTCTGCAATCACATCCACCAACTCCTTTAGCACTCTTGGATGCAGCACATCCGGCCCCATGGACTTGTGCTCGTCCAGCTTTTCTAAATAGTCCCGAACCACTTCTTTCTCCACAGAGGGCTGGTCACCTCCTCCCCATGCTGTGCTGCCCAGTGCAGTAGTCTGGGAGCTGACCTTGTTCGTGAAGACAGAGGCAAAAAAAGCATCGAGTACATTAGCTTTTTCCACATCCTCTGTCACTAGGTTGCCTCCATCATTCAGTAAGGGGCCCACACTTTCCTTGACTTTCTTCTTGTTGCTAACATACCTGAAGAAACCCTTCTTGTTACTCTTAACATCTCTTGCTAGCTGCACCTCCAGGTGTGATTTGGCCTTCCTGATTTCACTCCTGCATGCCCGAGCAATATTTTTATACTCTTCCCTGGTCATTTGTCCAATCTTCCACCTCTTGTAAGCTTCTTCTGTGTGTTTAAGATCAGCAAGGATTTCACTGTTAAGCCAAGCTGGTCGCCTGCCATATTTACTATTCTTTCTACACATCGGGATGGTTTGACCCTGTAACCTCAATAAGGATTCTTTAAAATATAGCCAGCTCTCCTGGACTCCTTTCCGCTCATGTTATTCTCCCAGGGGATCCTGCCCTTCAGATCCCTGAGGTTGTCAAAGTCTGCTTTTCTGAAGTCCAGGGTCCATATTCTGCTGCTCTCCTTTCTTCCCTGTGTCAGAATCATGAACTTGACCATCTCATGGTCACTGCCTCCCAGGTTCCCAGCCACTTTTGCTTCCCCTACTAATTCTTCCCGGTTTGTGAGCAGCAGGTCAAGAAGGGCTTGCGGGGGAGGGATAGCTCAGTGGTTTGAGCATTGGCCTGCTAAACCCAGGGTTTTGAGTTCAATCCTTGAGGGGGCCATTTAGGGATCTGGGGCAAAAACTGGTCCTGCTTTGAGAAGGGGGTTGGACCAGATGACCTCCTGAGGTCCCTTCCAACCCTGATATTCTATGATTCTAAGAGCTCTGCCTCAGTTGGTTCCTCCAGCACTTGCACCAGGAAATTGTCCCCTACACTTTCCAAAAACTTCCTGGATTGTCTGTGCACCGCTGTATTGCTCTCCCAGTGGATATCAGGGTGATTGAAGTCTCCCATGAGTACGAGGCCTGGAGAGCCCCATGCACTGAGCGAGCGTCAGGGGATCCAGCCAGTCTCCCCGGTCGTAGTCCAGGAGGTCTCTGACTCTTGTGACTTCTGCCAGGGCCAACCTCTGGTGCACTGAGGGGCACTCCAGCACCTGCACACGGAGCTGGGGGTTGTGTAGCAGGGGCTCCGCGAGGAGATCTGCCCCCCCCCGGTGGCTGCCACGGACCTGGTCGTTGAGAACAGTTTCCAGGTCTGGAGGAGGTCCTGGTAGAACACCAGCAGCCCAGAGAGGTCTCACGGAAGGAGCTACCCATCATATCGGAGCCCGCAGAAGCGGCGCAGGAAGGTGTGCACCAGTATGCTCCATTCCGGACTACCTGCACCATAAAGGAGCCTCTACATGGCCTGGAGGCGGAAGACATGGACCTGAGTGTGCAGACACTTCAGGCCCTGCCTTCCCTCCTCCAGGGGTAGATGGAGAACCCCCGCAGAGACCTGACCAGAAGAACTCTTTAAACCATGATTTGAGGACTTCAATAGCTCAGACATAGGTGAGAGGTTTATCGCAGGAGTGGGTGGGTGAGATTCTGTGGCCTGCATTGTGCAGGAGGTCAGACTAGATGATCATAATGGTCCCTTCTGACCTTAATATCTATGAATGTAACTCCAGAATCGATGTCCGGAGGTTGGCCAGGAAACCCCGGGCCGGGACCAGGGTGTTGAGCCGGTACCAGAGCATGGACAGGACTAGTTGATTAAGCTCCAGCGCTCTCCCTCAAAGGGAGAGGCACCGGAGTAGTCCTGTCCATTTCCGGAGCCGCTCTGTCACCCTGCCCTCTAAATCGTGCCAGTTCTCTGGCAGAGAGGGATGCGTGGCAGAAAGGTAAACGCTGAGATAGAACAGCGGACCCATGCTCCACTGGATGGCCTGAAGCATGGGTGGGAGGGAGCTCACCTGCCAGCCGTCCCCTACCACCAGGCCAGAGCTCTTGACCCAGTTGACCCAAGAGGAGGAGGCTGCCGAATAGATGGCCTGGCAAGCCTCCACCCGCGCCAAGTCACCCAGGTCCTGGACCACGAGGAGCACGTCGTCGGCGTACGCTGACAGGACCAGCCACAGCTCCGGCTCCCGCAGCACCATCCCCATCAACCTCCTACGGAGGAGACAGAGGAAGGGCTCAATCGCCAGAGCATACAGCTGGCCCGAGAGGGGGAACCCCTGCCTTACTCCTCGCCCGAAGCTGACCGGTTCGGTCAGGGTCCAGTTGAGCCTGACCAGACACTCTGCGGAGGCGTACAGCACCCGGAGAAAACCCACAAACTGGGGCCCAAAGCCAAACACTCGCAGAGTGCTCCGGAGATACCCGTGGTCCACCCTGTCAAACGCCTTCTCCTGATCCAAGGACAGGAGGGCAAACAACAGACCATCCCTACACCCGAGTTCCAAGAGGTCCCGGACCAGATACAGGTTTTCAAAGATGATGCAGCCTGGGACAGTGTAGGTCTGGTCTGGGTGGACCATGTCCACCAGCCCGGACCCTAGCTGCAGCAAGATGCTTTTGGCTATAACTTTGTAGTCCGTGCTGAGGAGCGAGACGGGAAGCCAATTTTGTAAATTGCGGAGGTCCCCCTTCTTAGGCAATAAGGCGAGCACGGCTCGCCTGCATGAAAGAGGGAGGACCCCGCTCTGCAAAGGCTTGGCCCAGACGGTGACTAGGTCTGGGCCGAGGATGTTCCAGAAAATGCAGTTGAACTCCACGGTCAGCCCATCCATGCCCGGAGATTTATTGGTGGGCATGCGACGGAGGGCTTCCAAGAACTCGGCCAGAGTGAGAGGCAGCTCTAGCCAGTCTCGGTCGCCTATGCTGACAGTAGGGAGTTTGTCCCAGAGCACTCTGCAAGTGTCAGGATCAGTTGGATCCGGGGAGAAAGGCTTGCGTAGAAGGCCCTGGCCCTCCCGCACATCTCCACCGGATCCGTGAGGGAGGTGCCGTCTTCTGCCAGAAGGCAGGAGACATGTTTCTTGGCCCCCCTCCTTTTCTCCACTGCATAGAAGAAGTAGGAGCCGTGATCCATCCCCCGAAGGAGACGGATGCGGGATCGAACAAAGGTGCCCCGGGGCTGAAGGTCTTTGAGGGCCCGGAGTTCCTCCCACTTCTCCCGGCATGCCCAGCAGAGGGATGGATCCTCGGGGCTGGCGGCCAGATGCCTCTCCAGCTCTAAGACCTCCCTTTCCAACTGCTCTATCGCCACATCCCTCCGTTGGCTGGCGCCCCCGGTGTAGTCATGGCAGAAGAGCCGGGCGTGCGCCTTCCCCAGGTCCCACCACCGCCGCGCCGAGGGAAAGGCATGCCTCTGTCCTCGCCAGGCCAGCCAGAACTCCCTGAAGGATGCCACAAAGCCCACATCCTCCAACAAGCTGTTGTTAAAATGCCAATAGGCCGGCCCGGGCCTCTCCGCTCAGAGGCCGTCACGGTGGCTAAATGATGATCCGAGAACAGGGCTGGCCAAATGCTGGAGGAGTGGGCTCGTGAAAGGTGGAAGCGTGATAAATAAATGTGGTCCAACCGGGAGTGGCGTGACCGATGGGCCTCCACCCGGACAAAGATGAACGTGGAAATGTCATCCGGGTGGTGGTCGCGCCAGACATCCACCAGGGAGTGGTGTTCTACTATCTTCCGGAGGATGTCCGTGAGCGGTCCTGCTCCTCAAGGGTGGTGTTAAAGTCCCCTTCCAGGACCAGGCACTCGTGAGGATCCAAGGTGCCGAGGAAGGCGGACACCTGCTGATAGAATTGCAGCCACTCCGGGCCCGATGTCGGGCCATAGACATTAATGAGGTTGACCACGAGCCCTTCCATACGGACCCGGAGGTGCAGCAGGTGGCCCGGCACAGCCTCGGCGACCCCCAGCACCTCGGGCCGTAGGTCGGGGGAGAACAGGGCCACCACTCCAGCCGTACAAACTGTGAGACGGCTAAAGTAGACCCTGTGCCCCCAATCCAGCCGCCAGCTGTCTTTGGCGGTCGGATCCATGTGGGTCTTCTGCAGGAAAACCACAGAGTACCCTCCCACCCAAAGGAAGGAGAGCACCTGGGACCTGCGGAGACCCATCCTACAGCCCCGGGTGTTCAATGTTGCAATGGTGAGAGGTGCCATGAGGAGGGCTGCGGGGGATCCTCGCCGGCAGGGATGCTCACGGCTCGCGGCTCCCGACGGGCCGTGCAACAGTCTGTGACCTACCCCATAGGTGAGTAAGGAGTCATGGAAGAGGCGGACCTGCTGGTAGGCTGCGGCGACCTGCTTCCCGGTCCTTTTACCCTCCCCCATAAGGGCCCTCGCGGCTCGGAGGATTTGATGAAAGTCCCCCCATCACTGGAGAGCAAGCTGTACCTTGTTGCGGGAGCCACGGACATCTTCTAAAAACTCCCGCAACTCCTCTCGCAGCGCATGGGGGGGTGGGGTTAAGGTCTCCTGGTTATTCCCCGACGGGGCCCTTGGTTCAGCCCCGTGGCCCACCGAGACGGGCAGACAGGGTGCGGACCCCCGATGGCGCACCTGATGGGCTGGCGCCACGAGGCCTGCCTTGAATCCTGGGGCAATAAGGGGCGGCGGAGGGAGGATAGCAGCCCCGAGTGGGTCGGGACAGGGAAACACAAAGGCCGCTCCCTGGGGGTCAACCATTGGAAAAGGGCCCAGGGGCGGCAATCATATCGCGGGAGGTGGACGGGAGGCGGCTCTCAGCGATGCCGGGCGCAGGCTCTATGGTGGGTTTGGCAGCCACGGCATCAGGAGGTGGACTGTCTTCTGTAGGGCCCCTGCCCAGGGAGGAAGTCGATTGCTCCACACCAATGAGGGGTGCCCCTGGTGGCTCGGGTCCCAGTCGCATGGCACTGGCCATCGCCTCAACAGGCTCGGTGGCCGTCAGCAGGGTGCCTTCTGGGGCCGGGTTGATGGAGGAGTCCAGAGGCTCCTCAGAGCTGGGAGAGGAAGCAACAGTTAGGGGGAGGGAGCATGGGAAAAGGGGGGCTGGAGTGAGGTCACCCAGATCGAGGCCCTCTGGCATAGGGTCGTCTTCCCCCTGGGTGACCGGGGTCAGACCCAGGGCCTCGATCTCCTCATATATGGAGGGGAGATCGCTTTCTGCCACCCCGGTGTTCTCCCTGCCGGCACCCGACACGACGGTCGCCTCGGGCCTCACAGAGGCTTCAGATGGTACTGGGCAGAAGGGGTTCCCTCTGGGGCCTCAGAGGGGAGGAACTCCCGTGGAGGGGAGATACTGCCTTCCGGTGCTGCCACGTCTTCCCCAGCCAGCACCGGTGGATGGAACACGCCTGTGGGCAAAGCGGAAGGCTCGGCATCGGTGCCCCCCTTCCTGGTCTGCCGGTGGGGCCTCCGCATCAAATTGGAGGAGAGGAGCTCGAGCCTTCCACTTGCCCTGCGTCCCCTGGACTAGGGCCCAGCCCTCCATGGCATCATCCGGGGGCTGGCTAGCAGGGGTCGTGTTAGGGGACAGAGGCGATGGCTCAGGGACTCAGGGGGGTAACGGTGGGGTAGCATGAGAGAGGGAGGATTTCCCCTGGGGTGGGCCCTCTCCCATGCCCGGCGGTGTCCCTGCCGCACCCTCCTCCACAGGCCCCACCAGATTGCAAGCAGCAGAGGCGGGGCTCTCCCGCTCGTCTGGGCATAGTGGGGGAGGTGCCCTTTGGGCCCGAGCAGGAGCAGTGATGGACTGAGTAGGAGGAGGGGTGGCTTCGGGGGCCGGGCAGCTAGGGGCACCAGTGATGATGGGGCTGGTGCCCTGCCGGGACTTGGGGGTCCCAGATGCCTCTCCTTGCCGGGCCAAGGGGCAGTCCCTCCGGACGTGCCCCATCGCCCGGCAGAGGTAGCACCGGGCCTCCCCTGTGGAGTAATGCACCTGGTAATGGGCCCCCTGGTAGGGGACCAGGAAGGACCCCTCGAGCGCCTCTCCGTCACGCGCCGCCGGCGGCAGTTGAAGCTCCACTTGCCGGCGGAACGAGAGGACTTGACGGAGGGCGGGGTCTTTGCAGCCCAACGGGAGAGGGCTGATGACAGAGATGGGTTTCCCCAAGGTGGAAAGGGCGGGTAACAGGGCGGCATTGGGAAGAAAAGGATGGACGGAGGTCAGGACCAGGCGGACGCCCAGGTCCTCTAGCGGCTCCAGGGGGACGAACACGCCCCGCATTGCCAGGCCCCTCTCCACCGCCTCCTGGGTGGCGGCCTCTGATGCCAGGAGGAAGACAACCTTGCCATACATTTTGGAGGCTGCCACAATGGCCGTGGGCCCACCGCCCTCGCCAACGCCTGCATGTAGGTCTCCACGTGGGGCGAGGTGGGCACCAGGAGGCAACGGACGCCGTGCTTCCTGGTCATGGTGGGAAAGGGGCCCTGGCTGCTATAGATGGTAGCAGAGGCGGTGGGCGGGAGAGATGACGTAGCGGCAGGTGGGGGGGCTGCCGCCACCTGGGCGTACGCCCTGGGGGCCGGGGGAGGGACACCCGCAGAGCTGGTGGGGGAAGCAATGGGGAGGGACGCTGTGGCCGGTGGTGGGGCCGCGGCAGTGGGGGCAGCCCCTGCCATGGAGGGCCTGGTCTTTTTAGCGGGGCCCTTCCCCTTCTTCTTACCCTGGCCCTTCCCGCCAGCTGGGGGGTCTCCCCCCGAATCTGAGGGGGCGAGGGACGCGGCAGCAGCGGAGGTCACCACGGGGGCGGCGGCAGGTGGTTCGGCAGCAGAGGTAAAGGCTTGGGGGGTGACAGAGGGGCAGGAGGGGGAGGGGCAGCTGGGACTGCTGGAGGGGCCCCTCCCATCTCTTCCCAGGCCATCATGAGCAGGGAGGGAAGGGGAGACACCAGAAGGAGGAGGGGAAAGGGGAAGCAGGTTGACCACACCTCCCCGCTAGGCTGCAGGCAGGGGAGGAGGGCGCCAAAAGGGGTGGGCTGGACGGGGGGACAAAACAGGGTTTGGTGTCAGTCACTGACTCAGGATGGGAATCCGGCTCCTCTAGCTGCACTAGGGGAGGGGGGGTCATAACAACGTTGCGGGGGGTGTAGTGAGATAGGGGCAAACTCAAACAGGGGAGTTGCACAAGCGCGTGGGAGGGGGCATGGGCGCATGGAGCAAGGGGCTGAGCGGGCTGGAGTTAGGGCCGGGAAGCCAAGGGGCTAGCTTCAGAGGCTGGGGCGGGGCAAACAAACAAAGGCTACAGAGGGAAAAGGGTGGGGCAGGCAAACAAACTGAAGCTAGTAGGGGGGCTGGGGCAAAAGGGGGGGCAAAAGGCTGCAAGTGGCAAATGGGGCAGGTAGCAAGGGGGAAAACTATGGGGTGGGAAGTCCGGGGGGGGGGCACGTGCGCCCACGTGTGCTTGCACAAAGAGTCTGTTTAGGTTGGCTGCTGCTTCTGGCCCAAATGGTGGAAATAGGGCGTGGCAAGCCAAGCTAGCAGCTGAGTCCAGAGGCAGAAGCTGAGGCAGATGGTATACAGCCAGTGGGGGTGCTGGAGGTGGCAGCGGTGGTGGTTGTGGTGGGGGTTGGGGGGGGACACAGATGGATTGGAGGGCAGCTCCACGCCACATCCCCTGTGTCCTTACAAACACAGTCAAGACCCCAGCCACAAGAGCACAGTTGAAAGGTTACTTAGTCTTAAGGCCCCCTCCATGGTGGTCTGCAGAGTCTCTAGGTGCTCCCCCACTGGTAGATGGTCCTCTTCTGCTCCTTGGGGCTTCAGCAGCTCCAGGCAGCGAGCTCTGCATCAGCAGCCCCAGCAACTCCAGGTGGTGGTCCAGGCAGGCAGAAAGGACCCCTCTCAGGTGGTGGTGGTGGTGTGTCCACAGCAGCAACAGCTGGGGCTGGGGTCCCCCACTCCCCTCTTCTGGGGAGCGGGCCAACAGGCCCCCCCCAAGGGGCTGCAGTTGAAGCAGTCGCAGCACCCAAAGGTGCGGGGTCCAGCAGCTGGCCAGCAACCAGGTAGCAGAGAAGGGGGGCTGGTGTCTGGCCCAGCCAGGGGAGCAGCTGGAGCAGCAGCAACAGTAGCAGCAGGGAGAGCCCAGGGCCTAGCAGTGGCAGCAGCAGCCCTCTCCCTCCTGCCTCCTTCCAGGCCAGAGGGCTACAGGAGAGTGATAGAACACAGATATATTAGCCCCAGGTTATGTAGGTCCCTTTTCCCTGGTAAGGTAACAAGGAAGGTTCCAGAACAATCAGGAACTTTCTGGAAACAATTAAGGCAGACAGGCTGATTAGAACACCTGCAGCCAATCAAGAAGCAGCTAGAATCAATTAAGGCAGGCTAATCAGGGCACCTGGGTTTAAAAAGGAGCCCACTTCAATTTGTGGCGCGTGCAAGGAGCTGGGAGCAAGAGGCGCAAGAAGCTGAGAGTGAGAAGGCGTACTACTGGAAGACTGAGAAGTACAAGCATTATCAGACATCAGGAGGAAGGTCCTGTGGTGAGAATAAAGAAGGTGTTGGGAGGAGGCCATGGGGAAGTAGCCCAGGGAGTTGTAGCTGTCATGCAGCTGTTCCAGGAGCAACTGTAGACAGCTGCAATCCACAGGGCCCTGGGCTGGAACCCGGAGTAGAGGGAGGGCCCGGGTTTCCTCCATCCCCCCCAACTCCCTACTTGATACTGGAGGAGTTGACGTGGACTGTGGGTTCCACCAGAGGGGAAGGTCTCTGGCCTGTTCCCTGATCCACTAGGTGGATCAGCAGAGACTGCAGGGATTGTTTTTCTTCCTTTCCCCATCACTTTGGCCAGTGATGAAGCTACCTGAGTGAACGGCAGATTTGAGCCACGAAAGTGGCCAAACTGAGGGCTGCCGTGAACCTCTGAGGCAAGAAAATCTGCCACTAAGCTCAGGAACCACCAAGGCAGAGGAGGAACTTTGTCACAATGGTTAAAGAAAATTTGCTTGCCGGCATTCTGTCTGGCAAGAAATCACTTATCAACAAGTTGTGGTTGTGAAATTCCTACTTCTTTATTGTTTTGTCTTTAGGGTCCCCATTTCTCTATTGTTTATCTGTCTGGTCTCTGTCTGGTTCTTTAATTGTTTCTGTCTGTTGCATAACTAATTTTGCTAAGTGTAAATCAATTAAGGTGGTGAGATATGATTGGTTAAAGAATTGTTTTACAATATGTTAGGATTGGTTAGAAAATTGTTTAGTAATAATTTAATAAAATGGTTGGTTAAGGTACAACTAAGCAAGACTCAAGTTTCACTATATAAACTGGGGTTCAAAAGGAAGTTCTTGGGAACCAAGACAGCCCCAAGATCAGAGCTGCCAGATGTCAACACTCTGCTAATGACACCATGCAGAAGCTGGAGTTCCCCAGATGACCTGATCCTGACTGGTTTCAGAGTAACAGCCGTGTTAGTCTGTATTCGCAAAAAGAAAAGGAGTACTTGTGGCACCTTAGAGACTAACCAATTTATTTGAGCATAAGCTTTCATGAGCTACAGCTCACTTCATTGGATGTATACTGACTGGCCAGCAGGGAAAAGTTCATCTGCCTTATTGGGAGTGGTGAGCATTGTATGCTTAGTGTGTGCATTCTGTTTTGATGATTGTTCATAAATAGAGGTTAAGTAGGATATTCACTTGTAAAAGACCCTGCAAATCCGCAGAGTGTAAGGTTATGCCCTGAGCCCACAGGAGGGTGAGGGTGGGTGCCTAAATTAAGAGGGTTACGCCTTGAGACCACAGAACTGAGTAAAGGTGGGTGCCCCTAGAGTATGCGAGTAACAGAGAATTTTGCGCCGGTAAGAATTTGGTGGTGAATGCCCAGGCAACCTAAGGTCTTTTGGGCTGAACTGATAGAGTCTAATACAGTAAATAATAGCAGAGTACCTGTGCCTTCTGTCAGAAAGGGTCTCTACCTACCTGGCAGAATGACCACCCTAGAGCAACAAGAGAGAAAGTAAACAAAGAAAAGGGACCAGGAGGGGTGGGAGCTAGTTGAGGAGTCCACCCTCCTTGCCAAATGGATAGTGGGACAAAGCCTGTGCCCATGGGAAGGGACTGTTCACCGAGGAAGGCAGGATCAGGCCCAGACAAGCAGGCAGGCAATAGATAGTGGCAGGAGTAGCGGGGAGTAAGTGCAGGCACTGGGAATGAGGAACCTGGGACAGTACCTGGCATGGTGATATCTGGGCTCATGAAGGTGCCATTTTGGGAGGTAAGCAAGTGATTTAAGGAAAGAGAGTGAGAAGTTAACTCTGCAGAGGCTGGAGGGAATTAAGCAGTTGAACGTTGTGAAAATGTTAGAAAGTGATATAGGAAAAGAATTCTTTCTTTGCAGCCGTTCTGAAGGAAAATGGACCCTTTCCCAAAGGAATGTCTGTAAAGGCAAAGAGACAATCTGATTTAAATCATTTGACTATGGACAACTTAATCAAAATTCAGGGTGTCTACACTACGAAATTAGGTCGAATTTATAGAAGTCGATTTTTTAGAAATCAATTTTATACAGTTGATTGTGTGTGTCCCCACTTAAGACCATTAAGTCGGCAGAGTGCGTCCACAGTACCAAGGCTAGCATCGACTTCCGGAGCGTTGCACTGTGGGTAGCTATCTCACAGTTCCCGCAGTCTCCGCCGCCCATTGGAATTCTGGGTTGAGATCCCAAAGTCTGATGGGGCAAAAACATTGTCGCAGGTGATTCTGGGTACATGTTGTCAGGCTCCCCCCCCCGCCCCATGAAAGTAATGCAGACAATTGTTTCATGCCTTTTTTCCTGGGTTACTCATGCAAACGCCATACCACAGCAAACATGGAGCCCGCCCAGCTCACCGTCACCGTAAGTGTCCTGGGTGCTGGCAGACGTGGTACTGCATTGCTACACAGCAGCAGCTCATTGCCTTGTGGCAGCAGACAGTGCGGTATGACTGGTAGCCATCATCGTCGTCTCCTGTGTGCTCTTGGCTCGGTCAGGGGCGCCTGGACATAAATGGGAGTGACTCCAGGTCATTCTCTTCTTAAGTTTTGTCTCATGGAGATTCAGTCTGCCTGGAAACAATGACTGCTACAGTTGTACTGCACCCTCTGCTGGCGAGCACCCAGGAGACGATGACGGCTAGCGGTTGTACTGCACCATCTGGTGCCAGCCTACCCCTTGCTCCCCCCTCCTTCCCTCCGTGAAACCAACAGCTGACAATAGTTTTGCGCCTTTTTTCATGCGGGCGCCATATTACTGTCAGCATCATCATCCACCCACCGCTTCCGCTGCCACTCTGCTCTCCTGCAGACGCCATACCACAGCAAGCATGGAGCCTGCTCAGATCACCTCAGCAGTTATGAGCGTTGTAAACACCACGCGCTTTATCATGCAGTATATGCAGAACCAGAACCTGCAAAAGCAGGCGAGTAGGCGATGGCAGTGCAGCGAGGAGAGTGATGAGGACATGGACACAGACTTCTCTCAAAGTATGGGCCCCGGCAATTTGGACATTCTGGTGGTAATGGGGCAGGTTCATGCCATGGAACGCCGATTCTGGGCCTGGGAAACAAACACAGACTGGTGGGACCGCATAGTGTTGCAGGTTTGGGACGATTCCCAGTGGCTACGAAATTTTCGCATGAGTAAGTGCACTTTCATGGAACTTTGTGACTTGCTTTCTCCTGTCCTGAAGCACAAGAATACCAAGATGAGAGCAGCCGTCACAGTTCACAAGCGAGTGGTGATAGCCCTCTGGAAGCTTGCAACGCCAGACAGCTACCGATCAGTCAGGAATCAATTTGGAGTGGGCAAATCTACTGTGGGGGCTGCTGTGATCCAAGTAGCCAACGCAATCACTGAGCTGCTGCTATCATAGAATATCAGGGTTGGAAGGGACCTCAGGAGGTCATCTAGTCCAACCCCCTGCTCAAAGCAGGACCAATCCCCAACTACATCATCCCAAGATAAATCAAGAGTAGTGACTCTGGGAAATGTGCAGGTCATAGTGGATGGCTTTGCTGCAATGGGATTCTCTAACTGTGGTGGGGTGACAGATGGAAACCATATCCCTATCTTGGCACCAGACCACCAAGGCAGCAAGTACATAAACAGTAAGGGGTACTTTTCAATGGTGCTACAAGCACTGGTGGATCACAAGGGACATTTCACCAACATCAACGTGGGATGGCCGGGAAAGGTACACGACGCTCACATCTTCAGGAACTCTGGTCTGTTTCAACAGCTGCAGCAAGGGACTTTCTTCCCAGACCAGAAAATAACCATTGGGGATGTTGAAATGCCTATAGTTATCCTTGGGGACCCAGCCTACCCCTTGCTCCCATGGCTAATGAAGCCATATACAGGCAGCCTGGACAGTAGTCAGGAGCTGTTCAACTATAGGCTGAGCAAATACAGAATGGTGGTAGAATGTGCATTTGGATGTTTAAAAGCACGCTGGTGCAGTTTACTGACTCGGTTAGACCTCAGCGAAACCAATATTCCCATTGTTATTACTGCTTGCTGTGTGCTCCACAATATCTGTGAGAGTAAGGGGGAGACGTTTATGGCGGGGTGGGAGGTTGAGGCAAATCGCCTGGCCACTGATTACGTGCAGCCGGACACCAGAGCAGTAAGAAGAGTACAGGAGGGCGTGGTGCGCATCAGAGAAGCTTTGAAAACCAGTTTCATGACTGGCCAGGCTACAGTGTGAAAGTTCTGTTTGTTTCTCCTTGATGAAAACCTGCCCCCTTGGTTCATTCTATTTCCCTGTAAGCCAACCGCCCTCCCCTCCCCCCTTCGATCACCGCTTGCAGAGGCAATAAAGTCATTGTTGTTTCACATTCATGCATTCTTTATTAATTCATCACACAAATAGGGGGATAACTGCCAAGGTAGCTCAGGAGGGGTGAGGGAGGAGGGAAGGAAAAGGCCACACTGCACTTTAAAACTTATTGAATGCCAACTTTCTGTTGCTTGGGCAATCCTCTGGGGTGGAGTTCTTGGGTGCCCGGAGACCCCACCACCACGTTCTTGGGCGTCTGGGTGAGGAGGCTATGGAACTTGGGGAGGAGGGCGGGTGGTTACACAGGGGCTGTAGTGGCGGTCTGTGCTCCAGCCTTTCCTGCAGCTCAACCATACACCAGAGCATATTAGTTTGATCCTCCAATAGCCTCAGCACTGACTCCTGCCTTCTGTCAGCAAGCTGACGCCACCTATCATCTTCAACCCACCACCTGTCCTCGCGTTCATATTGTGCTTTCCTGGACTCTAACATTGTCTGCCTCCACGCATTCTGCTGGGCTCTTTCAGTGCGGGAGGACTGCATGAGCTCAGAGAACACTTCATTGCGAGTGCATTTTTTTTTGCCTTCTAATCTTCGCTAGCCTCTGGGATGGAGATGATAATGTGAGCGTTGAAACATTTTCAGCTGTGGGAGGGGGAAAAAAGGGAGAGTAGTAGTTAAAGAGACACATTTTAGAGAACAAACGGTAGACTCTTTCACAGTGAACCTTGCTGTTAACATTACATAGCACATGTGCTTTCGGTACAAGGTAGCATTTTGTCTCTTATGTTGAGGGTCTGCCACTTTGGTGTGAGAGATCACACGTGCAGAGCCGGGCAACAGAATTCGGCTTGCAGGCAGCCATGGTAAGCCACAGTCTTTTGGCTTCTTCAACCTTCATAACATGTGGGAATGGTTCCCAACAGCAGCGCTCTCCTTTCCCATACCAAGCACCCGTTGGGTTGGCCATTTAAACAGAGGGGCTGCGGTTTTCGGGTTAACGTGCAATACAAACCCAACTAACCCCCCCCCCCCCACACACACACACACACCCAATTCTCTGGGATGATGGCTTCACCCCTCCCCCCACCATGTGGCTAACAGCGGGGAAGATTTCTGTTCAGCCACAGGCACACAGCCCAGCAGGAATGGGCACCTCTGAATGTCCCCTTAATAAAATTACCCTATTTCAACCAGGTGACCATGAGGAGTGACCATCCAGGAGAGCTTTATGGAGATGTCCCTGGAGGATTTCCGCTCCATCCCCAGACACGTTAATAGACTTTTCCAGTAGCTGTACTGGCTGCAAAAGCATCCCAAGTCTTCAGGGCAAATTAATTATTAAACACTCTGGCTTCTAACTCATGTATTATATTTACAAAGGTACACTCACCAGAGATCCCTTCTCCGCCTGGCGGGTCCGGAAGCCCGCCTTGGGTGGGTTTGGGGGGTACTGGCTCCCTTGGGTGAGAAACAGTTCCTGGTTCTCAGGGAAAACTGTTTATCTGCTTGCTTATTGTGCGCTATCATCTTCCTCGTTCCCAAAATGCGCATCCCTGTTGCGTGATAATCCATTGATGGAATCAAAGCACAGGGGTGGGGTAGCGGTGGCTGCACCCCCTAGAATGGCATGCAGCTCATCATAGAAGCCGCATGTCTGGGGCTTTGACCCCAAGCGGCCATTTGTCTCTCTGGTTTTTTGGTAGGCTTGCCTGAGCTCCTGAAGTTTCACGTGGCACTGCTGCAGGTCCCTGTTATAGCCTCTGTCCTTCATGCCCTTGGAGATTCTTTCAAATGTTTGGGCATTTCATCTTTTGGAATGGAGTTCTGATAGCATGGATTCGTCTCCCATACAGCAATCAGATCCCGTACCTCCTCTTCGGTCCATGCTGGAGCTTCTTTGCGATTCTAGGACTCCATCATGGTCACCTCTGCTGATGAGATCTGCACTCACCTGCAGCTTGCCACGCTGGCCAAACAGGAAGTGAGATTCAAAAGTTCGTAGGCCTTTTCCTGTCTATCTGGCCAGTGCATCTGAGTTGAGAGCACTGTCCAGAGCGGTCACAATGGAGCACTCTGGGATAGCTCCCGGAGGCCAATACCGTTGAATTGCAACCACACTACCCCACACTATCCCAAATTCGATCCTGCAAAGTCGATTTCAGCGCTAATCCCCTTGTCGGGGGAGGAGTACAGAAATCAATTTTAAGAGCCCTTTAAGTTGAAAAAAATGGCTTCGTCATGTCAACGGGTGCAGGTTACATCGATCTAACACTGCTAAATTTGACCTAAACTTGTAGTGTAGACCAGGGCTAAAAGAACATAAGGGGTTTCTACTGGAACTTAACTGCCTCCAAATGTATAAAATATGTAATCTATGTAGAGCTGAGGAAAAATTAAAGCAGTGCAAGGGATGTTAATGAAAAGAGAATGTATGTATCTGTGTGTGTGTGTAAATATCTAAGGTTTTAAGGACCTAAACCAACACTCCCAGATTAAGATGAATTAGTTTTGTTTTGATTTTTTTTAAATAATGCCACTAAAAATCCATTTGAATCTTTCATTCAAAGTTGCAAAACTGACAGACACATTTTGCCAGACACAGGTAACCAGTCTTGTTTGGCTTTGGTATTTAGCATTTAACCCTTAAGATACCTCAATGCTTTATAAAGTTCAATATCTTTTCATAGATCCTGGAGCCTCCGCCAGTCAATCACGATGTGCGGCTGCTAAAAGTCCAGAGGTGCAGCAGGGCTAAGGCAGGCTCCCTGCCTGCCCCAGCCCCACACCGCTCCTGAAAGTGGCCAGCACGCCCCTGAGGCCGGGGCGGGAGCGGGCAGGGGTCTCTGCTAAGGTTGCCAACCTTCTATTCACACAAAACCAAACACCCTTGCCCCACCCCTGCCCATCCTCTCAGGCCCCGCCCCTTCCCTGAGGCCCCACCCACCCGCTCTCTGCATCCCCCATTCCCTCGCTCACTTGCTCATTTTTACCAGGTTAGGCTCAGGGGGTTGAGGTTTAGGAGGAGGTTCAGGCTCTGGCTGGAGGTGCAGGCTCTGGGGTGGGGCCAGAAATGAGGGTGTCAGTGGGGAGGGGGCTCCGGGCTGAGGCAGTGAGTTGGGACGCGGGAGGGGGTGAGGGCTGTCGCTGGGGGGGCGGGCTCTGGGATGGAGCCACGGGGGTTTGGGGTACAGGAGGGGGCTCCGGGGTGGAGCCAAAGGATTCAGAGTATGGGAGGGGGCTCTGGGCTGAGGCAGGGAGTTGGGGTGTAGGAGGGGGTATGGGCTGTGGGCTGGGGGTGCAGGTTCTGGGGCAGGGCCAGAAATGAGAGGCTAAGGATGTGGGAGGGGGCTGCGGGCTGGAGTAGGGGTTGGGGTGCAGGGGGCTGATGACTCCAGCTAGGGGTGTGGACTCTGGTGTTGGGCCAGGGATGAGGGATTTGGGGTGCAAGAGGGGGCTCCAGGCTGGGGCTCAAGGGTTCAGAGTGAGGGAGGGAGCTCTGGGCTGGGGCAAGGGGTTGGGGTGTGGGGGTGTGTGTGTGAGGGCTTCAGCTGGTGGTGCAGACTCTGGTGTGGGGCTGGGGATGAGGGGTGCAGGAGGGTGCTTCAGGCTCAGGGGTTCAGAGTGTGGGAGGGGCTCTGGGCTGGGGACTCTGGGGTGGTGCTGGGGATGAGAGGTTTGGGGTGCAGGAGGGTACCCTGGGCTGGGATTGAAGGGTTCGGAGGGCAGGAGGGGGATCAGGGTTGAGGCAGTGGGTTGGGGTGCAGAGGGGTGAGGGCTCCAGCTGCGGACTCTGGCGTTGGGCCGGAGATGAGGGATTTGGGGTGCAGGAGAGGGAGCTCCAGGCTGGGGCTCAGGGGTTCGGAGTATGGGAGTGGGCTCCAGGCTGGGGCATGAGATTGGGGTGCAGGGGGGTGTGAGGGCTCCAGGTGGGGGTGCAGACTCTGGTGTAGGGCTGGGGATGAGGGGTTTGGGGTGAAGGAGGGTGCTCTGGGCTGGGAGCGAGGGGTTCGGATGGTGGGAGAGGGATCAGGGTTGGGGCAGGGGGTATGGGCATGTGGGGGGTTAGGGCTCCAGCTGGGGATGCGGGCTCTGGAGTTGGGCCAGGTGTGACGCTCTGTACCTTGGGGGAACACCCAGGGGTGAAAGTAATTTAAAGGACTTACCGGTACGCTGGAGTCCTGAGTGGGGGCATGGCCTCAACCAGAAGAGGCATGGCCTCAACTGGAAGAGGCGATTTAAAGGCCCCGAGGCTCTGGCTGGGAGCCCTGGGGCCTTTAAATCACCCCAGAGCTACCAGCTGCAGAGGTGGCTGGGAGCCCCTGGGCTTAAGGGTGAATTAAAGGGCCTGGGGCTCCAGCTGCCGCAGAGCTCCGGGCATTTTAAATCCCTGCTGGGGCCGGCTGCCAGAGCCTTGGGGCTCCAGCAGCCAGACTCAGGTGGGGATTTAAAGGGCCCGGTGCTCCGGCCTCTGCGGGGAGCCCCAGCCCAAGCCCCACTGCCGGAGCTCTGGAGGTGATTTAAAGGGTCCGGGGCTCCCCGCAGTGGCAGGAGCCCCGGGCCCTTTAAATCACCACCAGGGAAGCCAGTCCGGTGCGGCACAGCATACCGGCTCTTGCCGGTATGCCGGACCATACCGGCTTACTTTCACCTCTGGGAACACCCTACACCCCTATGTTCATCATTATAATATGACTGTGTGGTATCCAATGCAAAGTTCCATGTCAGGTGTCTTCGGAAGGCTCATGATGCACTGAGCATTGTTGTTATAGTAACTGTTGTTACAGTGATGTTATAGGTTGTAATTCCATGTACATAGTTACTAGGCTGAAAATGTGTCCTCATGGCTTAAAACAAGCAGCCAGAGCAGAGCTGACCACGTGGTGACGGGTCTCACCTGGGGAGCTGGAGGGCAAACTCACTCTGGCTGGGGAAGTTTCCCAGCAAAGCTCTACAAATTAGGAGTCATCAGTGGAGAAGGAAAAGCCCAGCTGAGGGATTTTGCTTTCAGGTCCCTAGAGGCCAGTTCTCAGGGGAACCCTGCATGCTGGCCTGGGACTCCCCAGCTCCCCACACAGCCAGTCCTGCCCTTGCCCTGGCTGGCTCCAGAATGACTCCAAAATGGCTTTGCCCCTTTCCTGAGTTGCCTGGGAGGGCATCTCACTCCCTATTGGTTGCCGGGCAGACTGTGAGTTTGCCATGGCTCCCCCTCCCTACCAGGGACAGCATGCCTTGCCCTGAGCTGCCGGCAGACAGAGCCCCAGGAATGTAGGTCATCTCCTTGGGGGTTACACTTATTTAGTTAACAGATGTTTTTGCAATATTACAAGGACTAAAAGTTGTGATACAATTGTGGTTTAAACTTACATTGTGATGAATGCCTGTAACCTTGGGCATGTATATGACCATGTTAAGAAAATTGTTAATCCATCCTATGATACATTTGCAATATATTCCACAAACAGAACACATACATATTGAAGTACAGCATGATGATACAGAAATCACTCATGAACTGAAAAGTATGACAGATGCAGGACATTACCTTGGTGGGAAACACGATTAGGGTAGTCACCTTCTACAAGTGGTATGCTAAATATAATGGTTCACGCCATTGTGGTGGTGATTAGAATCCAATTGGCTTTGTTAGTAAGCATAATAGGTTTGGCTTGCTGGATGAAGGGAATGGTTCGGAGAATACAGGAAGCTGGCATGCAAAGTCAAATAAGGCCCTTGTTAATTATACCAAGGAGGCAAGCCCAAGCTCAGCGGTCTGAGTAATGACCGCTTTGGTAAAAATATCATTAAGGACGGGACTGTAAGGATAAGGCCTTTTCCTGTGGCCATTTGTAAGATCTGAGGCCTTGTCTACAGCCATATTAGGAGAGCAGCAGCCATGAGCTAAAAAGCAGAATATTACATCCTCATATTCCATCTAAATACCATTAAAACAATGTAGTATTGAGCTGCTAAGAAGGCTCCTGTCCTCATATTACCCATCATCACCAGATAAAGAAACAAAGCTTAAAATGGCTTAAAGAAAATTTTGTTTGCTGGCGTTCTGTCTGGTGAGAAATCACTTATCAACAAGTTGTGCTTGTGAAATCCGTACTTCTTTATTGTTTTGTCTTAATGGTCCCAGTTTCTCTATTGTTTATCTGTAGGGTCTCTGCCTGGTTCTCTAATTGTTTGTCTGTTGCATAAATAATTTTGCTAGGTATAAATCAATTAAGGTGGTGGGATAGGATTGGTTGAAGAATGGTTTTACAATATGTTAGAATTGGTTAGAAAATTGTTTAGTAATTTAGTAAAATGGTGGGTTAAGGTACAGCTAAGCAAGACTCAAATTTCACTATATAAATTGGGGTCCAAAAGGAAATTCTTGGGAACCAACTCCAGGCCCTAGCCCCATGATCAAAACTGCCAGACATCAACACTTTGCTAATGACACCATGCAGAAGTTGGAGTTCCCCAGATGACCTGATTCTGACTGGCCATCAAGAAAAGTTCATCTGCCTTATTGGGAGTGGTGTGTGTTGCCAGGGCAAGAAGCCACCACAGCCTCAGCCTTCCTGGATCTGACCTCAGAGCATTCAGCACCCTGGTTCACCATGCACTTTCTGCAGCGAGTCTGGCTAAGCGGGGCTCTTGAGGAAGCCAAAGGGCCCTGCACCCCAGCACCGCAGTCAGTCATGACTCTTAGGCAGGGTGTAAACCGGAAGGTTTATTAGTTGACCAGTGACTTTCAGCCAAGTCCATCCTGGGGGGAACCTCAGGCCAGACGCCTTGGTCTTCCGCCTCTTCAAGTCCCTCATAGCAGCCTGAGTTAGACCCCCTTGCCTGGGCTCCGAAAAAACACGTTGCTCCTCCCCGAGGCTTTGTCCTGCTTCCTGGGCAAAATATCACCTGGTTGCATCCCCCTCCTGATGCTTTGGTTACGAAGGGCATCGGCCATAGCTTATGTGCAGGCAGTTGGGCAGCCTCACTTGCCCCCAAGGGTCTTAGCAAAAGCCACACACCCTTATTCCTACCACCTAGCCATTGGTACAGTACACAGGGACACCGAGGCACATACAGTATTAATACAGGACAGTAGCATTCACATGCAACATAACAAGGGGGAAACCCCACTTCACCACAAGAGGTAAAGTAGAATATTTCCATGTAAGGCTTTTTCACTGTTAAAAGACGCTGCAGACCCACAGAGTGTAAGGTTAGGCCCTGAGCACCATCTTCACTGAAGCTTTACGGAGCTGCGTCACTGCAGTGTTTCAAGGTAGACCTGCCCTGAGCTGCTTCCAGTCCAGCTCCCCAAGTCCCCAGTTGCCCTGGTGTGTGTGCATAACTGTCCCTCCAAGGAACATGGGCCTCCCAGCTCCACTGATCACTAGACAGCAGAGGGGCAGCTTCTGCCTGTTCTCTGATTACTCTCCCTGCCTCTGCCCCAATCTGCGATCTCAGGTTACCTAGACCCTTGGAGCTGAGGGGTGTGTGTGATGTGGCATTCCCTATGCTTTATGAAAATATGATTATGAATATGACAACTGAAATATATTGTATGCAAGATGGCTCATGTGAGATATCATTGGAAAGGTTAAGATTTACTGAATGTGATTATCCTATTTGTGTACCTGTATCATTTCTGTATCTGAAGTTAGGTATACTGACTATATCTCTGTATTTCAACTATGCTACTTTGGGTGACACCCATTGCCAACACTTCAGGTACAACAATGGAAAAGCCAGACAGGGTGGATGGCCCATCAACAAGGACAATTGACTGTAAAAAAAGTTTAGTTTCCCTATAAACATGGGGGTCAGCCTGTGAAGAATGGCTACAAGGGCCCCACAGAGTCTGGTGGTCTTGTCTTGTCTAAAACATTGCCTGAGACGACTTAGAACTTTCCACTGTAAGGGAAGGGGGGGGTGTCACACTAGGAAACACAGGACTCCCACCTTATGCCAATCCTATTTAAGGGTGGGAAGTGAGGTAATCCTGGTGGTCAGTTCTCTCCTGCTACCCCACCCAAGATGATGTCTGGAAACAACTAAGACTGAACGGGGGAAAGAACTAAGCCCAGACTGGAAGGGCATCTGGCCTGTGAAGAAGATTATTAGAACCACATTTAGGGTGAGAACTCACATGTAACCAGTTTCTTTAGTGTATTAAGCTTAGTTTGCATGCTCTGTTTTATTTTCTTAGTAATCTGCCTTGTTCTGTCTGCTACCTCCTTAACTACTTAAAATACACCTGCTATAGCTAATACATTTATGTCTGGTTTATAATACAACCCGGGTAATGTGATTTCTATCGGGGAGGAAAGGGTGTGAGAAATTGTGCATACCCTCTTCCATATTGAGGGAAGAGGCAAATATAATATATCTTTGGGTCTGTACTCCAAGGGAGGTAGATATGTGAGTGCTGGAGCAAGTCCCTTAAGCGGAGTCTTCCCAGAGCTGATCTGCAGCTGGGTATGGCCCTGCCTGTGTGTGTTAGAGGATGTTTTAAGAGCCTGGCTTAGCAAGAGAGGTGAAAGGGGGCCCAGGCTGGCAGATCAGGTAGACTCAGTGGTATCTCAGCACATCAGGTGACTTCCTCAGGGTTCTAACCCATCACAGGGTGATTCCTGGCGCACACAGACAGACTCACACTAACTTTCACCAACCTTGTGCGCTAAGAATAGTCGTGTAGCCCCAGTAGCCTGGGCAGCTGCAAGTAGTGGCACGAGCTAGCCCCCCTGAGTATGTACTCACAGAGCCCAAGTGGGTTTGTACTCAGGCCTAGCTGGGCATTACACCCCTTGCTCCAGGTGTGGCTGCACCCCCACATGGCAGTGGGAGAAGAACAGCTGAGGCAGGGAAGCAGGTTATAGCAGCAAAAGCCCCCTGCCTGCTCTACACAGAGGGCCCCAAAGGAGGCTGGCCAAGCTTTGCTGTAAAGCCAGCTGCCTGGGACTTGAGAGTGGGAACCCTACAAGTGCATCCACAGCGGGGTCAGTCCAGCCAGTGTGGGGTGGTGGAGGCAAGGAGCCCTGGTTGAGGCTCTCCCCATTTACAGAAAACTTCCATCCACTAGTCCCCCAATTCACTGCACAAACATCCCCCAATTCTGGCTAATCACTCTCCCTGTCATCTATCAGCTCCCTCAACTGCAGGCCTGGTACCTGCTCCTGTCACCAGCTGGGGAGCAGGTTGCACACTGAACCTGGAGCATTGCAGCTAGGGGCTTGGTGGGAGGCCCCAGAATTGCTTGGCCCAGCCCTACAAGAAGCAGCTTTTCCTGACAAGCTCCAGAGTAGCACACAGTCCCCTTTGGATGCTGAAGGAGCTGGGGTGTGTGTATGTGACTCCCGCTCTGGACTAAGCCCCAGTGTGGGGACCAGCAGCACTGTCCCAGGGCTTGCCAGGGGCCAATTCAGTCCTTAGTGTGTAGGTTATAGCTGCCTCAGGGACTGCCATAACTTGCACTCTAGCTGCAATGCCCCCTCCCTCCACCCCTTCCATTGAGCCAATCTAACACCTGGGAATAGCTGTGGCATAGATCCCCCTGCACCAGTGGCTCCCATGAGGGCAGTGGTGTAGACCTGACTATGCCAGCTCTGTGCCTGCTGGGGACTCTCCTTGCTCCAGGTGAACTGAGCTCCCTGGGAAGAGGACAATCTGACTACTTCACACCCGGCTAGTGTAAAGAGCACTGAAGACCTCAGCCTTGTGGCACTGAGACATGGTATTCTTGACGGTGGGGACACAATGAAGAGACCCAAGAGCCCCTTGCACTGCCCCAAAAGGACTTAGATTTGCTAAGCTAAGTATCAAATGATCTCTATGGGGTGGTTAGGGAGGCAGAATAGAATGATCTGCTTTGAAATGTACACCTGTCTTTGTAAAAGTCACAGGTCTTTTGGCCTGACCTTTAGCAAAGCCAAGTTCCCCCTGTGAAAGCACCTATGGGTGGCTATTGCTGGCCTGGAACGTCACACAGGGTTCTGGTTTTCAATTCCCTTCTCCTCAGTTCTTATTAAAACAAAGCCAGCCCCCTGCTGACTCTCCTCTAGGCATGCATCTCACTTCCACTTTCTGTTCTAAGCAACCACCGCCCAGCCAAGAGCTGATTCTCAGAGCTGGAATGAGCAATGTCACTCTTCTCAAAGGTAAGGGAGCTCTGCTGCTTTGTTTAAGGTAATCAAATGTGTTAAAGAGCCTTTGGAGGCCAGTCCTCATCCTGGGGTTTAGCCCACATGCCTCAGAGTGGACTGCAGGTGTTCTGTATGGCATGGAGAAGATGTGCATTGCCTAGAGTTCTTAGTGGGGAGCCTCAAGTGGGGGATAGATTGTCTTAGGAGGAGTGAAATTCATCATGTACCCAGCCAATGGGCACAGCACGGGCTGCAGCATTATCGATGCAATACAGATGCCTACACAGATAGATTGGATAGAAGCTAAACTGCCCTGCTAATCAGCTTGACTTCTAAAGACCACCTCAGGGGGGTGAGTACTTTCCAGTGCCCATGCAGTCCATGGACCCCTCTGCTGAGGCTGCCAACAGGGGCTAGTTGATGGTGGTGGCATGAACCCCACCTTTGGATGCTCCCCCCACAGCAGGAGGAGCGCCCTCCCCTCATGGCTGGTGGAGCCCTTGCCCAGCAGGCCCAGCCCCGGGCTGCCCCTGGCGGGGCCCAGCTCCAGGCTGCCAGCTGGAGCTAAGTCTCTGCTGGCTTCAGGGGGGAGGGAGGCAAGGCCTGGGTTAGTGGAGGCTTAGCCTGCCTTGGCCTTTGATACCAGCCGCCCATGGTGGTGGGTTGTGTGGTGCAGGCACCGACCTGTCCACTAAGGATTTGACCGAGATCAGCAACTCATTTGACAGGAGTCACTGATTTTGAACCACTGCCACACTGGGCTGGATTTGACCTAGGCACCTTGGGCTGAAAGGCTTGGACTAAGTTTTCTAGCAGTCTGAAGAATTCATTTGAAAAGAATTCATTTGAAGGATTACACACATGTACTGTACGGGTGACATCCTGGCTCCATTGAAGTCTGTGGGGGTCAGGATTTCGCCCTGGGAGATTATAGAATGAGCCTGATCCAAAGTCTATGTGAGTCTCCATTGACTTCAATGGGCTTTCAATAAGGGCATGCTGTTCTCAAGCACAGGGTAAAAGCTGTGGGCCTCTGCAGGGTGGAGGTAGTATGTTCAGTGATTACAGAACGGGACTGGGGGACACAAGATGTAAGTTATAGTCCCAGCTCTGCTGTTGACTCTGTGCTATTGGGCACCTCGGTTTCTGTAAGATTGCACGCTGTTGAGAAGTACTTTCATTTCTGTAGCTTTGTAAGGTGTTGGGATCCCATCATGCTGAGGTTGGGATGAATGGAAGTAGAAGTACCCAGATGTTCTTCTGAGTCTGGCTGTCTCAGATAACAGCATCTCATTCCCCAAACTAGCATCCACCAGGGAATTGAGAAATGAAACAGAGACCTCAGCACTCACTTTCATTCTGTCTAGTGAGGGGTTCTCTTTTGAACGATGCTGGGAAGAGCTGTGGCTGTCTCAGCTGCCCCAAGTCAGGCAAAGCGGTGTTTTGCATGAGGTGTCTGATTACGGAAAGTGCAGGGAGCGGAATTTCTGTGATTCTTTATTAACTTGAAGCAAGGGGGTGGAGAGTGGGGGGAAAGCTATGACACTCGGGACTTTTGAGAAGCTTTATTATTAATGTCTTAGTATTGTCTACTTCTGTGGCACAATGGATGTGCCTGGCATTTACAGCTCAGCAGAATGAAAGGAGACAACCCTGAGGAGCTTACAAACTGTGTGTGGAGATTGGAGGATCATCTCTGGATGTGTGCGGGAAGTGGTGGACTCTGCACACAGCTCTCCCCTCTCCTCCATTCTAGAGGGGCCCTCGATGAGGCTGGAGATCTGTGTGTGGGAGCGGCAGGTTAGAAGGGGGATTTAGATCATCCTCTTAAGAACCCCCTAGTTGTTCTGAGGAAGGAGTAGAGAACATGTTTCCTGGGAGATCTGGGGAGAGAACTATGATCTGCATCCAAGATAGCCTTAACACAGGGACGGATCCACATGAGATGCAGGCGGATTGTGTTGTGTTGTGGGCCTGGGGGGAGGGTGCAGGGTGCTGGGATGGGGGTGAGACAGACACAGGGCTGAGAGAAGGGGGCAGGTGGTGACACAGGGACAGGTCTGGGGGGTTAGGAGTGTCACAGGCAAAGGACCTGGTGGGGGGGGCAGGGTACCATGGGCATGAGGGGATGGGTCAGAGGGTGACCCAAGTACAGGGCCAGACTGGGCAGGCTGCCGTGGATCTGGGGGTGACGTAGGCATAGGCGAGGAGGGCAGGGTGCCGTGAGTCAGGGGTAACATAGGCACGGGGACGGGGCCAGGGTGCTGTGGTCTGGGGGTGACATAGGCACAGGCGAGGGGGGCATGGTGCCAAACTGGGGGTGATGTAGGCACAGGCAAGGGGGGCAGGGTGCCATGGGTCAGGGGGTGACAGAGGCACAGGCGAGGGGAGGAGGGTGCCAAGGTCTGGGGGTGACAGAGGCACAGGCAAGGGGAGGAGGGTGCCGTGGGTCAGGGAGTGACGGAGGCACAGGGCGTGGGGGCAGGGTGTGGTGGGGGAGGGGGTGACAAAGGCTCGGGGTAGCGTGTGGTGGGGGCAGGGGGTGACGGAGGTGCGGGGCCGGGGTGCGGTGGGGCAGGGGGTGACAGAGGCGCGGGCCGGGGAGCAGGGTGCCGTGGGGCAGGGGGTGCCGGAGGCGCGGGGCCGGGGGGCAGGGTGCCATGGGACAGGGGGTGACGGAAGCGCGGGGTCGGGGGTGACGGAGGGGCGGGACCGGGGGGCAGGGTGCCGTGGGACAGGGGGTGACAGAGGCGCGGGGCGGGGGGGCAGGGTGCCGTGGGACAGGGGGTGACGGAGGGGCGGGGCCGGGGGTGACGGAGGGGCGGGACCGGGGGGCAGGGTGCCGTGGGACAGGGGGTGACGGAGGGGCGGGGCGGGGGGGCAGGGTGCCGTGGGACAGGGGGTGACGGAGGGGCGGGGCCGAGGGTGACGGAGGGGCGGGGCGGGGGGGTAGGTTGCGGTGGGGCCCGGGGTGACGGAGGCGCGGGGCGGGGGGGCAGGGTGCCGTGGGACAGGGGGTGACGGAGGGGCGGGGCCGGGGGTGACGGAGGGGCGGGGCGGGGGTGTAGGTTGCGGTGGGGCCGGGGGTGACGGAGGGGCGGGCCGGGGAGCAGGGTGCCGTGGGGCAGGGGGTGCCGGAGGCGCGGGGCCGGGGGGCAGTGTGCCATGGGACAGGGGGTGACGGAGGGGCGGGGCCGAGGGTGACGGAGGGGCGGGGCGGGGGTGTAGGTTGCGGTGGGGCCGGGGGTGACGGAGGGGCGGGCCGGGGAGCAGGGTGCCGTGGGGCAGGGGGTGCCGGAGGCGCGGGGCCGGGGGGCAGTGTGCCATGGGACAGGGGGTGACGGAGGGGCGGGGCCGAGGGTGACGGAGGGGCGGGGCGGGGGTGTAGGTTGCGGTGGGGCCGGGGGTGACGGAGGGGCGGGCCGGGGAGCAGGGTGCCGTGGGGCAGGGGGTGCCGGAGGCGCGGGGCCGGGGGGCAGTGTGCCATGGGACAGGGGGTGACGGAAGCGCGGGGTCGGGGGTGACGGAGGGGCGGGGCGGGGGGGTAGGCTGCGGTGGGGCCGGGGGTGACGGAGGGGCGGGGTCGGGGGTGACGGAGGCGCGGGGCCCCGTGGGTCGGGCCGAGGGGGAGGGGGAGAGGGCGGCTGCCGCCCGTCCCCCAACCTGCCCTTCAACCGCCGCCAACGGCCACTTCTGGCAGCGCCACCGAGCGGAGGCGGAGCCGGAGGCGGGCCTTAGCCCTCGGGGGCGTGGCCCGGGGGGACGTGTCCGCTGGGCGTGGCTTATGGCGGTGCTTCCGGTGTGGCTGGCGGGGAGCGGAGCGAGGCTGCCGGTAAGTGGGGCGGTTCCCCGGCCGCCCGCGGGCTCAGGCCGGTCGGCGCCCGGCCAGAGTCCGGCCCGGGGCGGGGTGCGGGCCCCAGAGCGCCAGGCGCAGCGCGGGGCGGGCGCGCGCAGCGTGTGGGGCCCGGGCCGGCGGCGGCGCGGGAGCGGCCCCTGTCCCGCGGGAGGCTGGGCTCGGGTCCGTGCGTGGGCGGGGCCCGGGCGGGAAGCGCGGCCGGGGGCCTCGGGGTGTTCGAGCGAGAGCCGTTGGCGCGGGGAACTCGAGACGGGAAGTGCTGAGGGGAAATTCCAGCGGTGGCAGCCCCGGGCGCTGGCGCGCGTGGGAAGCCCCTTGCGAGCCTGGCGGGTGGGTCGCTCTGGGCGCCTGGTGCCGTGGCGCCCTCAGCCCGTGGGAAAGCTCGTTACTTCTGGCCTTTGCTCCGGGGTTGTTTCTGTTTCGAATTGAATTGGGCTTTAGTGATCAGACTGAATGACTCAAGTCAGGGCTTGCTTTTATTAAGCCGCCCCTTGTTATTCAAAGAGAGTCTCTAACGGGAGATCCCTGAATATCACAGAGCCGTTTAACCTACATGCCGCCCAGTAGGTACAATAGTGTGGTCTCAGCAACAAAAGCTGATACTTCGCCACTTCTGCATGATTCACGCTTGCCTCACATCCTACTTAACATTGCCCAAAATGCTGGGAAATGGGACTGTGGGAAATATACAGAACTGTACTTGTCAAAAAGGTGGCCTCCACACAGTCCCTGACAACCTTAAAGGGCTTTTTAAACTTAGCGGGTGAATGTCAGTCTAGTTCCCAGCAGATAGGAGGAGATGGCCTTGCAGAAACCTTTGTGGAAAACATTTACTGACACCTGGTTGGCATTCTCATCAGAATGGTCATGGGTTACATTAAAAGAACAGGAGTACTTGTGGCACCTAGAGTACTAAGGTGCCACAAGTCCTCCTGTTCTTTTTGTGGATACAGAGTAACAGGGCTGCTACTCTGAAACCATGGGTTACATTGTGTTTAACCACTGACACAATGATGGGGATCCTGAAGTACTGCTGTCCTGTGGATGCCTGGGGGCATTCAGCCTTCAGAGTTTTCAAGTATGAAATTCACCTGAAAATTAGAAAAAGAGGAAAACAGTTAAAAATAATCTTTCTGTATAGATTTTAGAGTCCATATTCTCACATTACTCTTGTTCAACCACTGTAGGCACATGAATATGTTGGTGTAATAGGACTACACTCTTATTAATGAGAGCTTTTCTTGCAGTGCGGCAGACCTATACATTCTCTCCCTCACTTGCCAGCCTCACTAATTTTTTGTTTTCTATGCAGCTGTTGTATAATGTATTTAAGTACTGTCGTTAACATGATTGGTACTTTTAGCAGAAATAACATTTTTGTGAGTTACTCTGTCTATAAAGGGCACTACATTTATATTATAATTAAACTAGACTTGAACATTAAAGTGTGTGTCGCTCAGTCTTTGTCTTCAAAGCTTTTCATGGGATTGACCCAAGGTACCTAAGAGATCACTTTGCTCTCTGAGGCTATGACCTTCCATTCTAGCTATATTCCACTGAAAGAATGGAAGTGGTTAATAATGCCAGCAGAGTCAGATTCAAGTGTGAGACTCAGTTTTCTCGGTAATTGGCCCATGGTTGTGGGAACTTGCTCTTAGAAGAGTTAGAATTAATGCACTTCTTTCAATCTTCTGATCAGAATGTAAAAACTGCTTTGCTGATCTAGTCTTTCCATGATGATAACTGAGTGGGGTGTAGAAGAAAGATATGGCTACTGTAGTGATGAGCATAGTACAAATGTTTAGATAAGCATAACATGAATAAAGGATAAAATGTACAGGTCCATTTATTTATGGTTACAATGTCCCACAAGTGCCCCTGTACTTAGTTAAATTGAACACATGAGAACGCTTTCACCCACCTGCTCTTTAAGCTCGCCTTGTGATCTTTTGATGACCACAGGCAATGAGCATTTTTTAGATCTCAGCTGATATGTAAAGTGCAGTATGGTGTGCTCTAGCATTTCTCTAGGTCAGGGATGGGTAACTTTAAGGTAGTAGAAGGCTACAAAATCCACTAAAATCTTTTAGCTAGCAGGGGTGTGTGATGTGGTGGAGAATTGGGTCTTGCCCTGAGAGGTTGTGGGGAGGGGGAAATCTGGTCCTGGTGCAGGACTGGCGAAAGAGCCCATCCTGTGCTTACCCCACAGCAACAGTTCTTGTCCCATGGAATTGGGTCTGGCTCACTGCTCCGGCTTGCTGGCTCCTGTCACAGTGTTATCTGATGTGCACATTTGTGGGCAGGCAAGACCTGGCCCTTACAATGATCTAGCAGGCCAGATTTGTCCTTTGGGCCACCAGTTGCCTATCCCTGCTCTAGGTCACTGGTAGAGCTGCACAGGAAATGGCTGTCAAACAGTTTTGAGAATTGAAAAGTTTTTCTGTTCTTTATTGGGACAAACCCAAAACCTTTTGAAATATTTCATGGAGAGTCAGAGAGAACTCACTCCAGAAAAGCCTGGTGGTTATGGTACTTGCTTGGGATGTGGGAGACCGAAGTTCAAGTCTCTGTTCTACCTAATTTGGAGCAGGGACGTTACTCTATCAAGCTATTCTGGTGGGTAGCTTCTGTCTGACCAGAAATTCTGTCCTGGACACGAGAAACCTTTCAGAAGAAAGTTTCATTGAAACTGATCTGTTACCACACAAAGTTTTCGTTTTGATAGATTGGCATTTCTGATGAAAAACCATTTTGTAGAAAAGTCCCTGACTACCTCTAATTCCTGGCTAAGTATTCCCTTAGAGGGAAGTGCAGACTCATTAGCACCCTCTATTCCTATACTTTAAGACCAGAAGAAGGGACCACTTAGAGAATCTGGTCTGACCTCCTGTATGACATAGGCCAAAAGATATCACCCAATAATTCCTCCATCAAGCCTATATCTTGTGATTGAGCCAGAACATATATTTTTCCCTTCCTGAAACAGCCAGGGTTTTTACTGAACATGAATGTCGAAATTCTTGGCTAAATTAAATGCAGCCAGCAGTGGAGTGGCTTATTGATCTTATATCAGACTGACTTCTAAATTGTTCTTAGCTAGTGATTCTGGGTTATGTGGAATTTACATGAACTACTCCATCAAAGTAATGCCTAGCCAATCCGGAAAGCTTTTTAACAGGCTGTGCCATTGAGTTTGTCTTGCAGGGGGGAAAAAGGCAGCAATACAGAACTAAAAGCGATTGGTTATAAGTTATGCCTCTTCTCCCCAGAAATGATGGTAGTTACAGGAGCTACTGTATCTAGGCCAGGTCCAAAACAATTCGCCTTGCTTTTGGTTATGGTAGTTTTACTGGGAGTAGAGGGAAGGAACCAAGTGGGCTAACAGACCGCTGGTAACAGGGTAATAAATAATGGTCTCCACATCCTATAGAGTGCCATCCAGCAATGGCCCTCGGGGCACTTTATAAACATTGATAAATTAATCCTCAGGACTCTCCTGTGTAGTAGCAAAGTATTGGTAACTCTATTTGACAGCTGAGGTGTAGAGGCAAAAAGAAAAGGAGTACCTGTGGCACCTTAGAGACTAACAAATTTATTTGAGCATAAGCTTTCGTGAGCCACAGCTCACTTCATCGGATGCTCACGAAATCTTATGCTCAAATAAATTTGTTAGTCTCTAAGGTGCCACGAGTACTCCTTTTCTTTTTGCAGATACAGTCTAACACGGCTGCTACTCTGAAACCTGTCATGTGAGGTGTAGAGGGGGATTTATATGTTCAAGGTCAGGCTTTCAGTCTGTGGCAGAGCCAGGAATATAACCTAGTTAGACTTGCTGATTTCCAGTCATGTATACAAACCTCTAGGTCAAATTGTGGCCGTTTGGAACCCTTTAGATACTCTTAAGAATATATTGTTCTGAGATCAGTGTGCTTAATTTTTCATACACTGGTTCCTCTCCATTGGGAACATTCCCGCTGAAATTTTACTTTTTCTCCAGAGAGACTCTGATTATTCAAGTCTGGCTGCAAACGTATAATGCAGTCTGTGAACCAAGAGCATTTTCACCTGCCCTGATGTCGGCTCTCTTGTCAGTGAATATTGGCTCTGAGGTTAGGGCATTACATGCACAGCTTTACCCTTCTTCTGGCCCTACATAATTGCATGCAATCAGAAGGAGCCTTCCTCTTGTTCTATCTCCCTTCCTTCCTCCTCCCTGCCCCCCCGCACTCATCCATAATTTGCTGTGGCTGCCATTGTCGGCAGTGTTCGCTGTCCACAAAGTGGGAGGATTTCTGATTGGAACAAGGACAGGGTCTTGAGCTGGTGAGAGGCAATATCCAGCAATCTTCCGCTTATTACCTGTGGAGGAGTTATGCCTCCTGGCATTGCTGGTTGTAACTCCTTATCTTCCCCAAGGCACCACTGCCTCAGAAGAAGCAGGATTTTGACCTAAGTTGGTTTCCTCTAAAGCAGTGGTTCTCAATGTGTTATGTGGGCCACATCCAATACTACCTGTATGGCCCTGAAGATGTCACATGGGCTGCAGCTGTGTGCTGATTGGGCTGCAGGTTGAGAACCACTGCTCTAAAGACTGGCTGGGTCACAGAATGATTCAGTTACGCAACATGCGTTCTTTTTTACGTAGCTTGTTCCCAGTGTTCTGGATACACTCCCCACCCCATGCCCCTTCATATCTTCTCCATGGTCCAGCTACACTTAACTGCTTTTGTGCCATTGGACACTTATGAAGGGAGAGATCCTGCAAGATGCCCTCAACTTTTCTAGAGCTGTTAATTTATATTTCAGGGAGGCATTTTTACAGTTTTGGTCGATGGTCAATAGCCAACATTTACACCAAGTTACTTCTCCTAATAAATGTAGACTACATTAAAAACGTCTGGTTAAAGTCAGTCATCAGGCAACACAATGACATTAAGCCCTGGTCTATGTTTAAAAGTTAGATCGACTTAGCTATGTTGCTCAGGGCTGAACAAGTTTATACCCTGAGGGCTGTAGTTAGGTCGATCTAGTCCCCAGTGTAGACACGACTATGTTGCCAGAAGAATTCTTCCATCAACCTAGCTACCGCCTCTCATTAACTAGGAAGCATTTTTGCTACGACAGTACAGCTGCAGCACTATACCTGTGTCGGTGTAGTGGCTGTAGTGTAAATATGGCCTCAGAATACATCAGATTTAAATGCTAAATGCTTGGAACTCGGTCTAACCCCGGCTTATAGCTTGTTTGGCTGTTTTGATACAAAGATAATATACATGTAGTTAACGCACCTTTTGGTCTAGTCTGTACATGGCAGCATTGGGAGGGAGGTTTTCTGAATGGCGCACACAGTAAAAATAAATCACTAAACTGCCTTTTATTCCCAGTATATTACCCCTTTCATTAGGTTATACCATTTTTGCCTTTTCGTTTTGCAAACCTTCAAAGAAACCTGGAACCCTCAGACACCTGACTAGATGTTGTAAATCTTGGCTCTCGGCTGTTCAAACAGGTTCCACCTGTGACTCAAGTGAGCCTCTGGCCTTATATAGAATCACAGTGAATTTTGACAACTGCCAGAAATGGAAGTGTGTGGCACTGGATCATGGCTGTGTCACTTGACGTGTAGGAAGTTTTCAGGAGGCTCTTTGTTTATTCTCTTGATCAGTTTGACATTGGGCAAGTGGTCTCCTCTCGGGTCTCTCTTGTCTTGGACTGGAGGCAGCAATTTGTCCAAAGTTTGTTTTTCCATAATTAAGGTGGGTGGGGAACTAGGCAAGGATACCCCACCCCATTTCCTTGTTTCGGATTTAACTTTAGAGCCCCTGTCCCTGGCAAGTGCCAGAAGACACAATCTGCCCAGTTGGCTGTTTCAGTGTGTATAATACACTGCAGACCTGTGCTTAGGAATAACAAGCTCAGCTATTGCGGTGGCTTCCAGGTGATCAATGCAGTAAAGGTAGTGAAAGGTGAACCGTGTCCAACTGAGAACAAGATAATCAAATGGGACAAAACATTTTTCTTTTTTCAGGCTCTTGAGGCACATCTGGGGTTTTTGGTTCACATGGCAGCAGCAAACTCGACTCCACCTGGTTCTTTGGATTTAAACCAGCCTGGATTTTCAAAGGAGATACTGGGGACTAAATTGGAGGGCAAATACCTCTGCTCCGAGTGCAAGAATATTCTGAGGAGGCCATTTCAAGCTCAGTGTGGACACCGCTATTGTTCTTACTGCCTGAAGAAACTTATAAGGTAATTTATCCCTCTCCAGTCTGAAACAAAATGATTAGAAGCAAAGGAAAGCAAAAAAGGAAATACAGCCTTATTTTCAGTGGGTTGTGAGTGAGGGCCACGTTTTATGTCTGTCTCTTAATTTCAGCATCTGGTTCTCTTCAGGCCTTAGAGCAGTGGTCTCCAGCCTTTTTACACACAAGATCACTTTTTGAATTTAAGATCAACCCAGGATCTACCCTGCCCCTTCCCTGAGGCCCCACCCCGCTCACTCCATTCCCCCCTTCCTATTGCTTGCTTTCCCCCACCCTCATTCACTTTCACCATGCTGGGGCAGAGGGTTGAGGTGTGGGAGGAGGTGCAGGTTCTGGGCTGGGGCTGAGGGGTTCAGAGTGTGGAAGAGGGCTCCGGGCTAAGCCTGGGGCAGGGGTTTGGGGTGCAGGAGTGAGGGGTACAATCTCTGGGAGGGAGTTTGGGTGCAGAAAGGAGCTCCAGGCTGGGGCAGAGTGTTAGGGTGCAGGAGAGGGTGAAGGATGTGGGCTCTGGGAGGGAGTTTGGTGCAGCTGGGGCAGGGGGTTGTGGTGCATGAGGGGGTGAGGGCTCTTGGAGGGAGTTTGGTGTAGGATGGACCTGTGGGCTGGTGTAGAGTGTTGGGGTGCAGGAGAGGCTGAGGGATGTAGGCTCTGGCCGGGAGGCGCTTACCATAGGCGGCTCCCAGCCAGTAGCGCAGCAGGTCTCAGGCAGGCTGCCTGCCTGCCATAGCCCCATGGTGCTCCCTGAAGTGGCTGGCTGCTGGCACATCTCTGTGGCCCTGGTTCCCAGCCAATTGGAGTTGCGGGGACACTGCTGGGGGTGGGGGCAGCGTGTGGAGCTGCCTCCCCCGCACCAACCCAGGGGTCGCAGAGACGAGCTAGCAGCCAGCCGCTTCTGGGAGTGGCGTGGGGCCAGGGCAGGCAGGCAGCCTGCCTGAGCCCTGCTGCACCGCCGGACTTTTAGTGACCTGGAGATTGCAATCGACTGGCAGAGGCTCCAGGATCGACCAGATGATCATGATAGACGGGTTGGTGACCACTGCCCTAGAGAGTATGTCTACACAGCATTTTGCCATTCTTGGGAAGGAGCCTCCCAGCCCAGGTCAACCAGCTCAGGCTAGCAAGGTTTGCACTAGCGCTCTAAAAATAGTGTGTAGACAGCTCTTTTAAGTTGCAGCTCAGGCTGGAGCTTGGGCTCTGAAGCCTGCTCTCTCCAGGTTTCAGAGCTTGAGCTTCAGTCCCAGCTGTAATTTCAAAGCACTGTCTACACAGCTATTTTTAGAGCGATAGCACAAGCCCCGCTAACCCAAGTCTGTTGATCTGAGCTGGAAGGCTCTTTCCCGTGGGCTCCAAAACGCTATGTAGTCATACCCAGAGTTTCCTGAGTTTGTTGTGTTCTTCAGGTGGTATGGTCAAGCCGAAACCCAGGAGATTATTGGGTGTGACAAAGACCAGGTGGTCCATCTAGGTTGATCCACTCTAATTAAGTACTGTTGTAAGTGACTATCGGGGCCGTATAAAGAATTTGTTCCTTGGAGGTCCCTGCTTGGCAATAATGCCACCTGTGTGAAATGTAAAAATACATTTTATGATCGCAAAAGAAGTTTCAATTGGTCTTCTTAATTTCTCTGTCTTCACTTTTAAGGGCATGGGGGAAAGTTTAAATATAAGAACAGCTAATCATGAGAGGAAGAAAACTAGAATAAAGATCACTACAAGGAAGAAATAACTAAAATAGAGCAGAAATGTGTATCCATTAAGAGGATCAATCAATGAATGCAAAATGTATGTTAGTAAATGGCTCCATTTGCTGTTTTAAAAATATACTTGTGTAAATAAACCTTCTTTGGCTCTGAAGGCTCTCTTGAGAAGCCTCTATTGTCTCTGAATCACAAATTCAGCATGAATCTTTTTATTTTGTGGCTGATTTTTTCCCCCACCCCATTAGCTCTGGGCCTCAGAAGTGTGCAGCCTGTATTCAGGAAGGAATATATGAAGAAGGAGTTTCTATTTTAGAAACAAATTCGGTAAGTAAGATCTCTCCAAAGCAGAGAACATTGAAGTCATTCATAAACATTTCCTGTTTTTGTTTAGAGTGAGAGGCCAGAGACTGGTACCTAAGAATGATGGAATCCATTATCTAACAGGTGTGAATTCAGTATCCCAAGTGTTATGATTAGTGCTGCAATTGATTCCCCAACTTCTAAAATTCAGGACATCTTACAACATAGTTTACTTGTTTAAACTCTGCAATAAAGATTTGTCATAGATGCTGTCACACAGTCTGGAGTGGCTCACGAACATGAGTGCCTGCCTCAGGGCAGACTATCAAAACCAGGGTACTTACCCCATACTCGTGGTATGTTCTATAATTAGATTTCACCAACCCAGTAAGAAATGTGAACTCCTGGATCACTGTAACAATCTTACTGTGGAGTCACAGACAGTCCCCTTGGGCTCTCCAGTTTATCTTGCCACCCAGGCAAGCTGGACTTAGTGATAAATGGCCACTTACTTCAGAAATCACAAAATACTCAGGTTGTGACCAGTCACTTACAAATTGATCTGGGGTGTCTTAGCTCTCACACCAAAGACAACACCTGTAGCCAATCTTGTAGTAAACTAACTAAAGGTTTATTAATTAGGAAAAAGAAATAACAGAGTTATTTACAGGTTCAAGCAAGCAAGCAAGCATATACGCACAAATGAGTTACCATCTATGGTTCCTAAAGGTGACAGAGATGTAGTAATCTGTCAATTCAAAATGTCATTCAGGAGAGGCCAAGGGGTAACCCCTGGGGATGTCTGCCTAAGGCTATGTACACACTACAGCTTAGATTGGTGTAAGTTAGGGTGAATAAGCCACCCCCCTGAGCAAAGTAAGTTACAACAACCTAGGCGCTGGTGTGGGCAGCGCTATGTCAGCGGGACAGCTTCTTCCACTGGCACAGCTACGGCCACTTGTGGCGGCTGGAGTAATTAAGTTGATGGGAGAGCTCTCCCGTCGGCTTAGAGCATCTGCATTAGCAGCGGCACAGCTGCACCAATGTCAGCTCTGTAGCCATAGCCTTAGTTTAGTGTGAGAGTTCAAACGGCAAAGAAATGAATTGTGACCCTGTTTTGCCTTTTACATTTAGGGCATGTCTACATTACCACTGATGTCAGCAAAACTTATGTTGCTCAGGGGTGTGGAAAAAAAAAAACCCTTCTGAGCAACATAAGTTTCACTGGCATCTGTGGCCTTGGGAGAGCTGCTTCTGTGGACATAACTGCTGCCACTTGTGGAGGTGGTTTTGTTATGTCAACGGGAGACCTCTCTCCATTGGTACAGCTGTGCCAGTGTAAACTTGCTAGTGTAGACACGGCCTTATAGCCTTCCAGTCCATGAGACAAACTCCCTTGCATGTACGTTTCCAAGGGGTGATAGGGCTGTTCACCAATCCTGTGCATTGTGATGTTCCTTAATGGCCCTTTTAATCTTGATAGGCCTCTTCAATGGATTGGGGGCATGATTCCTGTGTGTGGGTTCACAAGTTCAGAGCAAACATTTTCAAAATTATGAAGCAAAACGTACATATTTCCTTATAGCCTGGAATACAGACATCATACGTGAGATTAGTACATGCAGCAATTTACAAGCATTTCATAGAGTCTAAACACTAAATACATTCTTATGATACTAATACCTGTTTTGAACAACACTAACATACAGGTGAGCTGGTTTGGTTTCCAGCTATGAGTTTATCTTAGCTAACTGCTACAGCCTTGGCTGGAGCTGGTTTACAAGATGCATCTCTAAGGGTATTGTGGGACAACAAGTTTGGGAAGACTGTTTATTAGCAATGGCGTATGAAGAATCAGGAGACTAGATCAAAGCTGCAATCCCAGAGTAACTTGTCTTTGCTTTTTCCCATTTGAGGCTTTCCCAGATAACGCAGCTCGTCGGGAGGTGGAAAGTCTGCCGGCTGTCTGTATTAACGATGGCTGCCCATGGAAAGGGACTATTAAAGAATATGAGGTAAAGACTAGAGTCTCTCCATGTATCTCTTCATTGTGCTTTCTCCTTTCTTTTGCATGTGAGTGGTGATGGGCAAGACACTGGGAATTAAATGAGTTCCTGCTGGCATTAGCCTTCAGCCTCTGAGCTTTCAGCTGCTCTAATTCAATCCTAGATAAGCTCTGGCCTCCTGGAGCTTTCAGAGATTTCCAATCTAACCTAGGTGGTTGTGTATCCTAGTGAGGGTGTAGACTGACTGGAGAAGTTTTCAAATACTTTGTATGATCCCTCAAACCAACCATTTTTTCCTTCTCTGACCTCCAAAATCACTCACTTCTTACTTCCAAGACACCATATCCCAGAATTCTTCTTGCTGCATCAGCTCAAAAAAACTCCTCAAAAACCTGTAATCATAGAAATATCGGGCTGGAAGGGATCTCCAGTGGCCATCTAGTTGAGCCACCTGTGCTGAGTCTGGCCCAAGTAAACCTAGACATCCCTGCCAGGTGTTTGTCCCCCTGTTCTTAAAAACCTCCAATGGTAGGGATTCCTCAATCTCCCTTGGAAGCTTATTCCCAGAGTTTAACTCTCCTTAGAGTTAGAAAGCTTTTCCTAATATCTAACGTAAATCTCCCTTGCTTCAAACTATGCTGATTCCTTCTTGTCCTACCCTTGGTGGACACGAAGAACAATGGATCACTGTCCTCTTTATAATGGACCTTAACATATTTAGAAACTGTTATCATGTCCCCCCTCAGCCTCCATTTCTCAAGACTAAATATACCCAGGTTTTTTAACCTTTCCTCAGAGGGCAGGCTTGCTAAATCCTTTATCATTTGTGTTGCTCTCTGGATTCTCTCCAATTTGTCTCTGCCATATATTATGGCCAAAATAGGCATTTACCTTCAGGCCTGAATAAATGGATTTGTTTTGGGGATGGTGGAGTGGATATAGTTCTTGTCCTGCCCACTGCTCTTTTACATCCAGGGACTATAGTAATTGAGAAGGTGGGGCCATCCCCCAACACACAGGAGGCCTGGTCAAGAGGTCCATAGAGTCATGGATTCAGTGGGTGTGCCCCAAAATAACCTCTTCCATCAGCTTGCTGGACAAAATGTCCTCTGTACCCCCTCTTTCCCTTAGCATCAGAACCTCACCAATTCTGTGTTCAATGGCATCTGCAGTTTTTATGGCCCAGTGAATGTGACCATTAGCACATATACATACATATGATACTGATCTCATTGGAAAGATACATCCCCATTGAAAATTTCATGAATGGCACGTTTCCCAGCACTCTGTAGTGAATAGAGTCTACTGCAGTAATTTGCATTGTAAGGATTTATTTGCAATCAGATGGATTAGGAACAACTTAAAAAAATAAATATAAAAGAAAACTTGGTCTGTTGGGAAATTTTTACAACCCTCTGGAAACACTGGAATCATAGCCCAGACCGTGAGAACCACTGAGTGAAGGGACTGAGATAATAGCAGTTGGTGACTCCTGAGGAGTTGGGGTGAGGAAGTGATGTTTTACTCCTGACAAAGCATTTAAGATCAATCTGTGTAATGTGACATCTTGATTCTATTAGCAATGCCATTACAGGGAGGCAGGAAGAACTACATTTACTTCTGATTTTGTCTGAGTCCTCTGGTTTGCCTTTAGTGGCCACTAGTAGAGAACTTTATCTGCACTTTGGGCTCTAATTGGCCAATACTCTAATACTTCTAGGCTTGGATTTCAGCCTAGAAATTTAGTGGGAATTGGGTGCTGAGCTCCCTTAGACTGCTTTGAAAATCTCACCCCTAGATCTATGAGTGTCATGGGGTATTTATGCAATTGACTGAAATAAATGTTAAATTCAAGATCTAACCCTAGTGCTTGTTGGTAGTGTTTCTAATTTATAGGGAGGAGATTAGAGATAGCAGCTTCAGGATACCAGTGTGTTTACTGAGGATTCAGTTTAGCATTGCTGGGTTCCGAGTTCAGTTATGTGCTGTATGACTGGCAGTTGTTAGCATGAAATTTTGTGCCCCAATTTAACATGTGGGACCAAATTCAACTGTGGCATAAGTGAGCCCAGCTCAATTAAGGTAAATGGAGCTACGCCTGGCAGGAAGGTATTCAGCCCCCTCACTTTAAACAGCTACTGACTAGTTTGGAAATAGGTTTGAGAGACTGTTTGAGAACTTTAATTCTATTGGATTTCCAAAAAAGGGCATGAGGGCAGTTTCTGTATGGCCAAAGAAGTATCCTCTGTAGCCGTATGTCCGTGTGATCTTGTAAGATTTCACAAGTTAGACAGGGTTGGGCTTGGTCACTACTTGGACGAGACTCGTCCAAGGAAAAGGTGCCACATGCCATGTTGTTGGTTATTCATGAGAGAGCTTTTTTCCTCGCCAGTCAGTGCTGCACAAAAACCTAGCATGATAAGGAGTATTTGCTGTTGGAAGTAACTTCTTTTGGATAAGACATTCAATTGAAGAGCTGACCTCTGGTAGCAATTTAAAAATCATATAGCATTCTTGCAAGATTAGGGGTGTTAGCCTTGGTGTCCTGGTTAAATTCCAAGTTGGGTAATTACATTCTACCTTCTTAATTCCTTCTTGCATGTAAAGAGGGATATAGGATTCTTCTTCACCTCCCATCCCAAACTATTCTGTAGTATTGCTGTGGACTGTAGATCACTACCCCACTTCACCCGAGCGGTGTCTGTGCTCCAGTAGTGAGAGAAGCTATTCATGGGTGGGGGAGCAGAGAGGGCACTTTGGGATCCTTCTGAATGGAATGTGCTGTATGCATGTGAGATATTAGTTGACAAGCACTAGCCTTCTCCTTTAATCTGCTCTTAACAATCAGAAAACATTGAAGATTATTTTGCTAAAATAAAGTCAAGTCCATCTGAGGCAGTCCAGTGGAAGCATCTTGGGCTGCCATGCTGTGCAGCTCTGAGCCTGGAACTCTATCCTGAGCGACAAGCAATACTCTTGAGGGAGCTCTGCACCAAAAAATTAAATTCTGCGCCAAAAAATAAAAATTTAATGCACAATATTTTAAAATTCTTCAACATTCTGAAAATGGTATTTGTCAATACATAAATGTGGAGGTTCCAGCATGGCAGTGGGGAGCGCAGGTCACTAGCTGCATGCAGGGTGATCTCCCACCTCCAACACTCTGCTCCCCCTCCCGCCGGACAGGGACTCAGCAGTGAGGCTGCACCCAACCCTGACACAGCGCAAGGGCCAAGCCTGCCCCAGAAACAACTTGGGCTCTGCACCAGGCACACCAGGTGTGGGTGAGCAGGCAAGCTGAGCCTAGCAGGATCCATGTGTAGAAGGGTTTAGTGTGGGGGATCCAGATGTGGGGAAGAGGGTTCTGTGTGGGGCAGTCTGGGTGTGGATGGCTCAGTGGGGGATCTGAATGCACAGGGGGCTTGTTGGGGGGGGGGGTCCAGGTGCAGGGGCAATGGGACTCTGCAGGGGAGTCCAGGCGAAGGTGGTTGAGGCTCAGAGGGGTGTCCAGGTGCAAGGGAGGAGGGGCTCGTCAGGGTGAGGGTCTGGGCATAGCTGGTTGGGGCTCAGTGGGGTGGTCACGTACGGGGCGGTGGGGCTCATTGGGATGGGGGTTTGATGGGTCTGCTTAACGGGAGCCCCAACTTCAGCTGCTGCCAAGGGGATGCCGCATGCTGGGCTCCTGCTTCCCCTATCTCCTTCTCTTCCCCATCCTATCACCCTGCCCCCCCCATCTCATCCCCCTTCCTTCCCCACTGCTTCTTTCCCATACCCCAGCCCCTTTTCCCTGCCCCACCACAGGCACTCACTGTTATACAGAAAACAGGATGTCTCCAAGCACACAGAAGACAAGCACAACTGGCACTAGGACTCAGGAGGCGGCAACCAGCTGCAAAGTCAGCTGAACCGAGTGGCACCCTCTTTCAGCCAGGCAGCTCTGTGCTCGCAGAAACGGAGCCGGGGGGGTGGGGGCAGTGGCACGTGACTCTGTGTGCCTCCCCATGCCTTGCCTCTGTTTGGGGGGCAATGCCTCCCTAAACTACGCCCATGGGCATCCCCTGCCCCTCCCATCCCACCTGGCTTCCCTTGGCTTCTCCATCACTTTCTGCAAGGAAGCAAAGAAATCTGCAGGTGGGCATGTTTTCTGCATGGCTCAGAATTCCCCCAGGAGTAAAGCAAGGATTGTGGGCATGGTAGTAGTGACTGTGGTGTCTGTAGGGAGCTGGAGAGGGATTATGGCAACTGTAGTAGTTGATTTATCTGATACCTCATATCTCTTCCCCATTGTGGCAAGGTGTTGGATTGAGTGTTACTGAGAGTGAAGGGAAGTGCCCAATAAATATGTCAACGCAGGGTCTAACCAGCCTACTACATACCTGTGTACATTTCTGGCTCGTACAGATACAGTCATTAGGTGAGCAGGGGTTGCAGAAGGGTGCTGTGGTGTCAGAGCTCTTCTGTATAGCGTGCCTAAAGCTGTGCAGTGTCATCTGAAAGCAGCAATGTGTGTTGCTGCCTTCAGCAGCGGCAACACTCCCACCCTGGAAAGCCCCTTGCTGTGCTATTTCAGACAGACCATGGAAAGTACCTAACAGATTATTCACTCTTTGTTCATTTTAAAAGCTCGCAGCCACTAGCATCAAGAGAAACTCATTTGACTGCCCTCTGATTATAAATTAGGAGATTGTGTCACTGGCATTTTAGTAATTTCACAGGGGTGGGAGAGGAAGAGGACCAGCTTCTGCAGCTGAAAATTTTCAGCCCTTTGCCCTTAAAGTCCTTCCTCAGCTCTCCAAGTTTTGTTTCCTGTTCAAGCTACCAAAGGTCATGTTTCAAATGCAGCATGTTTTTAAAACTGAGTGTGTGGGCAAAGTTCATGCCGTCTCTTTCAACTCTTCCTATTGTGAAAAGTATTAAAATATTCAGCACTGTCAGAAGAGAGCTGAATTTTTAAATACAATTTTCTTCTTACTGTGTTTTGAATATGCTGGTAAATGCTTGGAACATGTGGACACTGCCTCAGAAGAGATTTTTTCTTTTGTGCACTAAAAGCTGTTTCCACATGAAAGCTCACTGATCAATGTGTGTGTGTAGATAGAAAGTGTGCTATGGTAAAGGGTTTTTAAAAACAGGTGCTTTGCAGAAAGGGGAAAAAAATCACAGATGAGAGATGCAAAGACTGTGAAGTTAGGCAGTTGGAGCATGAGAAATAACCAAGAAAATATATCCTTGTGACTTCCAGGTGCTGAGATATGATGGTGCTGGGAGCCAGATATGTACCTAGAGTAGGTACAGACAGACTCCTAAGGATCATCTAAGTCCCCAACTCTTCACACAGCAATAAAATGGCACTTTAAAAATACATGAAATGTCACTTCTCTCCCACATTGCAACAGAGTGATGAGGGAAGTGAATGTCCTTCAGCTTCTGAGAGAGACTTTCTTAATCATCAGCAGGATTTTAAAATAAATTGACAGGGACATAAGGGCTTGCTTTAATTTAGACTCCTTCTTGGGGAACACAGGGTCATTTGAAGGCTAGGGAGACCTGAGTGGAGCATCAGGATCTGCCCTTCTAATCTTGAGAGCAATATTTAAATAGACTAAATGAGAGGTTGGATTAGTCTGCCAGGTAGTTCTGTGGCTTGCTGGTCTGTTTTCAGATAAAATAAAGGCCAGGAGGGAGAAGCCAGTAAATTGGTCTAAAAGAGACTCAACCTTCCTTGTCAGTTGAGTTCAGCTAATAAGTATAGATGAGCTTTCTTGTCTGTTTGGATCTTAATCTGTCCTGGTCCAGATTCAAATTGTTTCTTGTTAATACCCTGGACTTTGCATTACAAACAGTTTTGTAGGCCTGGAGCCTTTCATCAGAGCTCAGCTGAGCCTGTGTAAGAGAATAAGAACATCCAGTTGAATATCTGTGTGGGCAGCAAAGGCTCCCCTTCCAGAATTTAATTCAGTTGGTAGAAGGGAAGCTAACATCCCATCCCACAGGGTTCAGGCTTCAGAATTACTTCCTGAAGTTTTGTGGCTGGCCAGAGTAGTCTTGCTTCTAGAGAGATTTCAGTGCTCTTGGTGGAGTCTTAGTTCAGTGGTCTTTACTTGGAATGAAGTACAGACCTGCTGGCCTTGGGAATTGCTTCACCTCCTTTTCTTTCCTCCTTGGGAATTAATATTAAAGGTTTTGCAGCACTGTCTGTGTTTGTTATAGTAAGATATTGCATCTAAAGCTTTGTGGTTGGAGCACTCTGTGATGCTGGGCAGGACACCAGAGTTCTGTCTTTGAAATTAGGAAGAAACTTCTGTTGTATTTCCCTGTTGGAAGCTTCTGGTTCCAAGTTGGATTATAGTATTGTGGCACCATTTTCAGCCAGTTCATAGGCTGAAAATGGTGATCAAAGTTGTATGCAAGGGAGTCAGATCCCACTTTCCTGAGTGGAAATGTTTGTTGCAGTGCCCTGTACTTGTAGTTAGAGATGGCTCGAGGAAGTCCTATTTTGGAGAGAAGGTCTAGTGCAGGGGTGGCCAACCTGAGCCTGAGAAGGAGCCAGAATTTACCAACGTACATTTCCAAAGAGCCATAGTAATGCGTCAGCAGCCCCCCTCTGCTCCCAGAGCCTCCCACTGCTCCCAGTCCCGCTGATCAGTGCCTCCTCCTCCCTTACTGCACCTCCTGATCAGCAGTTCGTGCATGCAGGAGGCTCGGGGAGCGGGGGCGCAGGGAAGAGGGCACGGCAGGCTCAAGGGAGGGGGCGGGAAGGGGTGAAGTTGGGGGCAGGGCCTGTGGCAGAGCCAGGGGTTGAGCAGTGAGCACCCCCTGGCACATTGGAAAGTTGGCGCCTGTAGATCCAGCCCCGGAGTCGGTGCCTAGACAAGGAGCCGCATATTAGCTTCTGAAGAGCCGCACGTGGCTCCGGAGCCACAGGTTGGCCACCCCTGGACTAGTGATTTGATACCTCTACCCTAGAGCTAGGGTTGAAATCCACAGACTTGAAAACTGGCCTCCCTTAAAGTCCTAGAGGTAAAGGTTGCATAGCTGATTGCCTAGATGTAGATTGTTTCCTGTCCAACCTGCTCTGTGGGAGTTAGGCTACAGGGAGTGCCAGAAAATGTGTGTGGGAGGGGATTGGAAAGCCCCATCTGAAAGGGTCTGATATGTCAGTGTTTACTTCTCAAAACAACTCAGTGATATTGTGGTGGCTTTGCTGATTAATACTTCTAGCATCTGGCTCTCTGAAAATGTAATGCTGTAATTCAGTATCCTGGACATTCAGATCAGTCACATGTCCCTTCTAAAGCCTTGATGAAACCCCACCTTGCAGCCTTAGTTTGAGCACAGTTCTGTTTAAGTTTTCAGGCAACATTTAACAGTCAGTTGGGAATTGACATTTTTGGACTCTCGGAGACTTTCTTCAGAGAAATGCCAAGGCTGTTATCACACACTTTTGTGTAAAAGCTGATGGAACTTAATTGGTGCTTTTGGTTCATGTTTAAGAAACTCAAAAGATTGAGATCTAAAGTAAACACTGTTTGGGGGAAACCTGGTTTGGTGCGGATTTTCCAGTGTGTAAAGGGCACTGGTCCTGATTATGTTTGCATTTTCTTCCCTCACACATTTTCTTTCCTGAAAGCTGCCTCCCTCCTCAGACTAAAGTAAGAACAAAATTAATATTTAATGTCCAAACTCCCATACTTTTGGGACACAGATTTGGCTGATTCACCTTGCCCACATCCTTCCCTAAAAATTGGAAGGGAGGTGGGAGCTGTGTTCTGTCAGGGCTGGCCAGATGTGGTCCACAGAGTTCTAATTTATGACTTGTTGGTGACCTCATCTTTCGTATGGAGGCCAGACCAATAGAGATGAAAAGTGCCAGCATGGAATACTCCAATTCAATTCAAGTGACTGAGCAGCTTCAATCAAGATGAAGCATTGCGTGCTGGGACCTGGAGTATCCTCTGTGTTTAAAAGAGGAGGGTTGCTTCTTTATTCAAAGCAGGCAGGGCTGTCGGGCTTTCAGCAAGTTGACATGTACCCCTCAGAGTTGCAGTATTTGGGTGCTTTTAAGCTATACTGTCTGGCTGGTGGAGATAACCATTGAATACTGAGCTTAAACCAGAAAGTGGCAGTGTGAGAAATCTCAGTGCTGTCAGAAGAATCTTGGGAATGGAGTGTCCTCATTAGCAACAAAGGAGAGACTGAGATGGTGGTCTCCAAAGAACTGTGATCTGTAGCTGTTAAATGTAACCAAGGTGATGGTTTGCAGAGCAGGTACCTTCAGACCAGTAGTTCCCAATATCTTTGGTTGGAGCGCCGCGTCAGGTAATGGATGGATGCTATCTACTATGTCCTATATCCAGGGCCTTGTGTACTCCATGGCTTTGATTCCCAATTTCCTTAGCAAGGTTAATTTAATCTTGTGCCATGAAATGAAATTCACTGTATCTGAAGCTGAATGTGAAGACAATGCATAGGCTCCAGCTGGTACGGAATGCAGCTGCCTACCTTCTCCATTTAGGCCACCGTGTGCACATCAGGCCCATGCTCAAGTCCTTTCACTGGCTCCTAATCAGCGTCAGTTTAAGGTTTTGGTCCTAAGCTTCAAAGCAATTCATGGATCAAACTCCAGCGAGTTCAAGACCATGTTTTGATATATGAACCACTGCAACAGCTGCATTCCTCTGAGACAATGTAGATCAAAAAACCCAGGACAAAGGACATGAGAGCTAGGGACAAAGCATTCTCTGTCAAGGGGATCCTAGTTTTGAATGAACTTCCAATGGAGATTAGGCAAATCCAGAGTCTGACGGACTTTGGGAAATGCTGCAAAACCCATCCTCTTCAAAAAGGCCTTTTCCATGTGAGAACGACGCTAAAGTGCTGAAACTCCTTTGTGTCCAATAAACCCGAACCAACCTAAAAGCCCCCTATACCAAAAGTCAATCTAAAAATAAATCAATAAAATCTAAAAAATTAAAATCCAAATCCTCCCCAATCAGAGTGTATACCCTGAAAAGGGAGAGCCAGAGACTTCATGAAATCAACTATGAACTTGGTTGTTGCTATGGATGTTACATGGAAGGCATTCAGATCCTACAGTGATAGAAGGCAGTGTAAAATCCTCTGATAGGCAGAGACCCATTTCCACCCCCCTACCACACACAGCCAAAGCTCACAGTAGAAAACACAACATAAAATTAATCTTCAATTCTTTTTGACAGTGATTCGTTCCGAGGATGGTTTATTTGTCATGCCCTCCAAGTGGCTTGGCCCACAGTCTCCTTCCCCTAAGTGCCCCAGAAAAAGGAGAGCTTGTTACTGGTATCAGCTGCTGTGCTGCTGTTCTCTAGGTAGCCGCATTCACCAGCCGACACTTCTGGCTGCAAGCTGGGCTCCAGCTTGCCAACCGCCTGCTGCCAGGCTCCATGGAGCAGTGTCAGGAGTATGCACTGTAAGCCAGTTAATACCCACTTATGGGGAAAGTGGGAGAGAGAGCCACAGCCAGGAGGGAGACAGAAAACAAAATATCAGTCATCTGGCTGTAGCAGAGTGGCAAATTCCATGGCAAAAATGCTGAATTTTTTTGGCATCTTGGGGAAAATGCCACATTCCAGAGCCAGAGAATCTTGGAGTCCCTGGAGCCCTGATTGTGATAAATGAGGCTGGTCCCACCTCGTAGAGCTATTGCTTCAGCCTCTCTACAAACGAAGGCAGACATCTATCTGCAGATTTTACTGGGCACCTATTCAAGATTTTTCTCCACAGTTATATGGACTAGAAACTTTTAAAATAAAAGCTGAGATTCTGGAGCACAGTTCTGCCAAAGGGGTGACTATACAGAATATCGGCTGCAATCTCTCTGTTCATTTTCTTTCCTCTTTTATTGCTTTCCCTCTTTCCCTCCCATGGTGGCTTCTGCTCCTGATGGCATTCCCCAGTCTCTCCAGAAGGCCACATGGTCTCTAGTAATCTCATGGCTGAGCTGAGGGCCATGGGAACAGAGAAGAGAAGCTTGGGCCATCGGGCTGCTGGCAGAGCCTGCAGCTTTTTGTATGCAGGCTGTTCCTGTGGACAGCTACAGTAGGACACTCCAAGGGCAGCATAGTATGGCCTTCAAGGAGCAACAAGCTGGGGGAAAACATTTGCAGTGGTGTTGGGGGTTATGCAGCCTACTCCACCCCCACTACTCTGCTGTGTCCAGTGTGTCTCTGGCAGCCCCCCTACCCCCCCCCCCCCCCCATTCTGGATAACACTCGGATAAGACTCTAAGGCTTTGTCTACACTGGAACCTGAATGACAAAAATTTTGTTGTTCGGAGTGTGAAAAAAACACACTCCCCGAACGACACAAGTTTTGCCGATGAAAAGTGCCGGTGTGAACAGCACTTTGTCGGCAGGAGAGCCCTCCTGCCGACAAAGCTACTGCCGCTCATTGGGGGTGGATGATTTTGCCAGCGGGAGACCTCTCTCCTGCCAACAAACAGCAGCTACACTGTGTGCCTTTAGTGGCACAGCTGTAGTGGCACAGATGTGTTGCCAAAAGGTGCATAGTGTGTGTAGAAATAGTCTTAGTGAAAATAGAATTAAATTGTTAGTTTCCTTTGCCCTCTTTGTGCAGGCTCAGAAGACCCTTTCATCCTGAGAGCCATTAGGAAATGGGCTTTACGCATCTCAAAGCATCTGCATTTGTGGGGTTTTTTGTATGGTTGTATTGAAATGTGCTGCTCTTGTTGTCACAGAGCTGCCATGAAGGGGACTGCCCGTTCATGCTGATTGAGTGTCTGGCATGTAAGGGAATGATCAAACTGAATGAAAAGGAGCGCCATTCGGAGCGGGAATGCCCCGAGAGAAGCCTCAACTGCAAATACTGCAAATCGCTTTTCTACTTTCCAGACATTAAGGTATGAGAGTCCCAGCATAAGCACACTTCAGGTATCCTTACCCTGAGACCCATCTAGACAAGCACCCTGAGGCAAGTGAGCAAGTGTGAGTACTCTCCATTAGGGGTAGATCATTGTATTAGCACTTCTTGAGAGAAGCAAGGATCTGTCTAGTCTGAAATTTATGGTCCTGTTTTAAGTAGCTGCTAGGGTAAATCACAATCATTTGTGTCCTGAACAAATGTTCATAAAGTGTCTAGATTGGCACTTCCAAGGGTCTTAGTTATCCTGAGTGACTTGGCAATCAGTTAAGCTAAAAGAAGACCACAAACTCCAGTGTAGAGATCCTCAAAGTGGCTTGTACAATGGAGCAATCACTGGGCTGTTTCACTGTCGCTTTTAGGGAAAGGAAGTTATTTGCAAACTAATGAATACTTCAAGCTTTACTTGAATGAGAGAAGCTAGATGTTGCTTTGCAAGATGCTAACTTTACCCAGTGTTGTCATTGTACTGTTGGTTCAGTTGCATTCTTAGGGTCTGATATGAAACCATGATGTGTGCCATTTTGCCACTGACTGATTGGAATTCAATAGCTGCAAGATCAGCCCCTTAGTGTTTAAGCAAGACTAAAGACTTTCCACTCCCCTCTGTTCTCTTGGGTTTTCCCAATCTGCTTGCAGGACGATAATGTAACGGGAAAGGAGACTTTGTTGTTATACAGCCCACTCTGAGAGTAATGGCAAGCTGCCTAAAAGTGATGGAGATGAAACCTTGAACATTCAAGTTAAAAAGAGAGATTTGCCCTTGTGGCAGCATACCTTGCCAGCTGGCGGGGGCTGTAAATGATTGCTCCATCCCTGTGGGGTTAGATTGTAATGCATCATTCTTGAATGATATCCCTCTGCCTCTTTGGCCCAAGGGTGGGGTGGCTTCCTTTTATAGGAAGTAAAAAAATAGCTTTGCTTTGAACAGCTTTCCATGGTACCTGTGCTGCGAGCGGAGAAGGATACGGTGCGGGGAAAACCAGTGGAGAATCCAGAAAAAAATTCAGATATTTGTATGGAATTTTTTTGAAATGTGCCTGTTAAAGCTAATATTTGTAGATGTCTTAGAGAGATACAGCACAGTGCAGTTTCATTTACAGCATAACAGCAGATTTGTGCTCAATCAGTACTTCCCTTCCTGCTGGCATGAACAGAGTGTATCTCTCAGATAGACTCTACTGAATATGCACTATCTGCGGCTGCTACTTAGAACATAAATGTTCTTTCCTTCATGGAAGATAAATGCTGTGCAGCAGTCTTAGACTGGTTGGGAGCTGGGTGGGGATTGAATGAGAGGGCTAGGAAGGGAGAGTGGCTGGAGGGAAGAGGGATAGAAATGAGACCTGTTTGTAAATGGCAGACTTGAGGGAGTCTACAGCTCCACCTCGTCAGATCTTCTATTGTATATGCTATCCCTTTTGAAATAGTTGCATTTGAGGTCAAACCTTCCTCCCTTTACTGAAGTGAAGTGGTGCTGTTATCAGGATTTTATGGGATAAGGAAGGGAATGAAGAAATTGTCTGGAGCCCTCTTAGGATAGGAGCAATTGCTGGGTAGGGAGGGAATCACCCCCTCTGTTTTGAGTGGGTTGAAGTCACACACCCCACACCAACTTTTACAGAATTCTACTAATCCTTGGTATTGACGTACACAGTTAATTCAGCCTGTTTGAACTGTCAGTAGATTGTAAAAAGAAAAGGAGTACTTGTGGCACCTTAGAGACTAACCAATTTATTTGAGCATGAGCTTTCGTGAGCTACAGGGCCTAATAACATCAGCCACACTATCAGAGGCTCGTTCACCTGCACATCCACCAATGTGATATATGCCATCATGTGCCAGCAATGCCCCTCTGCCATGTACATTGGTCAAACTGGACAGTCTCTATGTAAAAGAATAAATGGACACAAATCAGATGTCAAGAATTATAACATTCATAAACCAGTCGGAGAACACTTCAATCTCTCTGGTCACGCAATCACAGACATGAAGGTCGCTATCTTACAACAAAAAAACTTCAAATCCAGACTCCAGCGAGAAACTGCTGAATTGGAATTCATTTGCAAATTGGATACTATTAATTTAGGCTTAAATAGAGACTGGGAGTGGCTAAGTCATTATGCAAGGTAGCCTAATTCCCCATGTTTTTTCCTAACACTCCCCCCCCACCCCCCCGACGTTCTGGTTAAACTTGGATTTATGCTGGAAATGGCCCACCTTGATTGTCATGCACATTGTGGGGAGAGTGGTCAGTCTGGATGAGCTATTACCAGCAGGAGAGTGAGTTTGTGTGTGTGTGGGGGGGTGAGAAAACCTGGATTTGTGCTGGAAATGGCCCACCTTGATTTTCATGCACGTTGTAAGGAGAGTGGTCACTTTGGATAGGCTATTACCAGCAGGAGAGTGAGTTTGTGTGTGTGGTTTTTGGAGGGGGGTGAGGGGGTGAGAGAACCTGGATTTGTGCAGGAAATGGCCCACCTTGATTATCATACACATTGTGAAGAGAGTGGTCACTTTGGATGGGCTATTACCAGCAGGAGAGTGAGTTTGTGGGGGGGGGGGGGCGGAGGGTGAGAAAACCTGGATTTGTGCTGGAAATGGCCCAACTTGATGATCACTTTAGATAAGCTATTACCAGCAGGAGAGTGGGGTGGGAGGAGGTATTGTTTCATGGTATCTGTGTATATAATGTCTCCTGCAGTTTCCACAGTATGCATCCGATGAAGTGAGCTGTAGCTCACGAAAGCTCATGCTCAAATAAATTGGTTAGTCTCTAAGGTGCCACAAGTCCTCCTTTTCTTTTTGCGAATACAGACTAACACGGCTGTTACTCTGAAACCTGTCAGTAGATTGTAGCATTCACATCTCCAAAGACATTGCAGCTGCTCTCTTGGCTCAAATACTGTTCCTTTAATCTATGGAAGAGAAAGAGTAATTAGTAAAACATTAATATGAGTTAGCAAATGGATTTCTCTTTTCCGTTTCTGATGTGGTGGTAGAAATGGAGCTAGTGGTTTAAAAAACAAAACAAGTCTTTAAGAGTGTGAGTTTTGTACAGTATGAACATGACCTGCAAGGTTCCCAAATAGTTCAGATTTTAGACAACAGAAAGAACTGTGTATTTATAAAAGGAAGTTCATTAAAATGAATGAGTTTCTAGTACTAAGTGAACAATTCTATATATTTAATCTGTTTTAATCTGACTTGCAATATACGTATAGGCAATAGAACTCCAGTAGAAGATCAGAAAGATGACATAACCTACCTGGCACATAAGAAGAGTACTAAAACACGTTGTCTAGATTTCCCTTTTGGGTAGGAGATTTTAACTTACACAGGATCGAGTGATTAGACATTTTGCTTATCACAGAACTAATGTAGGAAGAGAGGGTTTCAGCACTACAGGAAAGATATGAAAAGATGAGAGGAGGTGTTAAGAGTTCCCATTTTAATTTTTACTTTTATCTGTTGAGGGGTCAAAAAATCAGGTTTCTAGGGTCATTTTTGTGTATTCTCTTTTCCGTCCTAAAACAAAGTTCTTACTGCAGAACAAATATAGGGTTTTAAAAAAATTTTATCTTTAAAATATGATTGTCTGTCTGGTTGGTTGAGAAGCACTTGCTTGGTGAACTGATCTGGACATGGGAGGCAACATTGGAAAGCTCATGATCTGTAGCTGTCAAGTGTGGCTTTGGGGTTTTAATTCAGCCAACTGGTGTCCGTTAAGACTGGCAGATCATGGAAACTTCTTATCAGGAGGGTGGTTTTTTTCACATAAATCTCCTGAAGATGTGTTTTCCAGGCAAAGCTACAACTGTAGTTTCCTCTTGATTATGTTATTCCATCAAAGAAGTAATTTGATTTTTCTCACAATTAGTATGAGCTGAAACTAACACTCTTAAATCAAGGCTGAGTACTTGGAAAGGCACAAAGGCACTCAAACACCATAACAGCCTGGAAACTGCAATGTAGAAACATGACTTGACATGCAGAAACATCACGATTAGGCCAGGATTTGATTTATGTGCTGTCACATGACAGGCCTTTTGCTAGTAAAATGTATTCGTAATAAAGTATTGGGTTCATTGAGTTGCATTCTTCACAGTGGCCTTATCAAAGCTGTTTTAGGTGTACAAATGGCCTCTTGTCACTTCTTTTACAGGCTCATGATGAGATCTGCCCTAAATTTCCACTGAGTTGTGAGGGCTGTGGGAAAAAGAAGATTCCAAGAGAGAAGGTATTTGAACATTCTTGTTTCATAGCACACGCTGCATGTGGTTTGAGTTCTGACAGAATGTGACTTGAATTCTGTGAGCATAGAAGAGGGACCCTTGAGCTAGCTCAAGAGAGTGTTCAGTCTGTATTGAGGAGTGAAGGAAAACAATTGAACACATTTAATTTTGAGAGGCAGCTGCCATTCACACCCAGTTACAATGTTCCATAAGGCTCTTAGCACTGGTGTTGTCTCAATTTGTGATGCACTATAATTACTTGATGTTTTTTCATGAGTAGTGAATAACTCCACCTAAATCAGACTCTGATTAATGCTGTATTTGAGTGCTAACCACAATGACCAGAGAGACTCTTTCGTCCTTGCATAGTGGGTAACTTATCCTAGGTAAACATCTTTTATTGGACCAACTTCTGTTGGAGAGAGAGACAAGCTTTCAAGCTTACACAGAGTTCAGAATTTCTCTCTCACCAAGAGAAGTTGGCCTGATAAAAGATATTAGCTCACCCGTCTTGTCTCTCTAATATCCTAGGACCAACATGGCCACAACAACACGTATCCTAGATGATAGAGTTACGTTAACTGCTGTAGTTAGTAGGGAAGGAACACCGCTATTCCACTAAATGAAAGGCCTACAACCCTTCAGACCTAGCATTGGACTCCACATCGATTGCCCAAGGAGTGACTCTTGGGACAAGTGATGAGGCACTGAAGTTCTAAAACCTTGATTGTGAGTCACCTTGGAAAAGTGAACCCCTCGGTCACTCTCCCATCTAATAACTGAAAGCTGCCTTGAGGCAGCTGAAATGGATGGGCTTCCCACTGGGAACAGGAGAGAGTCTGAAAAGTTGGGTAAAGAAGGTTTCGAAGTGGACAGTAGCAGAGGCCTCAACACCTATAGCAGGGGAGGGCAAACTTTTTGGCCCGAGGGCCACATTGGGGTTGCGAAATGGTATGGAGGGCCGGGTAGGGAAGGCTGTACCTCCGCAAACACCCTGGCCCCCGTCCCCTATCTACCGCCTCCCACTTCCTGCCCCCTGACTGCCCCCCTCAGAACCCTGACCCATCCAACCTCTGCTCCTTGTCCTCTGACCAGCCCACCCCCCCCCGGGACCCCCTGCCCCTAACCGCCCCCCCTGCTCCCTGTCCCCTGACTGCCCTAACCCCTATCCACACCCCCGCCCCCTGACCCATCCAACCCCCGCCCTTGTCCCCTGACCGCCCCCTCCCAGAACCCCCATCCCTAACTGCCCCCCCAAGACCCCACCCCCTATCCAACCCCCCCTGCTCCCTGTCCCGCCCCCCTCTGGGACCCCCTGACCTTCCGGGACCTCACCCCCTATCCAACCCCCTTCCCCGTCTCCTGACCGCCATCCCCCGAACCTCCGTCCCATCCAACTGTCCCCTGACTACCCCCCGAGACCTCCTGCCCCTTATCCAACCCCCTCTTCCCCTGCCCCCTTTCCGTGCCTCTCAGAGCGGCAGGACAGGCTTATTGGAAAGCCTGGGAGATGGGCGGGTGCAAGCCACGCTGTCCGCATGGCTGCGAGGGAGGGGGGACTGCGGGGGAGTGGCCGGGGTCTAGCCTACCCGGCTGGGAGCTCAGGGGCCAGGCAGGACAGTCCCACAGGCCAGATGTGGCCTGTGGGCTGTAGTTTGCCCACCTCTGTCCTATAGCCCTGGCATTGTGATCATTGGATGCCAATCTGCCTGAGTCTGAAATCTGAAGCCATTACAGCTGACCCAGACTTGTACCAATACGGAGCGGGACTTTCAGTTGTTTAAAGTTTTAACTTCCTCTCTCTTTCCTTTCTCTCCAAATTTTTTGTTGCTCCACAGTAGACATTGTCCCAGCGTAACCACGCTGTTGCGTGTAACTCAGAGAATAACTTGAATCACTAAGGGTTTATCTACCTGGTACGTTAGTCTGCACTAGAGGGGTGTAAATTCTAGTGCACACTAGCATGTTGCACACTAACTGGTCCACGTTGTCCCTGCTGTTGCACACTAAAAGTTCCCCCTGAGGTCATAGTGTAATACCTAGGGAACTTTTAGTGTGCACTAGAGCACTTTTAGTGTGCACCAATAGGGTCCATACAGCCAGTTAGTGCACAATGCACCAGTGTGGACAAGCCCCCTAAGTAAGTGAGTCACCTGGGTGTGGGAGTATTTGTCAAATTAATCAAACGCCTTTTCATTTCCACATAATGAAGCATGTGGCTGTGAATTGTCATCCGGTAAAGGTCCAGCATATCTAATTGGCAGAAGGAAGATTTAGAAACAGGATGATGTGTGTCAGTGCCTGTTCGGGCTCCCATGTGCAGTATGATTAGCACTAACAACTCCATGCTCCAGTGTAGCTGTTGGTGCGTCTCTCCAAAGGGTATGCATGGTCCTGGAGGGCAGCTACCAAAAAGCCATTGCCATGCTGAGAAGTAGCAGATTTTGGTGGGTTTGAGGTACAGTGTTTCCTGTCTCCACTGGTTCTGTGGATGAAGGGAAAGCAGTGGACATGTTGTTCCTTGACTTTAGCAAAGCTTTTGACACTGTCTCCCACAGTATTCTTGCCAGCAGGTTAAAGTATGGGCTGGATGAATGGACTATAAGGTGGATAGAAAGTTGGCTAGATTGTCGGGCTCAACGGATAGTGATCAATGGCTCCATGTCTAGTTGGCAGCCAGTATCAAGTGGAGTGCCCCAAGGGTCGGTCCTTGGGCTGGTTTTGTTCAATATCTTCATAAATGATCTGGAGGATGGTGTGGATTGCACCCTCAGCAAGTTTGCAGATGACACTAAACTGGGAGGAGAGGTAGATACGCTGGAGGGTAGGGATAGGATACAGAGGGACCTAGACAAATTGGAGGATTGGGCCAAAAGAAATCTGATGAGGTTCAACAAGGACAAGTGCAGAGTCCTGCACTTAGGATGGAAGAATCCAATGCACCGCTACAGACTAGGGACCGAATGGCTAGGCAGCAGTTCTGCAGAAAAGGACCTAGGGGTTACAGTGGACAAGAAGTTGGATATGAGTCAACAGTGTGCCCTTGTTGTCAAGAAGGCCAATGGCATTTTGGGCTGTATAAGTAGGGGCATTGCCAGCAGATGGAGGGACGTGATCGTTCCCCTCTATTCGACACTGGTGAGGCCTCATCTGGAGTACTGTGTCCAGTTTTGGGCCCCACACTACAAGAAGGATGTGGAAGAGTCCAGCGGAGGGCAACAAAAATGATTAGGGGACTGGAACACATGACTTCTGAGGAGAGGCTGAGGGAACTGGGGATGTTTAGTCTACGGAAAAGAAGAATGAGGGGGGATTTTATAGCTGCTTTCAACTACCTGAAAGGGGGTGCTAAAGAGGATGGCTCTAGACTGTTCTCAGTGGTAGCAGATGACAGAACAAGGAGTAATGGTCTCAAATTGCAGTGGGGGAGATTTAGGTTGGATATTAGGAAAAACTTTTTCACTAGGAGGGTGGTGAAACACTGGAATGCGTTACCTAGGGAGGTGGTGGAATCTCCTTCCTTAGAAGTTTTTAAGGTCAGGCTTGACAAAGCCCTGGCTGGGATGATTTAATTGGGGATTGGTCCTGCTTTGAGCAGGGGGTTGGACTAGATGACCTCCTGAGGTTCTTCCAACCCTGATATTCTATGATTCTATGAAAGGATTAGTGGACCCTGAAAGAGGGCACCTGCTTGTGGCAAAGTGTTTGCAGTAAGGACTCAAACAAGAAATAACATGAGCATGCTCCTAGTTCTTAGGTCTTCAATGCTTAGCTGGAAATAAAATTATCAAGCTGTGATGTGATCTCAGCACACTGCCTTGGGAGCCATCATTGTATAAAGTCATGGATTTGATACAGTGCATCATCTTGAACAGCCCGCAGGCACAGTTACACCAAAGGAGTGAACTGGAAAATATGCAGGGGAGAGGGGAAGCTTTGGGACTCCCGTGGCTTCATGCAGTGCTTGCAAGCAGCAGCAGGACTGCTAAGGGTGGAATGTCACTCTTACTCTTGAAACCTTCTTGCATTTGTTGGCTTGTCTTTTTTATTTGCTCAATTACGTGATTGTGAAACCTGCACAAAGTTGAATGAATGTCCATCTGTCCAAAATGGCTGTTCCACCCCTGACAAAGTTTATGGGCTTGCCATATGGCATCACTTTGAAAGCGTGTGTCATTGGTCACACTAATCCCCATTGATCTGGCACATTTTGTATGTGCTCCTGGGAAGCCTTTTTTTTTTTTTTCAAAGGAGCTTCATTTTCAGTTGCAAAGGAATGTTTGAGTTATGATGAGAGCTGCAATGAGGCCCCCACCTTTAGTAGGTGGCATCTTGTTTTAACTGGTCACTTCAAAGTAATCCCAGGGCTTCCTGTACAGCTTTGTTTGGCCAGATTCTAGGCTGCCATGTTTGTCTGTTCCCTTGGACAGTCACTGAAGACAGATCTCATTATGCAGGCGATGGTCAATTGTATCTTCACTAAGGAGCAAATGCAGAAGTGGCAGGTGGGATTATCCCTGCTCCCCCTGGGCCCTGCCAATCCCTGCATTGTGTCCTGTGCTGTTGGGGCACCTAAAGAGGAAGTGCCCGATCAATACCATTGGGTGAATCAACTCTCTGGCCCTTAAGCACTGTTGGATCAGCTTCATGGACCACAACTGTGTCATGATCAGTAAAGGGTCAGTTATCCTCTAGTTCATCTTCACCTTCCTGTCTTGTCTTGGGTGTAGGGCGTGGAGTTTCTTGGGGTGTGTAAAATGGAAGAATTAGACTTATATTTGTCATGTTGTTTTTCCCTTTTCTGTAGTTTCAGGACCATGTGAAGACTTGTGGCAAATGTAAAGTGCCTTGCAGATTTCAGGTTGTCGGCTGCACTGAGATGGTAAGGCCAGTTTCTTAATATTTGTCTAGGGCCTTGTCTTCACTGCAGTGTTAGCTTTTGGTATAACTTGAGTGTTGCCCCAGCTCGTCTTGCATCCACACACGCAGAGCTCTAGATGGAGTGAAGTGAAATGTAGCTGGCCTATGGTGGGGGTGGGGGGTTGAAGTTTGAGTGCTGCTGATGCTCTAGCTAAGCAGTGGGAACGCAACTTATGTCTAAGATTGTTTCTGTCCAGTATCCAGAGCTGGATGTATCTGGAGAATTAATTGGTTTGAAGTGATTGTTTCCTCAGTGCAAAAAAATTCCTCATAGCAGAATGCTAATATTCAGAGAAAGCAGGCGCTCCTGTTCCCTGGGAGCATGGTTCAGGGATCTTCTTATAGACTGTTTTGTGGGGAAGTGTGTCCAGGCTTCTGAGCTTGGCCAATGAAGGCTAATAGTCACTCTTGTCTCTGGACCCGGGTGTTGTGGGGAATGGAAGAGAAGCCATTCAGTAAGCTCTCCAGGGCGGTGAATAGCAAACTCCCTGTGCTTAAAGTCAGACTGCTGCTCCTGGATACCAAACCACGCTGATAATCTACCTTTAAAGACTGTGAGGCTCTGCCCAATGAGGCTTATCTCCCTGGGAACAGGACACATTTTTCATTCTGGGCCCTAACCTGCAAGCAGTTTGCACACGACCCTGCTGTTGACCCTACACAATTGCAAATAATTTCAGCCTGTCTGTAACTCACTAGATCCAAGACCAGGCAGCCCAGCAGCCTTTAGGAGCTGAAAGTACAAATCAGCCTGAGTGCAATAAAGAAACCTTCCTGGATCAGGACCAGGATTGGTTTATTAGATCCTTTTGGTGTTAGAGCCAGAACCCAGAGGAATGCTTTTGGCGTCTGCCTGCAGCAATTTAGCTGAGTGGTACTTTCAGCTATGCAGTAGCATGCCATAGCACACTGCTGCAGGCAAGTGCCAAAGGAGGTTGGTAATGCCTGAGGAGTAAGCCATGCTCGGGTGCGTGTGTGTGGGAGGGATGCGGCAGTCTTTCATAGTGTGGGCTCTTCAGACAGTGAGAATTTGGAGAGTAGTAAACACCTCCATTCAGAACATGCCAAAGAGTAGGTCTCAGACGGCTTTCATGTAATTCCTGGGTAGCTGGGAGCACGGTGTTATTACAGATGTGATTTTATAAATAAATGACTCCTGATTCTGTGTGATGACTGAGCTTATGGGTAAAGCACAGGACAGGGTATCAGCCGACATGGGTTCTCACTGTGGCAAATCACTTCCTCTCTTTGCAGCTTGGGGATAATAATAGTAATACATCCCGTCCCAGAGGTTTCGAGAGGGTTCATTCACTACTGTTTGTAAAGTGCTTCTGAGGGATCCTTGGACTGAAGGTGCTATAGAAGGGGGGCAAAGCTTTATCATATCTACAGGGGGGTGAATGGTCAACATCTGTCATTGTGTAAGATTAGAATTTTCCTTTAAAAAAAAAACCTGCTTGCTGTTGAACAGCAAGTTTGTAACTGTATCTTTCGTTGCATTACCCTTTGCTTATGTTAGTTACAGTTGTAAATCGGAGGGGATGAATCGGTCCTGTGGATCTCGTGCCATAGTGGGAAGCTAACTTGCTGCAAATGGAAATAAGTATTTCTTTTTCTGCAGGTGGAAAATGAAAAGCTGCTGGAGCACGAAAGCAAATGTGTGGGGGAGCATCTGTATATGTTGCTGGGCTTTGTGCTCCGCCTCAGGGCTGAGTCTGGAGACTTAAAGCACCACCCAACCCGTGGGTCAATGCAGGACAACTCCATGCTCTTAACAACCAATTCGCTGTGCTCTGAATCAGAGCTCTCTGAGTCCTTGGAGCTGCAGGGGAGGTGCGAAGCCCTGGAGAGGAAGACGATCACATTTGAAAATATTGTGTGTGTGCTGAATCGGGAAGTGGAAAGGGTGTCTCTGACAGTGGAGGCGTATAGCCGGCAACATCAGCTGGATCAGGAGAAAATTGAAATGCTCAGTAACAAGGTCTGTAACCTCTGGCTTTGGGCTTCTGATTCTTTGTGTTCTATGAACATCTTTCAAATCAATTGTCCCAGTAATTAAAGTTCTTAGCTTTAGTGCAGGTGTAATGTGTGCAGGGGTCTGTGATATGACCTCACGGCTATCAGGAACCAAGCTATGAGTATATTTGAGATGTTCTGAGGAAAAGCTCTCTGGACACGTACTCCTGTGAGATATACAGAGGAGGCAGCATTTCAGCTTTCTGGATGCTGAAAGAGCCCTCCTGTATTTGTAATGACCCCTGAGCCTGGTCAGCTCCTCACCCTTATAGTGGGAGAACCTCAATTTCTGCAGTCTTACCTGCATCCTCAGCTTGTCTACTCTAGAAAGGTGTTCTGCTTTAAACGTTCCAGCCTAGTTAAAGCAGCAAACCTCCCCCCACCCCACACTAATGTGGATGCAGTTATACTGTCAAAGCTTATTCTGCTTTGGGAACCAAAATAAGCTAATAAGGCATCTTTATACTGGTGTACATGCGTCCACACTAGAGGTTATGCTGGTATAACTATATTGGTAAAAATTCACATCTCCAACTGACATAGTTACACAAGTATAACTTTTTGAGTGTAGACTAAGTCTTAGACTTTTTCAGGGTGTCCATCACCCTAGTATCTAGATCAGTGGTTCCCAAACTGGGATTCGCGAACCCCTGGGGGTTCGCAGAACATTACGGGCGGTTCACCAGAAAAATTTCACTCAAGGCGGCCAGAGGACCCTGGGCATTGGAGGCAGCAGGTGGGACCTCGTTGCAGGGCAGACAGCCCGAGCCCCAGGGAGAGCGGGGCAAGGCAGTTGGGGCTGGCAGCCTGAGCCCTGCCCCTGTGAGCGGGGGAGCCGGCAGCCCAAACCCCAGTGCTCCGCGCGGGGCTGCCAGCCGAAGCCCCAGGGAGAATGGGGCCAGGCAGTTTGGGCTGGCAGCCTGAGCCCTGCCCCTGTCAGCTGGGGAGCCGGCCGCCCGAACCCCAGCGCTGCGCTTGGGGCTGCAGCCCGAGCCCCAGGAAGAGCGGGGCCAGGCAGTTGGGGCTGACAGCCTGAGCCCCGGTGGTCAGCAGGACCTGCTACCTGAGCTCAGTGGAGCTCAGTTGACCAGGGCGGTCAACGGGATCCAGCAGCAGGAGCCTCACGGAGTGCGGAGGAAATTTAAATTTAAATCCCTGGAAATATTCATTTTTTAGGAGGGGGTTCACGAGATTTCACAATTTAGTGAAAGGGGTTCGCGGGCTGTTAAAGTGTGGGAACCACTGATCTAGATGCCATTTCAAAACCGCATACATGTTAGAGCGGGAAAAGACCTGTTATGTAGGTCATCCTCCTACCAGTACAAAACTGATCCCTTAGAGTATGCTCTGCAATCTTTGTCTGGCTCTAGGCCGTCTCAGCCTTCATTGACCGGATTCTGCCATCCACAGCTAGAAAGTGCCCTGCTCTGGCAGTGAAGAGAGATGTTGGTTAACTGTTTGCTCAAGAGCAGCAGGGCAATCTCAAATTATTTTTAGTGAGTTCGCCAATAGTGGTGGATTTCTTCCCTCTCCTGGCCACCATCACATCTGGAGAACATTCCCCACCAAAGATCAGGCCTGAATGAGGTTCACAGGATCCCTTGACTTTCCTGTGTCCCTTACCAACTTATATTTCTAAACAAGGTGCACTGTGTATTCCACTGATCAGGTCCGGCAGCTGGAAAGGAGCACTGGACTGAAAGATCTGGCCATGGCTGACATGGAGCAAAAGATCCGTGACATGGAAGCTTCCACCTATGATGGCGTTTTCATCTGGAAGATTTCAGACTTTGCCAGAAAACGTCAGGAGGCGATAGCCGGCCGCTGTCCTGCCATCTTCTCTCCAGGTTGTTACCTAGACATTAGCGAAATACTGCGAGGCTTTCCATGCTCCAGCTGTGCCCAGTCATTTGAGTAGTGTTGAAATGGGCATGTGGCATGCAGAGATTGTTCCTCCCAAGTTCTTTCCCTCACCCCCCAAGAATGCAGTAGAGACTGATTTGTTACAGTGAGATAAGTGAAATTGCATTGCTATAAGATATCCCTTTTTCCTTGCACACAGAAGACTTTTCTTTCCCATCAGGAAATGTAGCCCTCTTAGGCCCGGAAATAGTCCAGCAATAATAGCCCTTTTTACACAGCACAACCAAAATTAGGGCCATCAGGGAGATGGTAAGCAAGGGAAGGAATCGAGGTACGTAGAGCATAACATGACAATATACAGTGTGTCCAAAGACTAAACTGTGTTACTACACAGGGATCGAGAAACATGCATATCTCCAGTGAGGCTTGCGCAGCTGCCTGCTCTTCAGATAGTCAGCATGCTCACCCCAGCCATGCAGCATTCCAGATCTTCTAAAGAGAGTCTTCAGATCACTACCCATGTTGGTCTTCTCTGAGCTGTGAACTTGCTAAAGCAGCAGCATTCCAGCACTCCAGACGCCATCTCTTTGGAGGGGGTCAGTACTAAATGAGCCCTGGAGTGTGCTAGTGCCATAGTTGAGGGTTATGGAATCTGTGTCTGTGCCAACAGGAACAGCTCTGTTTCTAAACCAGCAGGATGATTCCTTTTTAAAGCAGCCAGTCCTTGGAATTGCACATAAGCCAGAGACAGACTAGTTTAAACAGACAATCTAAAGAACTGTTTTACATCACCAGTTGTGGTTATTTTTATATTGTATGGGGACTTTTATATTCTCTATCAAAAACATTTTTGTCCCTTGGAAAATCCCTTTTCTCCAGTTTTTCAGTGGAACTGAAGCTTTCCCATAACTGTGTTTGATCTAGTAAGGCTTCCTCTTAAAAACAGCGATCAGCCTTGAAACCCCCTAGACTCCACGTTCTAGCAGGCTCAACTCTGCCCTTTGTATTTCCGAAGCAGACACACTGAGTTCCACACCATTTTGTGTGCGCCTTTGAGATGAGACCTTAAAATCTTACATCCTGTCTGCTCTCTGGGCACTAAACTCATACAGCCCTGGAGGGGTTTGACCCAGTTTCCTTGGCCTAAATGTCTCCTCTCTCACCCCCACTTCCCTTCTTGTGTAACATGCTATATGCTGGCTGATGCCTGTACTCTTCCCCAGAAGTGGCTGCATTTTAGTAGGAAACACTTTGGAGAGAAATGCTATATAAGATATTTCAGAGTAACAGCCATGTTAGTCTGTATTCACAAAAAGAAAAGGAGTACTTGTGGCACCTTAGAGACTTCACTTCATCGGATGCATACTGTGGAAAATACAGAAGATGTTCTTATACATACAACCCATGAAAAAATGGGTGTTTACCACTACAAAAGGTTTTCTCTCCCCCCACACTTTAGATAGGCTGTTACCAGCAGGAGAGTGGGGTGGGGGGAGAGAAAACCTTTTGTAGTGGTAAACACCCATTTTTTCATGGTTGTATGTATAAGAACATCTTCTGTATTTTCCACAGTGTGCATCCGATGAAGTGAGCGGTAGCTCACGAAAGCTCATGCTCAAATAAATTGGTTAGTCTCTAAGTTGCCACAAGTAGTCCGTTTCTTTTTATATAAGATATTAATTCTTACATCCTGTGTCACATCTTTATTAATGAGCCAGGATCACTGATGATCTCACAGCTGTGGGAACAGTGTTTTTTTTAAAATTGCTGCAACAAAGGGAGCATAGACATTTGTGGATCCTGTTACAAACAGGGTTTGGGGTTTTTTTTGTTCAAGCCCCAAGGCCCACAGAAAAGCAATGTGTTGTGCTTGGTTTGAAAGGGACTGGAAATGAAAGAGAGAGAGAGGTTTTTTCATGGAAAAACACTTGAGAAGAGAATGTTTATGGGGAAGGAAAAACTTACCTGCCAGGCCCTGAGTTCAAAGGTTTGTGTTTCCTGCATGTTACTTAGACCCACCACTAGGCAGGAAGCTGCAGTCCTGATGCTGTTTTAGCAATGCAGAAATGAGGCAGAGAAACAGAGGTTAGGATTGGTTAAAAATTGCCTTGTAGGTGCGTAGTTTTCCTTACTGAGCTAAATGGACACTTGGTGCAGATTTCTAGCATACATGTCTCCAGTACTTTGCTGACTGGTCTGTCTTCACCTGAGCTTGCCTCGTACTTTGCTCAGCTGTCCTTCTCCTTCTTCCCTCAGTTTGTTTTTGAATTATGAACATCTCAGTAATGCGTGGAGGCCCCAGCTGAGCTCAGGCCCCATTGTGCCGAGTACTGCACAACTCCATAGTGGAAGTGACAGGCTCTGTCCCCAGGAGCTTACAGTCTGCACCGACAGACGGAGCAGTGGGGAACAGAGATGAAGTGACTTGTCAGTGCCAGAGCCAAGAGTAGCAGCCAGCTCTCCTAAGTCCCAGCTCGGTGTCTGACCCACTGGACCACACTGCCCCTGTGCATCCCGTCATAACAGTGCACCCAGTCCCTTAGAGACGGGGCTGATCACATTACCCTCCATATGCACACAAGCCACCCATTCCCCTCACATTCTACCAGCGTTAGCACGTTGGTGTATCCACACTGGTGCATTGTTATGAACGGGCTGTTCCCTGCATGACTCCTTCAAAGGCACACTCTGCAATATAGCCGCAGCTACGCGCAGTGTGCTCTCCCCTTCCTTGTGGAAAAGGAGATGCATAGCTTAAAGAAAGAGGGAACGAAAGGCGGTGGCTGAATGTAAAACTACACCTCTGCACTGTTTTAAAGTAACTTGAGTGTTCCTGGCACGGTGGGGCTCAGTATCTGGGCCCCAGACTCCAGGTCAATGGTAGTTAGTTTACAAGTACAAAGATGGCTGAGCGAGTGTTCTGTCTGCCAGCCTGAGATCTCAGACACAGTTTGGGTTCTTTCCTGCTTGTACACTCATTGCTAGTAATGAAGGGGAGTAGGCCAGACTAGGCCCTCAGTGACACTTGTTCAGCCCTGTTCCCTTTAATGGGGTTGCACAGGTGTGACTGGCCCTGTCACTGGAACATAGGCAGCAGTGGGATTGTTTCCTAAGCAGGTATAGGCTCCAGCTCCATCTCTCAGAGTGGAGTTGTCTCTGCAGGGCAGAAGAGTGGAGGGAAATCCTTTAAAGGTCAGCAAACTTGTTCTTGTCTTGTAACAGTGGACGCATGTTAATTGGGCCTAGTGCCTCATGTACTGGGGCCCCAGTGTCTTGTGTGCTTTTAAATACATGTGCCATCATTTATTAACCCCCTTTATCTGCACCCAATGGAGCTGCTCCTGTGGGACCCCAGCTCAGGGAGCCTGCTCCTACTTATGCTTCAAAAGCCAAAGTCAATAGACAGTTGAAACTGTTTGGGAACCATCTGGGCTCCCCTGCTGCCCTAACCCTTGTTCTGCACCCATTTATTCTCAATGTTCTGCATCACTTAGCTTTCTACACAAGCAAATATGGCTATAGGATGTGCCTGCGTGTGTACCTGAACGGGGACGGCACTGGACGTGGGACCCACTTGTCTCTGTTCTTTGTGGTGATGAAAGGACCCAACGATGCACTTCTGCGATGGCCCTTCAATCAGAAGGTAGGTGCTGGGAGTGAGTGCAGAGCCAGTCCTGGTGCCTGAAAGACCTGCCAGGCCTATTGATGTATTTCCCTTGGCTTTAGCCCCACTCGGCCCCTCAGATGCCTGCTCTCCTAGACACCAGAGAGCTGGCACGTCCAGCAAGCAGAGGCAGAGAACGCAATCGTTGACACTAGGCCAGGGGTTCTCAAACTTTATTGCACCACAACCCCCTTCTGACAACAAAAATTACTACATGACCCCAGGAGGGGAGACCCAAGCCCTGCCACCCTGAGGGGTGGGAGGTGGGGCTGTAACCTGAGGCCCACTGTCCAGGGCTGAAGCCCTCGGGCTTCGGCTTTGACCCGAGGTGGTGGGGCTCAGGCTTCAGTTTCCTCCCAGAACCCAGCAAGTCTAAGCCAGCCCTGGCGACCCCATTAAAATGGGGTCCCGACCCACAGTTTGAGGACTGCTGCATTTGGGGGAGCTCTTCAATGCAGGCTCCTGTCATGGTGAAAGCCCAGGATACTACAAGAGAGGCCCAGAGGAGAGGGGAAGGGGAAGAGGGACAAAGATACAGTCAGGAGTGGGATGTGTTTGGAGAATGAGCAGAACTTTCAGAGTAACCACGTTCTGTGTTCTCCGATATTTAGGGACCCTGAATTGTGCTCCCTTAATCTGAGCTGTCATCTTTATTTTCTAAATTAAATTTCTAAACCTTGGCAGTTGTGAAGAAAACGTTAAAAATAAGAACCAGGTATAAACTGATGCGGTGCTTGAAACGACCCATTGGAGCAGTGTGATGTGCCTTGCTTATCTCAAAGGGACATGCATGCGATGGGGCAGGATCAAATTGAATATCAAAATCTGCAGCTGCTGGCTACCCGGGCTGCTGCGCGGACTTCATTTTCGCATTGAATTTAGCAAAGTCCCTAGTTGTCAGTCCCTCTGAACCAAGTGTAGAATTTCCCTTGTGGCACAGCAGAGACTGGGAGACAGCAGGGAGCCTTCCTGCAGGGTGTAGATCTAGCTGGGGCTTGGAATTGAGCCTGAACGCAGGTATTACCCCAGCTTGCTGCCACATGAATGCGTAAGGTTGTGTGTGTGTCTGCAGCTTTCAAAAGGTTAAAATGAATGGGAGTCACAGACGGGGGCTGCATGTTTGCCATATTGCTTCATGCTCTTTCTCTTTTGTATTCACCTCTAGGTGACCCTGATGCTGCTGGATCAGAATAACCGGGAGCACATTATCGACGCTTTCCGACCCGATGTGATGTCATCGTCCTTCCAGCGACCCGTCACCGAGATGAACGTTGCCAGCGGCTGCCCACTCTTCTGCCCAGTCTCCAAGATGGAGGCCAAGAACTCTTACGTGCGTGACGACGCCATCTTTATTAAAGCCATCGTAGATCTCACAGGCCTCTAAAGCCTCCTCCCCACCAGGAGCACTGAGCACAGTGCTAGCCGACCAGGGCTCGCCCTGTGCTGTACCCTCAGCATGCCCCAGACCAGGGGCAAAGTCCAGACCTGGCCCCGTCCCTGAAGGGACCTGCTCCGCTGAGTGGAAATGCAGTGTCTGATGGGAACCCTCCCTTGGTGTCAAAACACCAGCTGCTGTAGTGCAGATCTTCCTTGAGAAGAGGCTTGTGTTGAAGTTAGTTTGAGTTTGATCCATGATCAATGGGGACTGGATGATCCCTGCAGGAATCAGCTACCAGGGCTCCCTGCACCCGGGTTTCAAGCTAAAACGAAGGCAGCTCTTACGTACTTGTTTAATGCACAACTCCTACAATGGAACAGGCATTCAGCTTGCCCAGAGCATCACTGCACATCTCCCTTTGGCCAGGCCCTTTCATTCTCCTAGGAGAGCTCCGTGTTAGAGGGAGCTGGTTTCTCTCTGGTGTTTTTGCTTAAAGGTTCTGTAATTCTGTGTTGCTGGTTGGTTTGATCTTTGACATGAGGGTGTGAGGGAAGACATGGCCTAGGAGCAGGCAGAGGAGGTATGTGGGCTTGGCACGGCAGAGAGAGCTGTTAGCTCTCAGGGAGAGGGAAGCAGTTTAGCGGAGTCTTGCTGGCCTCTCTTTGGCAGACATAGCTGCAGAGGCACTTTGAGTGGGGCCATATGTCAGTAGGGCAAGAGGAAGCTGTTCCCAGTGTCCATGTCAGAGACCCAAACCCCTGCCTGGGTTTTATCTGTAAGTGATCTGATGGGAGGGGAAGTGTAGAGTGAGGGAGGACAGCACCTGCGGAATATTTTCCTCCTTTCTTTCAGTGTAGGCGTCCTATAGAACCTACTGCTCCGGTGCTCCAGGTGCCTTTGGCATAGCTTGTGTTTTTAACGACCAAAGAGATGAGTCTTGTAACTCTCTGGAGCGGGTCCTGACCAGTCAGAGAGGTGCCTTGGAATCTAATTTGTTGCCTGTTAATGGTTGACGCCGGGAGCTGGGCTTAGGGCAGGACAGCCTTGGTACCCCGTGTGTGAGCTGGTTAGCACCCCAGGAATGAGGGTTTAGCTGAGGGGGTGAGCTCATTAGCTCCTTTCCCCACCGCTCTCATTCTGGCTCTTAGCGCATCTCTCCATTTGCCTTTGCAGGCAGGCCCCTTCTGGTGTTCTCTCTGCTGGAGTCGTTGGTCCCCCACCGAGTGTCCTCCCCAAGGTGGCAGGAGATCTTGAATGTGAACTCTTGGGCTCTTCACTCTGTCAAGGGGGGTTAGTTGTTTACAAGGCTGGGGGACTAACAGCCACTGCAGCCCTGATTGCTGCGTGTAGCTTTTCAGTAGCACAGACTGGTGGCTTCCTTCGCGGTCACGCTCTCCAGAGCAGCCTGGCCAGCTCAGTGTGCTCTCTCCAGCCAGCCAGTCTGCAACTGCTTGGTTAGAAACTGTCTTAGGGCTTTCCCTGTGTACTCTTCCCTCCCTGAGTTCCTTGCACTGTGGCCCCAGTTGTTTTTCTATTTCGTGGAGAATGGGTCCCCCTCAGTGTGTTGCCATTGTGGCTAATTGGCCCCTCAGAGTTACTCTGTGGTGGTCACCTGTAACTCCAGAGTGGCCATTAGTCACTTTGGAGCCTTATTTGTGGTTTTCTGTCTCCTCTCCCCTTGGGTCCTGTTCTCTCCCACCAGTACAAACCTTCAGGTTCTCTTTGGCCAAAGCACCCAGCTAGCTGCTTTTTGAACCATCCTTCAGGTGTTGTCCCAGCCCTGTCCAACTCTTCCCCTGCTCTTCTGGCCTGGAGGACAGGCAAAGAGGCGGGCCCTGCTGCCCATGTCAGAGGTGCTCCCGGTGGTTGGCTGGAGCCCCCAGAGAGCAACAGCCCCACTTCCAGTTAGCATCAGTGATCCGCTGCCTGTGTGCAGGGGAAGGAATTCTCTGTGGAACGATCACCAGTTAGCAAATGCAAGGGAATCCAGGGTTGTGAGATTGTGGCCCTCTCCGTGGAGGAAGGCCATAGCCCCGCTGTTGTGTCCTCTAAAGAGAGAAATTGTGTGTTCCTCACCTGGTCTACAGAGCTGAGACACTTCTGCCTTCACGCTGTCGTAGCTCGGACCAGTGACAGGCTGTCTCACTGTAGGCCACCACTCAAGCGTAGGCAGCTGCCTGCTTCAGTCCACTTGGCCTCATACTCCTCCCAGCCCTTCCTGACACCTCAGCTGGGGTCAGAAATCAGTCAGTGGAGATGAGTTTTGATTCCAGGCTAGGGTGACGGGAAGCTTCTGCCAGGACTAAAGGGGTGCATATTGGCTCGTGCCCACAGAGAAGTAAGCCAGCAGGGGTCTCCAGCACTGCACTGCTCCCCAGCTGAGAGGCCACTATTACTGAGCCGTTATTTACACATCTCTCGTTTCTGGGCCAGGAGCAGTGGCTGGTTCTCTAGGGATGGGGGCAGGGAAAGGATTATCTGTGTGCAGAACTCCCCATCCAAAGAGGTGCCAATTCCATGATCTCCAGCTGCCAATAAACAGATGTAAAACAGCCGCTCCATGGGACTCAAAGGGAATTAAATCAGCTCAGTTTAAAGACCAACTTCTAGATACTGGAGGGTCACTGGAGCAGGCTGGGGTCTGAGTGCCTGCACCGCCCCAGGCTTCCAGTCTGTACAGTACTCCACAGCAAACTGAGTCTTTCTGCTCTCCCAGCCCTGCATTGACTCCAGCCACTGTTCCCTGCCCTGAGGCAGTGCTGCTGCATGCCCAGTGGCAACGGGCCTAGGGGCTGTTCAGTTTCAGAACACTGTACCCAGATGGGGCCCAACCCCTCAGGAACTAGCTGTTTCTCCAGCCTGTTCCCCTTCATGCCAGGAGCCTGTTTTCTGTTACGTGCACTCTCCAAATCCCCATTGCAGTGACTCTCCTGAGCCTTTGGGCACTTGCTAAGAGTAATTTCCCTACCTGAGGAGGCTGGAGACCACACATTCCTGTAGACTGAGCAGCTGATTGGCTGTTCGCAAGGGCCAGCCTGACTCTTTGTACTACCGTCCTCCAGCCCTGGGAGGGTCCCTGACAAGGCCATGGCAGAGTTAAACTGCTGCAGCAGAAGGCAGTGGGAGGTGAGCTCTCCCCTGCTTTGGGAAGTATTAGCTTTGTCTTCAGTGGCCAGGGCCTGCTTTTTGAGAAACATCAGTGTCACTGCTAGGCTTGTCCCTCCACAGCAAGCTCTGGGGATTTAGAGTACAGCTGCCTTTGGGGGATTGAGCGGTCAGGCAGTAAGGGGACAAGTGGAGATTTTTGGGAAAGGGGACCTGAGCCCCAGGTCCCATCAAAGGCCTAAAGCCCTAGCAGGGACCCTGAGGTTTGAAAGGTATCTCTGGCACATACTGTATATTGGCATCTGCTGTGGGTTCTGTCCAAGAGTCAGTCTGGTGGCTGGGGTGGAACCCAAAGCCAGCTCTATATAGTGCTTGTGGCAGGAGAGACCAAGGTGCTGTGCTGGAGCTGTCTGGCTCTCCCTCCCTGTGGAGAGGTGTTGGGATGAGTTTTTCGCCAAAGTTCAAAGCCTACCTAGGATGGCTGGGACTGGGGCTGCAGGAGCAGCCCTGTTCCACATCGTGCTGGGGGCTTCACAGACATGTGATGGGCCCCTGCCCCCAGGAGCTGCTATCCTAAACAGCGAGGGGAGGGGACTCCAAAGAGGAGCAGCATCCAGACTCCCCTGCTGTTCTGTGCTGTGGCAGTAGTGGCCTCCTGTGCAGCAAGATGGCTGCTGCTGTGCTTGTTAGACCACATTTTGTGCAAAAAGTGTGTGGTGGCTCCAGCAAGCGATTGCGCCCTGCTGCACAGGCATGGATGCTGTTAGTGGAGGCCCCATTGATCCCTGTGTGACACACGAGGTGTTGGGGGATGCTTGCGCTGTCACTGCTGCACCTTCCCTCATAGTATAAATTCACCCAAAAGCCTGCACTGGCTTCCTGCTAGAGCCCCAGTGTTCCCATGCTGGAGAAGACCCCCTGGTTCCATCCAGGCTGTAATATTGACCAGAGGAGCCCAGCTCTGGCACAGAAGGAACCACCTGTTATATCCGTCTCCTGGAAGAGGGTCCTATCTGCATGAGCAAACCTGTTCCAGCTGAGGGCACAGTTGGGCTGCTGCCCGTTTAAGCACAGCAGAGTGGAGGGGGAGAGAAGGGGTCCTAGTTTCTGAGGAAATCACTTGAAAGATTTCCTGCTTTTCATGTTGTTCTCTAGAGGGCTGAGAGTCCCACCCCATCGCTTACCAGCTGTGCTAAGGTTGATGGCTTTTCCATGCAGGACCGCCTACCCCCCCACCAATTATTTCAGCTTACTGCCTCCCTTCAGTGGAATTGATTGGCTTCCCCCTGCTGGTGGCTAGGATGCATTCCGCTGCAGCAGGGTCTGTGTCCACAAAATTCCAGAGTGCTTGAGAGGCTAAATGCCACCTGTGCCGTGCAGCACCCACTTTGTGAAAAGGTGGGGGCTGGAAAGCCAGTGGAGGCGTGGCTGTTCCTTCCCCAGTGCTGCTGTTCAGTGGATGTAAAGTACGCATGGACGAGGCAGGCGGAAGGTAGCTGAGGCTTGTACTGGAGCTCCTGCCGTGGTGCTGTTTTGTGCATGGATGCACTGAGAACTACCAGCTTGAAATGTGCTGTATGTGTATTTCACTGAGCCAGCTGTGGATACCTGCTTCTTAGCTGGGAGACACACCAGTGATGGCCTGTGATCCTAGCCTCATACAACCTCCCTTCTGAGTCCAGTCAGTAATGGGATAGCTGTGTCACAGCTCCAGCTGTCCGTTTCACACAACTGCCTTGAAGGACACTAGCAAATCTGCCTGGCCAGCACCATATCGTCATAGAATATCAGGGTTGGAAGGGACCTCGGAAGGTCATCTAGTCCAACCCCCTGCTCAAAGCAGGACCAATCCCCAATTAAATATCCCACCAAGGGCTTTGTCAAGCCTGACCTTAAAAACCTCAAAGGAAGGGGATTCCATCACCTCCCTAGGGAACCCATTCCAGTGTTTCACCACCCTCCTAGTGAACAAGTTTTTCCTAATATCCAACCTAAACCTCCCCCACTGCAACTTGAGGCCATTACTCCTTGTTCTGTCATCTGCTACCACTGAGAACAGTCTTGAGCCATCCTCTTTGGAACCCTCTTTCAGGTAGTTGAAAGCAGCTATCAAATCCCCCCTCATTCTTCTCTTCCGCAAACTAAACAATCCCAGTTCCCTCAGCCTCTCCTCAGAAGTCATGTGTTCCAGTCCCCTAATCATTTTTGTTGCCCTTCGCTGGACTCTCTCCAATTTTTCCACATCCTTCTTGTAGTGGGGGGCCCAAAACTGGACACAGTACTCCAGATGAGGCCTCACCAATGTCGAATAGAGGGGAATGATCACATCCCTCGATCTGCTGGCAATGCCCCTACTTATACAGCCCAAAATGCCATTGGCCTTCTTGGCAACAATGGCACACAGTTGACTCATATTCAGCTTCTCATGCACTGTAACCCCTAGGTCCTTCTCTGCAGAACTGCTGCCGAGCCATTCAGTCCCTAGTCTGTAGCGGTGCATGGGATTCTTCCGTCCTAAGTGCAGGACTCTGCACTTGTCCTTGTTGAACCTCCTCAGATTTCTTTTGCCCCAATCCTCTAATTTGTCTAGGGCCCTCTGTATCCTATCCCTACCCTCCAGCGTATCTACCTCTCCTCCCTGTTTAGTGTCATCTACAAACTTGCTGAGGGTGCAATCCACACCATCCTCCAGATCATTAATGATGATATTGAACAAAACCAGCCCAAGGACCGACCCTTGGGCCACTCCACATGATACCGGCTGCCAACTAGACATGGAGCCATTGATCACTACCCGTTGAGCCCAACAATCTAGCCAACTTTCTATCCACCGTGTAGTCTGTTCATCCAGCCCATACTTCTTTAACTTGCTAGCAAGAATACTGTGGGAAACCGCATCAAAAGCTTTGCTAAAGTCAAGGAACAACACATCCACCGCTTTCCCCTCATCCACAGAGCCAGTTATCTCATCATAGAAGGCAATTAGATTAGTTGGGCATGACATGCCCTTGGTGAATCCATGCTGACTGTTCCTGATCACTTTCCTCTCCTCTAAGTGCTTCAGAACTGATTCCTTGAGGACCCGCTCCATGATTTTTCCAGGGACTGAGGTGAGGCTGACTGGCCTGTAGTTCCCAGGATCATCCTCCTTCCCTTTTTTAAAGATGTGCACTACAATAGCCTTTTTCCAGTCGTCTGGGACTTCCCCCGATCACCATGAGTTTTCAAAGATAATGGCCAATGACTCTGCAATCACATCCGCCAAATCCTTTAGCACTCTCAGATGCAGCGCATCTGGCCCCATGGACTTGTGCTCGTCCAGCTTTTCTAAATAGTCCCGAACCACTTCTTTCTCCACAGAGGGCTGGTCACCTTCTCCCCATGCTGTTCTGCCCAGTGCAGGAGTCTGGGCGCTGACCTTGTTCGTGAAGACAGAGGCAAAAAAAGCATTGAGTACATTAGCTTTTTCCACATCCTCTATCACTAGGTTGCCTCCCTCATTCAGTAAGGGGCCCACACTTTCCTTGACTTTCTTCTTGTTGCTAACATACCTGAAGAAACCCTTCTTGTTACTCTTAACATCTCTTGCTAGCTGCAACTCCAGGTGTGATTTGGCCTTCCTGATTTCACTCCTGCATCCCCAAGCAATATTTTTATACTCTTCCCTGGTCATTTGTCCAATCTTCCACTTCTTGTAAGCTGCTTTTTTGTGTTTAAGATCAGCAAGGATTTCACTGTTAAGCCAAGCTGGTCGCCTACCATATTTACTATTCTTTCTACACATTGGGTTGGTTTGTCCCTGTAACCTCAATAGGGATTCTTTAAAATACAGCCAGCTCTCCTGGACTCCTTTCCCCTCACGTTATTCTCCCAGGGGATCCTGCCCATCAGTTCCCGGAGGGAGTCAAACTCTGCTTTTCTGAAGTCCAGGGTCCGTATTCTGCTGCTCTCCTTTCTTCCCTGTGTCAGGATCCTGAACTCGACCATCTCATGGTCACTGCCTCCCAGGTTCCCATCCACTTTTGCTTCCCCTCCTAATTCTTCCCGGTTTGTGAGCAGCGGGTCAAGAAGAGCTCTGCCCCTAGTTGGTTCCTCCAGCACTTGCACCAGGAAATTGTCCCCTACACTTTCCAAAAACTTCCTGGATTGTCTGTGCACAGCTGTATTGCTCTCCCAGCAGATATCAGGGTGATTGAAGTCTCCCATGAGAACCAGGGCCTGCGATCTAACAACTTCCGTGAGTTGCCGGAAGAAAGCCTCATCCACCTCATCCCCCTGGTCCGGTGGTCTATAGCAGACTCCCACCATGACATCACCCTTGTTGCTCACACTTCTAAACTTAATCCAGGAGTCTTTTGCTAAGCCATGCAGGGGAGGATTCTTGTAAAATTCAAGCCTCTTTACCCACAAGCCTGTGAGGGAAAGAAACCTTAGGCTTGTACACCAGTCACGGGGGAGAGAAATCAGTGCTGAGGGCTTGTTGTGGTAGGGTTGCCCAGGAGCAAAACTCAAAAGCAAACAAATCACACCTACAGTTAATCAAACAGAAGTGCAGTAGGCCAGGCTCCTGCGTGAGGAGCTCAGGTGCTGAGCTCCTGCAGCTCTGAAACCAGGCCACCTGCAGGCAGCCCATGTGTGGCTGAGGGTAAGAGGAGGTGGCCTTATGATGAAGGAACAAGTTTGGTGAGAGGGGCTGTAAAAGTTTTGGTCCTCCTGTTTAGCTGCACTAGCACTATGTAGACAGAGCGGGAGCTCTCCGACTGGAGATGCTAACACAGCTCTTTGTGGTGCACCCCAAGGATTGGCACACTGCTTTCCAACGGACAGCAGCAGTGTAAACAGCTAGCAGGAGTGAGGCCTGGCTTTAAGGTTGCCCCACACTTCCATTTTTTACACAGACATATACAGAAGTGGCTTCATTATCATAGCATTTCCTCACCCCCAAAGGGAGCTAAATCACAGATGGGGTTTTACTTCTGCAGAGTGTCTCTCTGAGGCATGACTGTGTTTAGACCTCAGAGTGTGGGTGTTTGGCACTTGTGGAAATGGCTTTAGTTTGATGTAGCTGATGAATCTTCCAGGGGCCTGACCTGGTTGGTGATTGCTGTGTGCTAGCTTAGCCATAACAATATTTCCTCCATTAGCAGCTTTGCAGCACCTTCCCTCGAACAAGCACTAGGCTCGAACCTTTCATGGATGTGTCCAAACAGCACAGGCTCTAAATGTGAAATGAAGTGTCCTCTGTGCTGTTGTATGAGTGAGACCATTAATAAAGTATTGTATCATAAGGGAAGGTTGGACAGTAATGGGACAACATGCAGCACCATCAAGAATGGGAACTAGAAACTGTTCCTGTGAAACTGATGGGCTGGAGGCTTTGAAAGCAGGACCCTTTATGTGCCACAGCCTCCTTCCATTCCCTTTACTTTGCTAAAGAACAGGACAAATAACCCTTCCCCTCCCCCCCCCCTCCCCCCCACTGTGGTAGGGCCTACTGGGTCCTGGAGGTGCTGAGAGCTGTTCAGAGGCAGGCCCTACCCTAGCAAGTTTACTTTGCAACATGTGCATGTGGGACTGGGAAGAAAGGGGCTTACCTGACTAAAGCCCCACCAGTCTGTAAACTTTTGTTCAAAAGAAAACCTGCCCCTGTGAGTCATGGCTCATTGGCACTGCCCCAGCAGACACTCATGGCCTATGTGAAATACATGTATTGGCCCCATTTCAGAGAAGGGAAAACAGGCAGCCATCACCATCATGGGGCTGTGGCCATGCTGGGGCAAGAACACAGCTCAGACTCCCAGCCCCTCAGCATACTACTTTCAGCTCCTACAACCATGCTCATTTCTCCAGCCCTCCACACATCACCCCCCAGCCTAACATTGGCCACTGACACCAAGCTCCACCCATGGTACCTAAATCCCCATTTGGGCTCCACAGCCATCTGTGAAACTCCCACAAAAAGCTGTAGAAGCTTAAACTCACTCAGTGCTTAAAGTTGCTAGGTTGGGCCCTGTTGGCTTTCTCTAGGCAGCCAGATGCCTAGGTGCTGCCTAAGCCCCACAGCCCAGGGTAAATGGCACGCTGAGGGGCTTGGCTACGTGAACAGCAGCAGCAATCATGGCCCACTTTAACCATTCAGGCCCTGGTTAGGACACAGCTGGGATATGGGAGACCCAGATTCAGCTCCCTGCCTACTGTGCTGGTCTAAGGTGGGCCTCTCTCTACGCTGAATGGGCAGATAGCGCCTAGGCCACCCACCCACACTTTGTGACTCACAGTGGGGGGTCAGGAGTGTCTCTGCTTATTCCAGGCACTGCCCCAGTCAGCAGTGCAATGCTCAAGTCCTTGCTGGATCCTAAGGACAGGCCCACCTAGCGTATTGCCTCTGTACTAGAGTTCTTGGCTAGAGGGGGTTGTTTTGGGCAGTTACAAACATGGGCTTGTACCTCATCTAAAGATGAGGCCGTCTGACGATTCGAGCTTGGATCCTGTGTAGTAGAAAGCCACTCTGCAGCGAGGAGCGGAATGTCTGAACAAACAGACCACCTTGCCGTGCCCAGGCAGTGTGGAGCCAGCACTAAGCCCAACGCAGCAAGCAGGAGAAGGGTTCACACAATCTCCCAGCTATTTAAAAAATCCCCACGCTGGGGGAGTGAATTTAGTTTTGTTAATGGTCAAACAGCTCCAAGGGAAGTATCCATGTTTTCCAAACCATTTGCAGACACAAACTCCCTGCTCTCTGGGGCAGTTGTTGCTGCTAGTGACAAGACAGACCTGGTATGTGAACTGCAGGTGGGGAGATGGGGGTGGAGCCTGCTGCTGGGGGAGGGTAGCAACACTATTAATCTTGCCAGCCCTCATAAGAGGAATTCAAACCCTCCGTGTCCACAGCACAGAGGCTGCAGCCCAGAGGACTGACCGAAAGCAGAGCGTACAGACAACGAACAAGTACGCAACTTTCTCTTCCTCCCCAGCCGTCCCTGCTGTGCAGGCCACAGCCACTGCTTCCCAGTTCAGAGGCCTCCAAATTCCAGCCTGCTATGTCCAAAGTTGCTGAGACATGCAGCTTGAAGGTACTGGGAGCTGCGGTTACCAGCACCTCAGAAATCCTAGCCTGTGGATTTGGATCCTAGATCAGACACCCAGTTAAAATCCTAGGGCTGTTTTCAAAGACAAACTAGTTCTTAAAGAGGGATCAGCTTTGACCAGGTCCAGCTACTGGAAGTGAGACATTTTCCCCTCATCTCCCGCTGCTGGCTTTAGAAGCCCCCATCAGTCTTGGCTTCCGCAGGCTGCCTCATCACACCCAGCTCTAGGGGCCTTGGGTGAGACCAGGAGTGCAGCATGACTGAGCACAGCAAAGACTGACTCATTGTTTCATTAGGTGATTTGTTAGATGAGAACTTAAAGGCGCTTGGGGAGGCCAGTACCATAACAGGGAGAAGTCACCCACAGTGAAAGAGCACTTGGACAGGTCTCAGCCAGGTAGCAGTTAGTGAGCAACTCGGCGTCAGCTGGGATGGCATAGGCACCTGCTATGTTCTGCAGACCAAATACCAAGAGTTTCCAACTGTCACAGCATGAGCTACACTCATGGCCAACTCTAGCCCATAAGCTGCCCTCATTGAGGGGGAAACTCAGCTTTTGATCACCACTGCAGTGGATTGCCTGGAAAACACCACATTAGGCAACGCAACTGTAGCATCTTAATGTTATTTAGCAGCTCACCAAGGTCTGTCCCATGTGACTCACCAGCTCTCCACGTACCCTTGTGTGGAAGCCAGTGGTGGAGATGCACAGGCTCACAGCTACTGGAAAGCAGTGACTGAGGCTTGCCTTGGGCTCTGGTAGGCCCGAGGTGGAGACGTGGGGCAGAAAGTTGCTAGCTGCCGTCAGCAGAATCTTAGTGCTGGCAAGCCAATGCACGTGCCATAATGCTGTGCCCTTCTAGAGCGAGCGCCTCTTTTGAAAGTCTCTTCGCTTCCCAGTTTGTATTCAGGACCTAGCTAACCAGTAACACTGTCAGCGCCTCCTGCAAACAGACATCAATAAAACAGCTACTAAAACAGTCCAGCTGTGACAAGAGCAGTGCTGCGACATTTCCCTTTGGCCACCTGCTTTGCAGCCAACTGCTCTCAGTGAGGCTAGATCCCAAGCTCTCAAAGAAAAAAAAGCCACCAGAGTCTGTGCTGATCAGTGACCAAAGCTTGGCTGCAAGTAGCGGGACCGACTAGCAGCACTGGTGAGATGTGGATGGGGAATTTGCCCTGCAGTGACCTGCTAAGGCCCAGATCGGACCCAGCTCACAGGCTGCAGTTTGTAACAGTTTTGTCACATGCGAGCCATTGGCGGGAGCGCGAGGTTCTCTCTTGGGGTAGGATCCTTCCAGGACCTTTTGCACACAGCTACTCTCCATCTACGCTCCCACTGTCCGAAGCACAATAAAGGGTGTGGCTGGAGTGAGGCAGCAGCATGAGCAGGTGCCTGGCTCAGCTCTTCTGGTTCATGAGCCAGGAGAAGAGCAGCTTCCGGGGCTTAGGTTTCCTGGCTTGGTGGATGCGCACTGTGCGGGGGGAGCGCCACACTTTGATGGTGGTGTCATCACTGGCTGTCAGGAGCAGTTCCTGCTCAATGGGGCTGAATACCACCGAGTTGACCACGTCGTCGTGCTGCAGCTTGGCCAGGCAGATGTTATAGTGCCGGTCCCAAATGTAGCCATGATGATCCTCTGCCCCACTGCATTGAACAGAAGACACCAGTAAGAACCCAGCTCGGCCAGAGGGAAAGGGGCCCTAACCCGCCTTCCCCAAAAGCCTCACAAAAATATATGGAGGAAACAGGTGCCTCTCCCCTAAGGCCTGGGGTTACACCCAAAATACTGACCCAGCTTGTGTCCAGCCCTCACAGCTGTGAGGAAAACCTTTCCAAGAAGGAGCCAAGGGGAATCGATGCAAGGGTGTTTGTCTGAGTTTGCAGTAGTGCTGGTGTGAATTGTGCTGCTCAGTTCAATGGGTACTCACCAGTGTCATCTTTAGGGTTCAGAGTTAACTTACCCATCAACATGTTCCTTCTTCCACAATCCCAAACCACCAGAAGCCTCGACTATCTCCTCCCACAGCTCCCTCACCCAGTACTGCACTGTCAAATCAAGAGCATGGGGACAGCATAACATACTGACTGCTAGCCTCGTCACTGCACTGAGCACGTGGTTGGCAGTCATCCCATTCGGTACAAGCCTACAGTTTTTCAAGTAAGTCGCGCTGCTGCAGGAATTGCCCGAGTGCCTCCGAGGCTGGGCCTTGTGCTGCAGAATCTACCCCATCTCAGCCACAGACCTAGCTCTGTAACAACAAACCCAGGGGCCCAAGGAGCACATTACAGGGGTCCGGGGAACTGGGTTTCTCTCCCCTCCCATCCCACTAGCTTTGCAGCCAAGAGAGACAGGCCCACTGGGCACCTGGCTACGAAGTCCCTGCTGACATCAAGGAAGATGAAGAAGCATTCATCATTGGGGGTGTAGGCCCGGTGCGCGCGGAGGGCTCGCTTCACCTCCTTCATAGTCTTCAGATCAAACACATGCAGGTCAATTTCCTCTGCGATGGGGGGTGGCTGCATGGGATCAGAGATCACACAGTCCCGCGGCCAGGACCGGCTGTTCACATACAGGTACCTAGGGGACAGGTTACACTGCTGGGTCACTGCTCCAGTAACTGCATTACCATCCGGTCTAGAAAACCTCTCTGGCGTGACTGTGCTAGGGCACTGGCTGGTTTCACTGCCTGGCTCTCCAGTGCAAGCTCGCAGCCGTGGTGTTTGGGTTACAGACTCTGGAGGAGGAGGAGCAGGAGGCTGGGAGTTTTGGAAACAGCCGTTTACATAAACTATTTTTAAGATTTCAATTAAGCCATTTCCATCCCTGCTCAATTCTGCAAGTCGGAAACCCCAAGTGCCTAACAAGGGGCCTTTAAGTACGTGCTGCTGGGAAACTCCAAGGAGAGTTCATTTTATACACCAAGCTCCTCTGTCAAGCCAGCCACTCAGAGGTCCTAGCCCAGCTACAGAGCCAGAGCAAGAGCACATAGATGGGGAAAACATCTCCTTAGGCAGCTCCTGCATGCAGTTACTAGAATCAGCATCTGGCTGGTCCCCAATTCCATTCCTATCCCTCCCAGCCAAGACTCCTGGCCACCTCTTCTCCGGTGTGGGCTAAACCAAGCGCCCCTCCCCCCCTTCTGTCACACACATGAGAAACAGAAACATACAAGACAAGAGGAAAGCCCAAGCTCCCCGGGTCCCTGCACTCAAAAGCAAGCTACACTCAGCTGAGCTAATGGAGAGTCCTCTCAACTCTTTCCCCGACTTGCTTGAGAGGGGAATTCCTTCCTGACCCCAGATCCTGTGACCAGTTTAACTCTGTGCACATGAGCGAAGCACCACCATGATTACATGCAAGAGCCATTTACGCTCCGAAACACCCTCTGGGTCCAATGCCCCATTACAGCAGCCTCTGGCATGGAGCAGCTTATGCATGCTGTGCCTGGCTGCAGGCACGGAGACATTCCTCTGCACAGGGCTGTAGTTGATGGTTTTCAGAACCCAGGGTTAGACCCCAGCAGAGCCAACTCGGCTTATCACCCTGCTAATAGACACATTAAGTTCCATGCATTTTGCTTTGTGCCAGGGGTCGGGAGAAGAGATCTCAAATACCAAGGGCCTGTCTAGTCTGTGCCTGTGTACACGCATTAATGAGCCCATGGAGGCAGGGGACAATCCCCTTGCTCTTCTTAAATAAAAGAAGTCACCAAGCTCTGGAACCACCCCCCCCCCACACACACACATACTAACTACACTTAAAGTGATCAGCTGGTGGCCAGTGGCTCCATCCCCATGGCAGACCCTCTGCTCTGCTGTGCCTCGCATCCTGCCACACCCACCTGTGATCAGGTGAAAGGCCCATCCCAATAATGTGACCGTGGATGTCGATGACATGATCCAGCGAATCAAAGAACTCGTCCGAACGTCTCTCCTCCCCAAGCACCGGTCCAGCAGTCGTCATCTGATGAGGCAAGATCTGCTTAATCCCTTCAGGGGAAAGGGAGGCAAAAAGGGGGATTAGTCCGCTCTGCAAGAGGGCGCTGCTGCTGCCTGACTCATAGGTAACATGCAAAAGCCAAAGGACCGAGGGGAGCTCCCCGCAGGCTCCAGAGCAAAGAGCGTCCCTCTGAAACCTTATTACAAGCTCCTAGGAGTGAGGAAACCCACATGGGGGACCCTGGCTGGGAACTGACTCCTTTATGACAAGGCTCGGGTGGGGACTGAGAGTCATGGCACAGTACAGGGCATCAGTCCCTCGGCACACTCCTCTGCTGGCTATTCCTGTGGCACCAGCCCAAAGCATCATTTGTGCCCTTCCAGTGAGGTTTGCAGCTAGGATGGGGGTGTTTAGTCCCTTCACTCCCACTGTTTACAGCCAGAGCAATTCCAAAAGCAAACACAAAACACTTCAACGACTATAATCTCCTTGGAACTAGGTTTAACCGGGACCAGCCGATTACTGCAGTGGTGGTTTCCTGATGCAGTCCTGAGAGAAGGTCCCTTCCCTGCTGCCTGGGAACAAATTAACTGAGTTGTAAGGGTACGATTCTGTCATGAAGGTCACGGATTCTATTACTTTCCAGGACCTCTGACTTCTTCCACAGTGGCGGCTGGCCCCGGGAGTGGCAGAGCTGCTGGCTGGCTGACTGCTGGAGCTGCGGCCCCATGGGGCTGGGTCCACCCCCGTGGGGCTGGAGCAGCAGCCATCAGCCCTTGCCACACGAGCAGTGGCGGGACTGGAGCAGCTGCCGGAGTTCAGCCCCTGGCAGCGCTCTACTGACTGTTAGTCCCCCCCAAGTGTATTTTAGTAAAAGTCAGGGACAGGATGCAGCCTTCTGTGAATTTTTGTTTATTGCTCACACTTTGTGATGTTATTAATATGAACTGTGACCATATAGATCATTGTTGCAACCAAAGTCATGTAGTGGCACCAAATCTTGTACAAAGGTGGTCAAGTAAGGTGTCTATGAAAAGGTTATGATGTGCTGGTTATGATTATGCTATCTGTAGGCATGTACCATTTTTGTATTTAAAGTTAAGTATTCGCTCTGTCTGTATTTGTCTGAACCTTGTGCTCTGCTTCAGGGTCTAAAGACAGATTGGGTTACTGGTGTTTCAGAGCTTCAGTGGAGCAAAGTTCCTCCAGGGGTAAGAAGCAGGATTGAAGAAAAAAATGGAGGTAATGCAGCTGCCTTTTATAGTCCTTTTGTCACGTGGCCTGTGCTGCTTTGTTCCAAACACAAGCTGCCCAGCACATGGCCTGGAAAACCCTTAGAGTTCTCCCCATAGGCAGGCCCCTGCATGCCTTGCTGAGTCACAAGGTGTAGCTGCCATCTCTCAATGGGTCAGTTGTGTAGCTGATGGTCCTTGATGGGCCATCAAGCAGGCTAGGCAGTGCTGATGCCAAATTGTCTGGGGTGTCACCCAGAAGCATAGCACAAGTTTGAAATACAGACAGTAAAGAGCTGATACTTATAACTTTAAATACAAAAATGGTACATGCCTACAGATAGCATAATCATAACCAGCACATCATAACCTTTTCATAGACACCTTACTTGACCTCCTTTGTACAAGATTTGGTGCCACTACATGACCTTGGTTGCAACAATGATCTATACGATCACAGTTCATGTCAATAATGTCACACACCTGTCCTAGACTTTTACTAAAAATACCTATGACAGAATCTTAACTGTAGTCATTTGCAACAGATTCCTCAGAGGCATCCTGCAAAGGCAAACATATGTATGCAGAGACAACCGAGTTGGGGGAGGGGGGTGCAGTCAGACATTTGGTTTACACCTTTTTAAACTCACTCTTGAGAGAGAAGCTCTGTGCTAAGGATCTCGCACCAACCCCTTCAGTAATTGGCAGAGAGCTCCCAAGCCACAGCTCTGAGTCCTCCAAGCTGGATCAGTCCTGGGACGATCACACTCAACACCACTACCAGTTCTCAGTAAAACACACTTCAGGCCTTCTAGAGGTAGAGGCCCGGTCTACACTAGGAAATCAGATTGGTATAACTACATTGCTTAGGGGCGTGAAAAATCCCCATCCCTGAGCGACAGTTATACTGACCGGTTCACACAGGAGAATTTCCCATCAACCTAGCGCTGTCAACATAGCTATCACCTCTCAGGGAGGTGGATGGGAGAACCCCTGCCATCAGCACAGGCAGTATCTTCACGGAAGTGCTATAGCTGCATTTTAAGTGTAGAGAAGCACAGAGAAGTGTGGAAGTGCCCCAATTGCCAGCCTTTTCGGGCCACGTTTCCAGTTCACTCCTCATGGGGATGATACCAACCAGGTGTGTAAAGTGCTTTGAGATCTGCTGATGAAAAGCACTGTAAGAGCTAGCATTATTGTTGTTATTTAAATGAAGGGACACTGGTTGTGCCTGGTGATTTTTATCTGGCGATCAAGGCAATTTACAAGCCCTCAATGATTGTCCCCACAATGCATCAGCTTGTGGGCAGAACAAGAGTCACATGAAAGGCCTGTTGTGACGCATAGCTAGAAAGGGTTAAACATCCTGCAAAATAAAAAACCCTCATAAGACATGTGAGGAGAGAATGTTTGTGTTTTGGGGTATTTACATATGTATGAGTAGGGTCAACAATGTAATCAACAGTCCCTGCCTATGCTGTATTCCGATAATTCAGAGGTCAAAAGAACATCCTAGCATTGAACTGAATTGTAAACACGGGATATCTCGGTATTCATCTCTCTTTGAAATGTACTGTGACTAGTGGAGGAACAAGCAAACTGCCTTATATGTTAATTCTATAGCTAAGTACTGGTGATGGACCTCCTTCAAAGTCATGCTAATAACCTTTTGAACTCCAGCTTGTCAAAAGACATGACATTGTATAAAAGGTCCTTGGGTCCTGATTCTGTCATCTCAGAGCTGCTTAGGCTTCATCAGGGGAAGTTTGAGTCGCAAGACTGAGGTCCTAGTTATGCTGGGGGAATGCCCTGAATACGATATTTGGACATAGGTCATTGGACTATAACCTATTTCTGAAAGAACTCTTTGCAGCTATGAAGCTCACCATCTCTGCTGTCAATCTGCACCTCAATGAATTGAACTCCTGTCTGTCTGTTGGTCTTTTAACCCTACTCTCTCTCTCTCTCGTTTTTTAATAAAGTTTAGTTTAGTTAATAAGACTTGGCTGTAGCGTGTATTTGGGTAAGATCTGGAATATTCATTAACCTGGAAGATAATGTGTCCGATTCTTTGGGATTGGTAGAACCTTTTCTTTTATATTCTGAAGTAAGATTTACATAAATTTCATCATATCTGATGTGGGTACCTGGATGGAGGCTTGAGGCTGGATCACTTTAAGGGAACTGTGTTGTTTGGACTTCTGAGTAACCAGTAAGGTAATAAAGAAGCTGTTTTATGCTGGCTTGGTAAATCTAAGTATTGGAATATCCACCAGCTTTTGGGGGTTTGTCTGCCCCATTCTTTGGTCACTCAATTAGGGTGAACCGCACAGCTGGCCCCCACTAGGACCCCGGTCACACCTGTCTTCTGTACACCACAAAGGGGCACCAAATAGGTTCCCTGAGGGATGTTTTACCACATGAGCACAGCACCATGACAGCTGAATTCCAGCTTTGAGATCCTGTCTGGGAGGTGGCTGGGGAAATCCATCTCAGCAGCCCAAATGAGACGCAGATGAGAGCCTATAACAGGGGCCCTGGGTCGCAACTCTGCCTGGACCTCAATAGGAAAAGGAGATGACCTTTTCCCTGGCTCCTGTGACAGGTTTCATTTGAATATTAGACTAAGTAGCACATCTCCTGGATTCAAATCTAGGTCTGGCAGAGAAATCCTGCAGCGTGGAAGGAAAGGGAAGCCACCAAAGCACCTGCCGGAGAGCAGCACAGGTCAGATGAGTGAAGCCGAGAGCTTTGGTAGCAGGACTGAACTCTGATCTCACGTGAGTCAATGACACACCAGTAGGGCATGTAGGACTTCCAATAGTGCACCCAACCCATCGGAGCAGTGTGCTCCAAGCATGCAGGGAGTAAATTTAAATACCAAGTCCTTGGGGCAGAGATCAGATGCAGGAGGCCTGTTCTACACACAAACCTTTCAGCAAACATTCTGTGATGCCTGCCATTGGGAGAGGAAGAAGCCTGTGGTTTGCCCTGGTATAAGATCACTCTCTCTGCTTTAGGCAATAGTTCCAAGTTAAGAAATCCCTTTAATTCAAAGGCACCATAACTATCCCACAGGAGGCTATGCTGGCAGCTTTACAGAAGCCCAAGGGCTGCACATAATTTGCAGTTGTTTTCCATTTTTCACATGGTGCTTCAGCCTATGTACACTACAGGTCCCAGCATGCAATATGCAGCCTTGATCCAAGGGACCTGACTGCTCACATCCAGATGGAGCATCCTGTAGCCACCAGGGCCCATGCTGAAAAGGTGATGTCAGGCCAGGTTGGAGGATGGGCTGTACTTTTCTCAACACCAACACAAGACCAGATGGCAGAATATTACAGCCTGCTGGTGGTGGAGGAGGTGGAGGAACCTAGAGATGCTAGTTCTACATTACTGCAGTGTTACAGTGCACAGGTAAAGTCACAAAATGCCAAAGCTAGGGTTGGACACATGACCTTAACTCTGCCCCTTGTGTATATCATGCACTAGGAGTCAGGCTTCAATTATATGATCACAGACTATTTCCCAAGTGGCTCATCTTAACTGTTTTCTACAAACTTAGAACCTGGAAAGCCTTCCCTTCTGGCTCAGGCAGGTGGTAAAATCAGATCAGAGCCAAGAGAGCCAGCAGCAGGAGGGGATGGAGGCTGAATTGGGGAGTGCAGGCAGGGGAAGGAACCAGGAAGATGCAAAGTTCGCTTCACCCTGGTAGCTTCACAACAGATGCAGAGCAGGGAGACCAAGAGCAGCTTCCCGCTCCCTCCCCTTCTGCTTGTACTAGAGGTGGTTGGTTCCTCCCTGGCCTTGGGCTCTGTTTCTTAGGGACCTTTTGAAAAGAAGCTAGGGGGTAGGTGGGGGGAGGATCAGTTGTCCCCACTCCCATTCCTGGTGGTGACACTCCTCACAGCTCTAGCATTTGCCCTAGCCCCACAGGGCTCTTCCCACTTAAGGCTCCAGCATGGGGGACGGAAAAGTGGAGGGAAAGCCCCCTTCCAAAGAGGCTGTCACCTAGGACTCTGGCAGTCAGCCGCCAGTGCTAGTGTTGTGGCTGTGGCTCTGTCTCCGCAAGGGAATGAGGCAGGGGCTGGAAATCACTGAACCTTCTACAATTAGACCACTTAAAAGTGGGGTTCCAGACTTTAGAGAGTGCTGTTTGTGGGAATGCTTTAAAGCGAGCATTGGCTGAATGTGCAAAGCCCTAACATGCTGGAGGTCTGAGCACTCAGATCTGAGCTGATCCTCTTCCAACCTGCCCTGAGTCTCAATGAGAACAAGCCAAACTGGGAGAATCAGAGACATAAGGTGTCAGTGTTGCCAAGAGCTCCCATATAACTGGTTGCACCTGCAGTTTTCCAAGTACCTCAGAAAGAAAAAATAAAAATACATCTGCTGTGCATGCTCGGTACGTAGCCTGCAGACGCTCGGAGCTCTTAAACCCAGCAAGGGCTCGAGCCCTCAGACAGGTCCCTGGCTATGACAAGATTTACATTTCTCTAGCTGTAACTAAATAAAAGGGATAACTTGTGGCACCTTAGAGACTAACCAATTTATTTGAGCATGAGCTTCCGTGACCTACAGCTCACTTCATCGGATGCATACTGTGGAAAGTGTAGAAGATCTTTTTATATACACACAAAGCATGAAAAAATACCTCCTCCCACCCCACTCTCCTGCTGGTAATAGCTTATCTAAAGTGACCACTCTCCTTACAATGTGTATGATAATCAAGGTGGGCCATTTCCAGCACAAATCCAGGGTTTAACAAGAACGTCTGGGGGGGTGGGGTAGGAAAAAACAAGGGGAAATAGGTTACCTCGCATAATGACTTAGCCACTCCCAGTCTCTATTCAAGCCTAAAGTTAATTGTATCCAATTTGCAAATGAATTCCAATTCAACAGTTTCTCGCTGGAGTCTGGATTTGAAGTTTTTTTGTTGTAATATCGCAACTTTCATGTCTGTAATCGCGTGACCAGAGAGATTGAAGTGTTCTCCGACTGGTTTATGAATGTTATAATTCTTGACATCTGATTTGTCCCCATTTATTCTTTTACGTAGAGACTGTCCAGTTTGACCAATGTACATGGCAGAGGGGCATTGCTGGCACATGATGGCATATATCACATTGGTGGATGTGCAGGTGAACGAGCCTCTGATAGTGTGGCTGATGTTATTAGGCCCTGTGATGGTGTCCCCTGAATAGATATGTGGGCACAGTTGGCAACATTGTAAGGAGAGTGGTCACTTTAGATAAGCTATTACCAGCAGGAGAGTGGGGTGGGAGGAGGTATTGTTTCATGCTTTGTGTGTATATAAAAAGATCTTCTACACTTTCCACAGTATGCATCCGATGAAGTGAGCTGTAGCTCACGAAAGCTTATGCTCAAATAAATTGGTTAGTCTCTAAGGTGCCACAAGTACTCCTTTTCTTTTTGCGAATACAGACTAACACGGCTGTTACTCTGAAACCTAAATAAAAGGGGTGGCTAGATTTTTATTATTAAAAAGTTCTAGGGAGTTGAATTTTTTTTAATCTCAAAACAGCTGACAGGATTTTGCATAAACTTCCCAGAAAGTTTCACCTTTGGCCAGAGACCAAGCCTGGAAAAACACAGCCTGGTGGGAAGCATTTTGGAAAGGGGTTATAATGGAAGCGGTTTTGAAACCTTAACTACAGAAGGCACCTAACAGCAATCCACTGTGCTAGGAGGTGACCAGAGCCTCTGCACTAAAACAGCAGTTCACTTACAATAAGGCACTGAGTCAGCAAGTGGACTGTCCTTGCCCAGCTTTGTCCCTCAGATTGTGTCGTGAACGTCAAAGCCCAGCGGGAGCCCGAGCAAGGCAGAGCTCTGCTACTCACCTATCTGGTGTGGAGAGTAGGTGAGGCATCCTGTGGTGAAGATTAAGTATTTCTTCTTGTTGCTGGCCTCTGTGGGGAGCTGGGTTAGTTCAGGCGGTTTAGTCCGGTTCCTAGCAAGCAGCTCTGCCACCTTCGTCTCCAGCTCTCTCTCACTCAGGACGGGCATCACATGGCCTTCAAGGAGGTCATCCAGGAACTGCTGCAGCCCATCCTCTGCTGTCCCACTCCCACCACCCGGCGATGCCTGCGCCACTGGCTCTGGCATCACTTTCTGCTTGGGCTTCACCTCCTCTTCCTCACTGTCACTGCCAAGGTCAAAGACCTGGTAGGGAGAGGTAGCAGCAGCCAGCTGCTCCTTGTAGTCCAGGAGCAGGTCCGGGGCGTCGTAGCGGCTGCAGTCTGCCACCATCACTGTCCGGATGGTGCTGGCATTCAAGTTCTGGATTTTGAACAGTCTCTTCACTACATTCACATTCTCAGACTCTATGCCCTGTTAACAGAGGGGAGAGAGTGCGCAGATGCCTTCTCGCTGTAACCAAACAGTACCAGAGAGCACGAAAGGGCTCAGGATCACTTCTACAACAGACTTCATAGGAGCCCCAAACCCTCTCGAGAGAGAGCCCTCTCTAAACAGCACTGTGCCCTTTAGGGCCTTTCAACAGAGGCTGTCAAAGCACTTTACAAGTGGTGGTGAATGGAGCCCCTGGAGATGGGCCAGTATAGCAGTTCCCCTCTGTGCCTCAGTTTCCCCACCTGTAAGATGGGAAGTGACTTACCCAGGGTCACACAGCCAGACAGCGGCAGAGTTGGGAATAGAACCCAGAGTTCTCTGCTTTAGTCCTCTAGCTGACACCGCCTGTCCTAACAAACATAGATTCAGGAACAAAGCTTCTATTCTGACCACTGGTTCGGCATGATTGGTGCCAGCTGACTGGCCATTCTAGGAGCAGAAAAACAGTTACCAATTTGCTTCCTAGAGTCCATTTCTCCATTTCCTTCCTTTGGGAGGGTTTCACTGCAGCTACTTCATCCTGCAGACTGCTTCATCTCACAATCTGCACTGACATAGGCTGCCAGTGACACGAATGCTCCACTTCTTTGGGCATGCAAATTGTCAACACCACTAAAAAGGGAGCACAGGCTAACGGGTAGAAAAAGGACTTGCAGGGTCTGGCTCAGAACTTGGGCAACTCAACATCCAGGCTTCATTTTCCCCCATCTGTAAAATGGGGGAATTAAATCCTTACCTCTCAGGGGCTGCGAGGGTTAACACGTCAATGTTTGCTCAGCACTGAGAGATCCCTGGTGCTTGTATAATAGAGACTGAGGTTTCACAGCACTCAGTGAAAGATGAAGGAGCTATTCTCATTCTATAGGGCTGCCGGGGCCAGTAACAAGACAGCGATGGGCTGCCAGGCAGTGTTTGTCCACCTTCTCCGGGGCAGTTTGTAGTAACTGATGCAAGAGGTAGCAGATGGAATAGAGCATGCTCGAGCCTAAAGAACTGAGGGGAAGGGGCACAAGTGGCAAACTAATAATAATACTCCCGTCTGCTAGGGAGAAGCAAGGGGTCAGCCTGCCAACAGAAGAGCCTGCTGTAGTAAGGCTCAGTGAGGAGAGCTGTACAAACAGATAGTGCCTGTCAAACGAGGATCTCAAAGCGCAACAAGCAGACTGAGCTCAACCTCCCTATCCAACACCTGCCCCCCAGGGGGAGGAACTGTTCTCCCTATTTCACCGAGGAGGAAACTGAGGCACAGTGGGTAAGTGAATTCCACAGGTCACAGCGAACCCATGACAGAGCAGGAGCAGTGCTTGGATCCCCCTCACTGGAAGCCGCAAAGTGCGAGACGGCACTTCCTCCAACAAGTCACATGACATTCACTTCCCTCATTTCCTCTAGCAAGGAGGATTCTTTGGCCCATCTGTGGCCATATTAATTCCCTGTCCAGTGAGCACCCGTGTCCCATAAGGCCAAGCACCCAACTATGATGGCAGGTTGGCAACAGCTGACAGACTCCAGCAGCCCCAGGCACCCAGCTCTCACAGGACCCATCAAGGCATCCAATGACTCTTAACCCACCTGCTCACCGTGGCTCATCCTCTGGTCCCTTCCAGAATGAGACCCTGGGCTGGACTCCAGTCTCCATCCCCATTAACATGACACGAGTGCATGGAAGCAGACAGCACAGAGCCACATGGGAAGTGCCCACTGCAACGGGTGCTGTGCCAGGGAGGCAGCGGGGTACTGGAGGGCCGCCTTGAGCCAACTCTACCTTGAGCCTAAGCTCTCCACCCCTCTTAACCTTCTCCCAAGTTCATGCTATCACTGTATTTGCTCCCAGAACAACCCTAACTCCCACTACAGGAGGCATGATCGTGGGAGAGTGCTCCGTTCCTCACCCCTGTTGGCAGTGCCCAGGGTTCTCTAAGTCATCGGCCCCCAAAAAGGGGGCTCAGCAGTGATGTCAGAGAGTCAATGTCTCACACCCAGCTGACGGGAACTGTCCAGGCTATTAAACAATACAGAGCCTGGAGAAGCATGGCCCTGGGACACACCTGGAAGGCATTGTTCAGCCACAGCACAGAGCAGGAGGTGATGTGCCCAATTCGGTGCAGGTTGCCGGAAATCAAGTTGGTTTCATTCAGCCAGCAGCCAAACACATCATAGGGTTTATTCCTCACCCTGGAGAGGAGCGTGAAGTTCTCTGTAGGGAAGGAGAAAGGGGGAGGATAATACAGCTCCACAGAAAGGACCCCAGTGAAACAAGAGACAGGACCCACAGGACAGGGATTCAAGTCAGAGGCCCAGCTGATCCCTGAAGCAGAGTGGATGTAAAGATGGATGGTCCCTCTTACAGCTTATCATCAGTGTGGATTCCCAACACACTCTGCCTTTCAGTGGTGCTATGGTAACTAGCAGCCAAGATATTCCCCTAGATCATATAGGGGCTCTCTCTCTTTCTTGGCGCAGTGAGCGTCACTGTCGATTAACAAGGGCCCACAGGTTTTGAGCCAATCCATCCCTGTAAGAAGCCTCCACTTGGGTAGGGAACCCAGGATAGAGACAGCAGGAGATACTGTGACTCAAGATTAATATGGTCCCAGGACTGGAGCAGCAGAGGGCAATCCAGGCCAAGAGGGATGTGCATCAGCAAAGCTGTGTGTGATGACAGGAAAAGACCAGCTAACGGTTTTGTGACTCAGAGGCTATTGGCAGAGCTGGGAGATGGGGTGGCCACAGGACTGAGCTGTGGGGGAAGCTTGCCCACTGCCTGCTCTCCTGCTGCCTGACTGTGGCATCAGTGCCTCACTTTCAACAGCATTAGAGTCTGCCAAAGGTCCCTTTTACAAAGGGACACGAAATACCCATCCAGTCCCTTTCCTAGCCATAGGCCAAGTCACAGCCCCTCCATCCTGCCACCTTCAGCTTTCCTAGGGCAATCTGAATCTGTGGCTAGCCAGCCAGCTCCACACTCACACCAAGAGCCAAGCTGAAATGAGCATTACCCAGGCTAATGACAGCGATCTCTCCTGACGAGGAGTTGCGAGGCCCCACAAAGACCCCTGACACCAGGAGGAGGGAGTCATCCGAGTTGAACTGGGAGAACTGGGTGTAGCTCCAGTTGTACAGCCGCATGTTGGAGCTGTGGAGCAGGGAAATGGCCAGCTCGTTGTTCCAGATCTGAGGACAAAGGGGACAGGGCTGGCTGTTTCACTCAGAGTGTGTCATTAACCAGGATTCATAGAGCACCAGTCAGGAGGCACGGAAGCAAACAGATGGAGATGTGCTAACCCCAGCCTCGCTGCCAGAGAGCCATTCAGAAGGGAACCGGAGGGTTTGCAGTCATTGCTATGAAGATGTTCGATGAATTTGGCCCCAACCAGCGCACTGCCCCGTTACTATCATTCCCTCAGCCTCAGAGGGCTGGTGCTCTGCAGCACTCAGGACAGTTGTTCCTCTGAGAGCTCAGTTCTGCCTCCTGGTTCATTTTAGGGTCATTTCCTAGGTTCCCTCTAAGCTGCGTGGCCCCCGATTAAGCCAGGCGCAGGGGCTCAGGGCTGTGGCGGGGAGAGGCGCCCCTCACCGCCAACCCCAGCGTGGACCTGTTGTGGACTTGCCGCGGCCGGAGGAGAGGAGCCCCTCCCTCAGCCCGACCCAGGCCTGCCGGAGCTGCTAGGCAGAGGAGCCCCTCTCTCAGCTCAGCCCAGCCCCACTGGAGCTGCTGGGGCTGGGACGAAGCACCTCTCCCCTGGCCCCGAGCTGCTGAGGTGAGAGAGGGCTGGGAAGAGTCCTCTTTTCCCACTGCAGCCCTGGCCCAGCCTGCACCCCTCAACCCCGGCCCCACCCTAGAGCACCCCTGCTCACCCTTCCCAACCCTCTGCCTCAGCCCAGGGCCCCCTCCCGCACGCCAAACCCCTTATCCCCAGCCCCACCCTAGAGCCTGTACCCCCCCACATACACCCCAACCCTCTGCTCCAGCCCTGAGCCTCCTCCCATACTCTGAACCCCTCGGCCCCAAGCCCACCATATGAATTTTGTTATGGGCACCAATATGAAGGTGATGTGTCACACAGGGTCATGTCACACATCACCTTCATATTGGTGTCCATAACAAAACTCATTCCGCACACGTGCGTAAGAAATTAGAGGGAACACTGGTCACATCCCCCGGCTGGGGGAAGGGCCTGTGACCACCTTCATTTCTGACTGCAGTGGGCCCCAGTACAATGCGAGTGGGATTGGAGCTGGGCCCAGGCCCTATGCTAGCAGAAGTCACTGCAGTCTGACAGGATTCCCCTGGCAATGGAGTTGGTGTCTAGGTAGGGACACCTGGCCTTAACTTAGTCCACCTTCCAACCTCCACACCGCCACTGGCCACCTCAGTCGTCAGTCTGGACCCTGCTGCACCCAGCCAGCTTTCCCCAGGGCAGGGCCAAGTGAACCCAGTCAATGTGCAGAGCCCCCCAGATGAGGCACAGGGAGGGGACATGACTCACCCACAGGGACAGCGAGTCAGTAGCAGAGTCAGGAGCCCTGACACCTAGACCCACAAAACTGTTCACACCACTGAGGGATAGCTCAGTGGTTTGAGCATTGGCCTGCTAAACCCAGGGTTATGAGTTCAATCCTTGAGGGGGCCATTTAGGGATCTAGGGCAAAAATTGGGGATTGACCCTGCTTTGAGCAGGGGGCTGGACTAGATGACCTCCTGAGGTCCCTTCCAATGCTGATATTCCATGTCTATGTCTCACTTGTTTCCTGGGTCCCCTTCCTATTCTCCTAATCCCTGCCCAATCATTGCTCAGGCTGGGGTGACAGCACATGGCTTGGGGCTTAGGTCAGAAATCTCAGCGAGGGAGAGCTCAGGCAAGGGAATTAGATTAGGGGTCTCTTACAGGAGCGGGTGGGGAAGGGTCAGTGGCCTGTGATGAGCAGGGGGTCAGACTAGCCGATCATGATGGTCCCTTCTGGCTTTATAGTCTATGCATCCAGAGACTGCTTTGCAAAGCCAACTCCCACTCCTTCCCCAGCCAAACCCTTGTCCCTGTGCAACCTGCCCATAACCTCCACAACCCCTGCTTCCCCTCCTTGATGCACTTAGGAGAGCCACATCACACAAGAAATGCACTAAGCCCTGTAAAGGAAGCAAAAGAGGTCTAGTAAAGGAGTCCCAGAAGTCACAGTGATAACCAGCCACCCGGAGAAGGGCCGGACTGAGCAGTCCGGATGGCCCAAAGCCCCACAAACTCAGATGCTCCTGACCTGCCCATCATGCCTTCTCTGCTTTCTGGACACTAAGAAGTTTCAGCCCCAGAATCCCTCCCCACAGCTCCTGACTAGAAGGCCTGACAGCACTAACCAGAGAGGGTCAGCATATAAGAGCTCAACGGAAGATTTTCACAGCTGGAACCTGAATGTGGCCAGCCTAGATGAGTGAATAAACCCCTCAGAACAACAGCTGCATGCCTTTTACCTTAACTGTGCAGTCCTTGGAGCAGGATGCAAACAGGTAACCTGTGTGGGAGAAGCTAAGGTGTAAGACCTGGTCATTGTGCTCCGTCAGGGTCTGCACTTCAACACAGGGGATGGTGTCATAGAGCCTCTGGAAGTCCTCGTACCAGGAAACAGCAGCTACAACACATGGGGATAGGAGGGAGGAGTCAAAGCTCAGCATAAGTGGAAGCCATAAAGCCACATGACTTGTCTATAACAGGGACTTAACATTTCTCACTAGCGTTAGCAATGGCAGGAGCCCAAGTGTAGACAAGGCTGCCATAGCCGCAGCCATTGGTAATCAGATTTTCTCTGACCATCTTAATAAATATAAGGAAACATCTATTGGAAGGATTTTAACTCAGAAACATTGGTGGGTTCTAAGCCACACTGTGAGATGTAGGGATCACCATGGAGAGTCCAATGAATGCCTATTGTTGAGCCCTGAGCAGAGGTTAAGGTGCAAACCACATGTTAGGATGCATAAGGAATGGGATAGACATTAGTAAGAATATTACATCATCATCATAGAACCACAGGATTAGAAGGGACCACGAGGGTCATCTAGTCCAGTGGTTCTCAACCAAGGGTACGTTTAACCCAGGGGGTTATGCAGAGGTCTTCCAGGGGGTACATCAACTCATCTAGATATTTGCCTAGTTTTACAACGGGCTACATCTAAAGCACTAGCGAAGTCAGTACAAACTAAAATATCATACAATGACTTGTTTATACTGCTCTATATACACACTGAAATGGAAGTACAATATTTATATTCCAATGGATTTATTTTATAATTATATGGTAAAAATGAGAAAGGAAGCAATGTTTCAGCAATAGTGTGGCTGTGACACTTTTGTATTTTTGTGTCCGATTTTGAAAGCAAGTATTTTTTAAGTGGGGTGAAACCTGGGGGCATGCAAGACAAATCAGACTCCTGAAAGGGGTACAGTAGTCTGGAAAGGCTGAGAGCCACTGAGCTAGTCTAACCCCCTGGCAACACACAGGATTTGTTGTGTCTAAACCATCCAAGACAGATGGCCATCCAGCCTCCTTTTGAAAACCTCCAGCGAAGGAGCTTCCATGACTTCCCTAGGCATCTGTGCCATTGTCCAACTATTGTGGTAGTTATATACATTAATTGGGGACCCTCATCTGAAATGCTGAGTTCCGTTCTGTTCCCTCTGCCAACAATGAGATAGAAAAATGAGAAGTCCAGAAATGGTCTGTGGTCTGAAGAGGCTTCTATATGAAGTGGGACTGAGAAGAACAGGGCCTGTTTAATTTAGAGAGGAGATGCGACAGAGGTTCACAAAAATACCTCAGGACCTCTCACAATATAAGAACCTGGGGACATTTAGTGAAAATGAAAGGTCACAAGCTTAAGACTCAAAAGTAAGATTTTTTTTTTTTTTTTTTTTTTTTTTTTTTTTACACAAATGCATAATTTGTGGCAGTGAGTTCCACAGGCCAGTTTGAGGACTGACGAGGCCAAGGATTCAGAGGAAGAGCTGATCTTTATATAGGTAATGAGAACATCCATAGTTATGTTAGATAGGAGTTCAAAAGTTAGGGATATCAACTCTCCTGCTGCAGGGTATAAAGCAGCCACTAACTGAGGGCTAAGAAGAAACTCATGGGCAGCATATTCCACAACCGTCCATTAAGGGAGTCTTCCACCTTCCTCTGTAGTATCCAGCACTGGCCCCTGCTTGACAGAAGAGTGGGCTAGATGGGTCACAGCTCTAATTTGGCATTCCACTAATGCTCCTAGTCACAGCAGCCCCTGGATCCCATTTACTGAGCCTACAGACATGATGCTTCTCCCTAGGTTTGAACTGGAACCCTGATATTGTAGTCCCTTCTCAACAGGAGCAGCTTGACACAGGCAGACCTACCTACTGACCAGACTGGGGGGCTCTGCTCCTTTCCATCAGTCCCCTAGGGTGGATGACCTCTTTGAAACTCCAGTTCCGCCACTCATTTTGTTGGCAGTATCCTTTAATATCGGCCTCTTGTCACAGGTATGTCACACAGGGAGAGCAGTACAGGCCAGTGCACCAAGTTCTCCAGCTATTTTGTTTTCAGCGCCCTGCAGAGCTGGGGAAGTACCCAACCAAATTCCTGGACTTATTCTACTGCACTAATGGGTCCAATGACATAACAGCAGCTATCAAACAGGTTTGCCAGCTATGGCCACAGAGTAAACAGGAATTAGAGGAGCACATGCACAAGTCAAACAAAACTAACGTGGAAATATTAAATACACCTTCATTTTGGATTTACTTATGCTGGTTACAGCTAAAAGCCAGTTATCCAAGGGTCTATGGTGACAGAGAAAACCTTCAGGGTTCAGAAAACAGGCAGCAGCCCCATGCTGGAGCTACAAATCCTAAAGGCTGCAGGGTTGAAGCAAAGTGGATTTTTGCAGCCATTTTTGTACTTCTCTCTCCCTCCCCCAAGAATGGGTTCTTTGCTCACTCATTCTTCACAGCATGACTCTCCTGCCTCACTCAGCTGGAAGGTCAGGCACTCTCTGCCTCTGCATCCTCTTGATTTCCCACTCTCGTCCACGGGAGTGGAACTGGAGGATGAGCACATGGCTGCTGTACATGTCATATGGTGGGGAGCAGAGTTCTGCAGAATCATGATAAAGCCTGCACCTCCCAAGTGGGACTTGTATGCATCTTGGCAATGCCCAGTCCCCGAGTCCTCTCAGCAACAAGGGTCTGTCTACACTAGGAATATGACCTGGTGATCCATGGTTAAGGACCACTGTTGTCTTCCTTGGCCAGTCCTCAACCAGTGGTTGAAGATGTTCAGGTGCAAGGCCAAGTGAGACCCACATTTGAAAGTGGATAACACAACACCACCATAAACATGAGATTCGTTGTACCTGCTTATGCCCTTCTTAAAGGGACAATAATCACCCAGCAGCCTGGTCTAGGTATTGTAAGAAACTGTCAGTCTGCAGAAGGGTTTAAAAAAATCTTTAAATTTTAGACTTGGATGGGGTAGGGGAGGGAAATCTCTGAATCTTCAGCAAATTCCATTCCACAATTTTCAACAGGGTCTGATGGGCAATAGACCCTTTCCCCTCTAGGTCACTATGTGATGGCTGATGTTCCCTGGACTGCAATCCCTAGTTCATGTCACATGGACCAGTGCCCATGTCACATTGACCTGTCTAAGAGGCCAAGGATTAAATAATCTACTGGGAGCTGCATGTCCCGCACACATCTCGGTGCTTAGCTCTCCAGGGATGGGCCTTTATAGAATACCATCAGTCAGAGATGGGGTCCCTACAGGTCAGAGGGGGGCAAACTGGCACAGCTGCATGGAGGAAATCTTGTGCTGCTGCCAATGCTGTTCCTATTTTGTCAATTAACAGGACTGTGGTCTACCAGTCAGCTAACCCAGCCCTTTTCAACAGTGCAAAATTGATAACTTACTAAACGTAGTTAAAAATACCAGACCTGGGTGCCGTGGCACTTCCCGAGAGACCCTGTAGTATCTATAGAACAGCTCCTTCCACAGGAACTCATCCCGGGCCACCGCATGCCATTGCCGACACACCAACCCCGCCGAGAGCACATCTACGTGGTCCAGGTACAGGAAAATCTCATAGAGGATGCTGTCTGGGAGAAGGGGACTATCCCCAACATCCATACTGTCATTCTGTCACCAAAGGGCTCTGAAAATAAACACAGTGGGGAAGTTGGTGCCTGTTCGTCACAGAAGGTAGAAACGTCCCAGGTTGGGGTCATGCAGAGTAGCAAGGTTCTCCTGTCTGAGCAAACTTATTGAGAGTCATAGAAGGAAGGAACAGCAGCTTTTTACAGGAAGCAGCAAACACACACATAGGGACAGTGAGAGATTTCTAAAATTCACATTACCAATCACTGGTATTCATACCGTAACATTTGGTGGTGTGCTGTGTTGTTGTTGTTTTTAAATTCCCTTTGACTTGATCCTTAATGATTTTCTTCTAGTTTTTTGTCCCCAAACAGAAATGGCTTCTTAATGAATTTTCTACTTTTATTTTTTAATGTAGCAACTCTTTAAGGCTCCATACTACCGAGACGGACACTAACGTTTACTATGAAATTGTTCACATGTGAAAGGCCACGACAAACAGGACCCAGTACTACAAATGCTCACATATGGGCCTAGTTTTATTCATGCACATATTCATACAGTGACCCCCAACACAGGCTGTCAGCAGTATTTGACCCTGGGACTTTCAGCACAAAAGCACAGCTTCTAGTACATCAGCTAAAGAACAAGATCTATTAGCTGGGGGCAGTAGGAGGCAGCTACACTCTGCGTGGGCCAACCCCAGGTGGGGTGGTAATGCAGGGTGTTGGTCTCAGGATATTAGCGAGACAAAGTGGGGGAAATAAGATCTTTTACTGGACCAACTTCTGTGGGTGAGAGAGACCATAATAGCAGCTTTGTGTGGCTCAAAAGCTTGTCTCTCTCACCAACAGAAATTGGTCCAATAAGAGCGATTACTCACCCACCTTGTCACTTTAAAACCTTGTTATCTGTCCTCCTCAGGGAAGGGTAAAGGTCTATATTTTGGGTTTCAACCCCAGCTATTGGCCCAAGGCAGAGGCTATTATAAAACTGGCATCTAAACAGATACGAACTCTAGGTCAGCTCAGACACTCATGAGAGGCTTACCCTGCTGGGGGGGGGATATAGAACACATTTGCAAAGTGGGTGGTGTCTCTCGCTCTGGGAGTGGTCCACAGAAGAGGCACAGCCTGCTACTGCTGACAATTAATGGACCTTGTCCTTTAACTTAGGAGGTAGACATCTAAGCTTTGGTGCTGAAGGTTCCAGGTTCAAACACTGCTGATGGCCCATGGGGGACTGTGACTTCAATGGGGTACGCACATGTAGCCAGAATTTGCTGCTGCTGCTTCACATTTAGGGCCTGATCCTGCTTCCACTAGATTCACTGAGAGAAGCATTGAGCCCTGAGTCTTTTTCAATTATCTGCATTAACACCACACTATCCTTTAATAACAGTGTGCATGCCTATAGCACCTTTCATCTAGGGATCCCAAAGACCTTTACAAACATTCATTAATTCTCACCCCACTCCTGTGGGGCAGGTATTATTATAATGGTATCCATTTTACAGCCGGTGAAACTGAGGCACAAACCAGTGAATTGGCTAATGCCATACAATAAATTAGAAGTAAAACTATTCTCCTGCTATAGCCACTTGACAATATTCCCTCTTTGGTCTTTCATCTTGATGGACTACAGCTAGATTTCAAAGACAATAATATGGACCGTAAAAGGCTGTAGCCAATTGAGAACTTTTTGTAATCTGGAACAACAGGTTAAACAGCATATATACCTTTGACTCACAGTTCGTAACAACCCCTCAGAAGCTTGGAATTGTGGTAGTTCTTAGCAAAACCGCATCTTCTCCTGTGCATGTGGACAGGAGAGCACTGGTCATGGGTACTGGGCTACAGGTAGAAAGAGGGACATGATAAGATAATGACCCCAGATGCAGACAGCATGGCCTTGGCACAAGATGCAAGGAGCCCCAGAAACCACCTCTCCACTAGGGAGCTGTATAAAGGTGTTTCCATCAGCTCAGCAGGCGTAATTAAGATAGCGATGTAAACGCCCCAAGCTACCAGAACCCAGCCTACAGTAGGGCTCCCACTAGCCCCAACGCTGGTACAAGTGGGTATAGGTCTTCGCATCCCCCCCTACAGAGAAGTGGTCTAGGGCGATTAGATGCTGAGCTCCCATTCCTGCTGGGGCCCCTCTAACCTGACACAGTCTCTCCCCGCCTCGCGAGAATTCGTGAGCCGAACTGTTCAATAACGATCCCTGCTGCGTTCAGCCAGCTCCTGGCTCTGCCAGCGGCTCGACACACACGGGCCCGGCGTGTGCGGCCTCCGCGCGCTGCCGGGCCCGGCAGCTCCGTGCCGGGGCAGGGGGCGAGGCAGGGCAGGCGCCTGTCAGAGGGCAACGCGCCCGCCCCCTCCGGGCCCCCGGCACCCCCGCTTCAGCCACTTGCTGGCCCCAGCCCCCCAGCCCGCCCCTAGGGCGGAAGAGATCCCAGGCCCCCCCGCCTCAGGCCCCCCCCGGCCACGAGCCAGGCCCCCGCGAGCTTCACCCTGCCCCGGCCAGATCCCCCACCTCAGCTCCCCTGCTCCGGCTCCTCCCCACGCCGCGGGCTTCCGGCCCTCCCGCTCCTCGCTTCCGCTCCGGCCGAGCTGCCAGATCCACTCTAGCCCCTCTCTATGGTCCGCAGCCACGCCCCCAGACCTCCCCAGGCCGGAGTGTTCCATCCCAGAGGCCCCATCCTGCCCAGGCCTGACTAATGGAGCCCAGCATCGTCCATGCCTGGAGGCACTCACGTGGCACAAGCCTGTCGTTCCCTGCGTCTCCCGCCTGGGCCCTGGGGTGGGGGCTGGGGCAGAGGGCTCAGGCACTGAGCTGCAGGCAGCCAGCCTGGCCCATTGGTGCACAGCTGCTCAATGGCTGGCATCTGTGCCTATCAATGTCTAAGTATGCAAATCAGAACCCGGGCCGTAAAGTAACCCCCAAAGGGGAGGGTGAAAAGGGGACACAAAGGTGCAGCGTTTCGCACACAATCAGGACGTCAAGAGCAAAATTAAGACACTGCGGGGGAGATGAGAAGAAATTCTTTCACCGCCTGGACACCACTGCTAGGGGCCAGGGGAATTGGAGCTGCTCCTGTATGTGGCCTAGCTGAGGTTACTGCAACCCGATGGGAAGCGTGGCATGACTGGAATGTTAAAGTCAATGGTTAGAGCCTGCTCTGTGAGAGGCAGTGAGGACGAGTGGATAGTGCATTCAAGTGGGACTCAGGAGAGCTGGGTTCTATTCCTGCCTATAAAGCAGGTACCAGTGACCTTGTGCAAGTCACTTTAACTGCTGTATGCCTCAGTTTCCCCATATGTAAAATGGAGATCATAATACTGAGCTTTCATACAATCATAGAATATCACGGTTGGAAGGGACCTCAGGAGGTCATCTAGTCCAACCTTCTGCTCAAAGCAGGACCAATCCCCAACTAAATCATCCCACCCAGGGCTTTGTCAAGCCTGACCTTAAAAACTTCTAAGGAAGGAGATTCCACCACCTCCCTAGCTAACGCATTCCAATGTTTCACCACCCTCCTAGTGAAAAAGTTTTTCCGAATATCCAACCTAAACCTCCCCCACTGCAACTTGAGACCATTACTCCTCGTTCTGTCATCTGCTACCACTGAGAACAGTCTAGATCCATCCTCTTTGGAACCACCTTCCAGGTAGTTGAAAGCAGCTATCAAATCCCCCCTCATTCGTCTCTTCCGCAGACTAAACAATCCCAGTTCCCTCAGCCTCTCCTCATAAGTCATGTGTTCCAGTCCCCTAATCATTTTTGTTGCCCTCCGCTGGATGTTTTCCAGTTTTTCCACATACTTCTTGTAGTGTGGGGCCCAAAACCGGACACAGTACTCCAGATGAGGCCTCACCAATGTCGAATAGAGGGGAACGATCACGTCCCTTGATCTGCTGGCAATGCCCCTACCTATACATCCCAAAATGCCATTGGCCTTCTTGGCAACAAGGGCACACTGTTGACTCATATCCAGCTTCTTGTCCACTGTGACCCCTAGGTCCTTTTCTGCAGAACTGCTGCCGAGCCACTCGGTCCCTAGTCTGTAGCGGTGCATGGGATTCTTCCGTCCTAAGTGCAGGACTCTGCACTTGTCCTTGTTGAACCTCCTCAGATTTCTTTTGGCCCAACCCTCTAATTTCTCTAGGTCCCTCTGTATCCTATTCCTACCCTCCAGCATATCTACATCTCCTCCCAGTTTAGTGTCATCTGCAAACTTGCTGAGGGTGCAATCCACACCATCCTCCAGATCTTTAATGAAGATATTGAACAAAACCGGCCCGAAGACCAACCCTTGGGGCACTCCACTTGATACCGGCTGCCAACTAGACATGGAGCCATTGATCACTACCTGTTGAGCCCGACAATCTAGCCAGCTTTCTATCTACCTTATCGTCCATTCATCCAGCCCATTCTTCTTTAACTTACTGGCAAAAATACTGTGGGAGACCGTGTCAAAAGCTTTGCTAAAGTCAAGGAACAACACATCCACTGCTTTCCCCTCATCCACAGGGCCAGTTATCTCGTCATAAAAGGCAATTAGATTAGTCAGGCGTGACTTGCCCTTGATGAATCCATGCTGACTGTTCCTGATCACTTTCCTCTCCTCTAAGTGCTTTGAGATGTAGTGATGAAAAGCACTGCCTAAGAGCTAGGTGTTATTATTTAGGAAAGTTCATGGGCAAATGTCTTACCCTGGAGTCACAGACAGTCCCCTTAGACCAGTGGTGCTCAAACTTTTTCAGTCACACCCCCACATGCCAATAACGGAAACTGTCCATGCCCCACCGCTGAGTACTGCATAGCCAAGGTTTCTTCAACAACCAAGCTTGGGCAGAAGGTGGAGCTGGGGACAGAACTGGGGATGGGAGAGGAGCTGGGGCTAGAGGGGGAGCTGGTCTGAGGGTGGAGAGGGAATGCTGAGGGCAGAGTGGAGTGGAGCTGTGGCTGGGGGCAGAGCTGGTCTGAGGGAATGAGGGTGTAGCTGGGCCTGGAGGCCCAACGCTGGGAGCTGAATGGGGTTGGGGGAGAGGAGTGAGGCTGGGGGTGGAGTGGGTCTGGAAGCGTGGTGCTCTCTCCCCACCTCCTGTGGGGGCTGGCCCTGGCCCTGCTGTGCGCCGCCCCCCAAAAAAATTTCTCCGTGTCTGCCTGGGGGGGTGTGCCCCACAGTTTGGGGATCACTGCCTTGGACTCTCCTATCTATCTTGCTACCCAGACAATCTGGACTTAGTGATAAACGGTCACTTAAAAATCACACCACGTTCAGGTTGCTTCCAGTCCCAAGAGACCAGTCACTTACCCCAGACCAGTTAGTACCCTACATCTTACACCAAGAACAACACCTGTAGCCAATCCTGTAATAAACTGTCTAAAGGTTTATTACATAGGAGAAAGGAATAAGAGAGTTATTTACAAGTTAAAGCAACCTAACACACACAGATGAGAAACCATCTAGAGCCTAAAAGTGACAGCATTGTAGTAATCTGTCTATTCTTAGTGCTTGTCTACACTGCCACTTTACTCAGGGGTGTGAAAAAACACACCCCTGAGCGCTGTAAATTTCAGCGCTGTAAAGTGGCAGTCTAGATAGTGCACCAGCGCTGGGCCCGGTGCTGGTAGCTACTCCCCTTGTGGGGGTAGTTTTTTTACAGTGCTGGGAGAGCCTTCTCCCAGAGTTCAGGATGATGAGATGAGTTCACTTATACTTCTCCTCTTCAACGGTGGGCAGGGGAGCATACAACAAAGTCTTTTCTCCTCTGATGTTTCACAATGGCTTGTCTGGTGTCTATGGGCCTTCTTTTGTTGGGCAGAAGATAAGACCTGTGTCAAACTAGTATTTTACACTTGCCAATGTGTCTCTCCTGACTGGGGGGAGTGTGGCGGTTCAATGACAAGACAGAATACAGCTTTTAGCAAGCAAGCAGGCTGGTCTCTACTAACAGGCTTCTGCCTGTCAGCTTTCCACCTTCCCCTTTATTCTCTCTCTCCCCCCACGCATTACATTCTCCAACAGATAAAAAGAATACACTGGCTTTGTTTAACATTCTTATTTACCAATTTCTATCTACCGCATTCCTTGCTCTCGGGCCTTGAGCCCAGTCCTGAGAGGCTTCCCACGATACATATCATCTTGGCGAGATTCCAAGGTTGATGCCCTTGGATGGAGCAGTGTGTGCACTACTCCTACACAACACTCCGGGTGTGCCCTGAATGTTGCCAAGCGCATAAACCTTTATGAATCCTACAGGGGAGGGTTTACATTTTCAGAGCAAACACTTAAATTTATAACAGGGGAAATAGATATTATCAGTGAGATTAATGCAGGTAGCAACACTCAAGCATTTCAGAGTTTAAAACACTAAATACAGTCTTATAAGATTAATATCTATTTTGAGCAAAAGCAACACACAAGTGACCTGATCTGGTCTCCAGCTATGATGTTCTCAGTTCTTAGCGAATGTCTGCAGCCCGGGCAAGAGCTGGCATCTGGGCTGCCAGCATCACAAGGGGTACTAGTTGGTGTCTGCTGCAAAGCACCAGATCATACTAGGGAAGAGGACGACCTGCTCATTAAGCACCTAACTATAATGGGAAAAAAGCTATGTGATCATGGGGGACTTCAATCTGAGTGACATGCTGGAGGGCTCATGCAGACAGTACTAAAAATCTGCAGAATTTCTAGACATTATATAGAGGACAATTTCCTAATTCAAAAAGTGTTGCATCCAACATGGGGAAATTCTATATTAGACCTTGTCTTGGGAGATAAAGAGGAATTTATCACAGAACTAAATATTAGTGGTAGTTTACATGCAAACTTATATTACGTGCAAACAGAATAAAGTCCAAGCCAGTAATACATATAGTTGGTGCTTTAAAAGGGCCAGTTTCACAAAACTGAAAACAATATGAGCCAAATCAGCTGGGAGAAAGAATTTAAACAGAAAACTGTGACTGATAATTGGGACTGAGGATTAAAAACATTTTACTAGTGAGGTTACTTTTACCCCTGTATTTGGCACTGGCGTGACCACTGCTAGAATACTGTGTCCAGCTCTGGTACCCAAAATTTAAGAAGGATGTTGACGAATTGGAGAGGGTTGAGAGCAGAGCCAGAAGAATGATTAAAGGATTGGAAAACCTGCCGTACAGTGATAGACTCAAGGAGCTCAATCTATTTAACTTAAGAAGAGGTGTGACTTGATCACCATTGTAAGTACCTACATGGGGAACAGAAATTTGATAACAGCAGGTTCTTCGGTCTAGCGGAGAAACGTTGAACAGTATGCAATGGCTAGAAATTGAAGCCAGACTGGGGATAAGATGTACATTTTTGAGAGAGGGGAATTATCCATTGGAACAGCTTACTAAGGGTTGTGGTGGAATCTTCAGCATTGTCAGTTTTTAAATCAGAAATGTTTTCTTCTAAAAGCTCTGCTCTGGTTCAAGCAGGAATGAATTCAGGGCATGTCTCTGGCCCATGTTATACAGGGGGTCAGACTGGATGATCACAATGGTCCCTTAGTTCTGGCCTCAGAATGTATGAATCTATAGTTTAAGGGTAATATTCCCTGCCTGAGCTGGGGGGGAAGGCAGGGAGTTGCACAAAACTTGGCAGCTTGGTGCATGCTGCAGGGGGTCTGGGAGAGAAAGCTAGGGCAGATGGGTTTGTAGCAGTACCCGGGCAGAAACTAGGGGCAGTTGGGGGGCTATATGGGGAGAGGTGGCTGGGAAAAGCCAGGGGCAATTAAGGGACACTGGGCTTGTGGAGGTATCCAGGGGCCAGTGGGGGGGCTGGTGGTAGGATAGGAAGCTGACTGTGGTGCTATGCAGGGAGAGGGAGAAAGATGGAGGCAGATGAGGATGGTGGCTGGGAAAAGTTGGGGGGCAGAGCTTGAGTGGCACCCGAGGGGGACAGTGGATGATTGTGGGAAAGCCCAAGGGGGTTGCTAGCTGGCTTGGGGGAGAATCTAGGGACAGCTGGGTAGGCGGGGATGGAGGGAGGGCGGCATTGTGGATGCCAGGGAGGTGGGCAGATGGGGCCAGCTGGGTAGGCAGGTGTATAATGTCACTCAGGGGAGGGGCACTTCTAAGGGCTAGAGCACTGGACTGGGAGTTGGCATACCTGGGTTCTATTCCTAGCTCTGCCACTGACTTCCTGGGTGACCTTGGGCAAGTTACTTCCCCTGTCTGTACTTCAGTTTTCCCTGTATGTAAAATGGGGATAATGAGCCCAACCTCCTGTGTAAAGTGCTTTGAAATCTCCTGATAAAAAGTGCATTGCTGAGTCATAGCTAAATTGCATTTATTATTAAGTCATATGATTTATTATTAATTCTGTTTTTATTAAGTGCTGACAATGTGCTTGGGCCAGCACAAGATGCAGAATACAGGCACTTTGTGCCCTGCGGCTGCAACATAGAATAAAATCTCACATTCCTTTCCCTTTTTTTCTAATGCTGTTTCTACTTGGTGTTGCAGCCCAAGTCCCCGTGAATAACAAGGCACCAATAATAATCCCATGCCAGGTTTTTTATTTACAAACTCTCTGATAACATTCTCCCAGTGGGGCCTGGACAGAAGTCCAGAGGCCAGAAAAAAGGCACCATCGTGTGGAACTCTGGAGTAACACTGCACCTTTAAGCCAGGGTAATCAAAGCACTTTGCAAAAGTTAATCAATTCACTTAGGAAAACACTGGATTGCAGCCATCTCTGGGGTGGAATGCAGGAGCTATTTAACAGCGCACAGCAACACTATGTAATATTGTAAAACAGGACATTCAGAAGCATACCATCTGCTACTGAAACTACCAGGGATTTCAGGAGTAAGAATACTATTACAAGAACTCACAGTTCATACTTATGTGAAAAGTGCTATCAATTATTAACAATCAGGATCTTAGCAGATCTCCAATAGCACCAGAGTCGAGTGTTAATTCAAGAGAGACAAGAATAGCCAGGTGAGGCATAGGTGAGGTCTCCTTTCCACCTACTGCCCAGGCCCATGGCTACTTATCTGATACATTCTAACTGCAGCCCAATACACAGTGGTGGGACTGCTGGCAGTATAATGTCTGTAACTCCCAGGCGTGCTGGAGGATCACATCTGATGGACCATATACATTGTAGGAGTCTCTGCTCCCACATCTACACCCAACGGTCGGGTTACTCAAAGCTGGCCTGTCCAACAGTGACTCCTCCTGGGCAGGACAGCTGGCAGCCTAACCCCTTATATCCATTTTCAAAGTCTCTCAAACCACTTCTTCTGGGACCAAGTTATCGGGCCCTCTCAAAAATAATTTGTCTAAACGGAATGAGAAGCATCTCAGTAATAGTGTTTAAATCAGCAATTGTAACCAGCCATGTGTCTCTTTCTATCCATGCATGAGGCATTGGGCTGGGAGTCAGGAGATCTCGGCTCTGTTTCTGGATCTGTTATTGAGCTCCTGAATGATCACGGGCAAGTCATTTCCTCTCTCTGAGCCTCTGTTTCCCCTCACCCTTTGTCTGTATTGTCTATTTAGATTGCAAGCTGTTTGGGGCAGGAACGGTCTCTCACTCTGTGTTTGTACGGCACCTGCCACAATGGGACCATGCTGTTGGCTGAGGCCTCTAGATGCTACCTGCATAACAGAAGATAGTGCCACTGTAATACTTAGCCACTAAATCCCCCAGAGTGGGAAGACGCCCTGCAGCACCATAGCAGTGTTGGACCCATCCCATCTTCCATGTGAGAAGTGTTCTGCTCTGAAGTTGTAATGGTTCTCCATAGCTCAGAATCCAAATATCTCAGGGCTTTCATTAACAACTTGGATAATGGAGTGAAGAGTATGCTAATAACATTTGCGAATGACACCAAACTGGGAGGCGTTGCAAGCACTTTGGAGGACAGGATTAGAATTCAAAACAACCTCGACAAATTGGAGAATTGATCTGAAATCAACAAGACGAAATTCAATAAAGACAAGTGGGGATTGGTCCTGCTTTGAGCAGGGGGTTGGACTAGATAATCTCCTGAGGTCCCTTCCAACCCTGATATTCTATTCTATGAAGTGCAAAGCTCTTCACTTAGGAAGAAAAAATCGAATGTACATTCCAGTTGTGATGGGTTCTCCCTGGGGTGCCACCTATAACTGGGGTATCACTGAGCCCTCTGACTCACCAGTCTGGGCTCCATCTCACACTGTGCTGCTGTGACAAGCTTCAGGCTCACTCCCAGTCCTACACTTCCACCAGCATTCACATAGGTAGGGACACACACAGGCTGACCAGCCACTGCATGAACCAACAATAGAGATGCTATAGCCAAAATAACCACCAGCTTCCCAATCTAGAACCCCAGAGCTGTCAAAATCCTGACCAGTATAAATTTATTATCCAGTTTGCCTCTTCATCAATGTGGAGAGGAAATGCAACAGCCCTTGTCCCTCGAGCTAAGATTCCCAAGAACATCACTCCAAATTTACTGGTTTAGATTAAAACATAAAATAAGTTTATTAACTACAAAAGATAGATTTTAAGTGATTATAAATTATAGCAAACAGATCAAAGCGGATTACCTAGCAAATAAACAAAAACGCAAACTAAGCTTAACATGCTAGAAGGATAGGATTTGAATTAACAGTCTCTCACCCTGAGTGATGATACAAGCAGGCTCACAGATTCTCAAGGCACAAGCTGCCTTTGCTTTGCAGCTTGGGTTTCCCCAGTTTCCATACACAGCCTATAAATTTCTTTAGCCTGGGTCCAGCACTTCCCCCAGTTCCGTCTCTGTTCCTCAGGTGTTTCCAGGAGTCCTCTTCTGTGGGGAGTGAAGAACAACAGATGATGTCACTCCCTGCCTTTTATAGCTTTAGCATATGGCGGGAAACCTTTGTTTTAAACTTGGTTCCTAGACCAGTTTGTGGAAAAATACAGACATCCCAAAATGGAGTCCTGAGTCATGTGGCCTGGTCACATGCCCTTGCATACCTTGCTGAGTCTCATAGACTCATAGATTCATAGATATTAAGGTCAGAAGGGACCATTGTGGTCATCTAGTCTAACCTTCTGCACAATGCAGGCCACAGAATCTCACCCACCCACTTCTGCAATAAACCTCTCTGAGCTATTGAAGCTATGTCTGAGCTATTGAAGTCCTCAAATCATGGTTTAAAGACTTCAAGGTGCAGAGAATCCTCCAGCAAGTGACCCGTGCCCCATGCTACAGAGGAAGGCAAAAAAACCCCAGGGCCTCTTCCAATCTGCCCTGGAGGAAAATTCCTTCCCGACCCCAAATATGGCAGTCAGCTGAACCCTGAGCATGTGGGCAAGTTTCACCAGCCAGATACCCAGGAAAGAATTCTCTGTAGTAACTCAGATCCCACCCCATCTAACATCCCATCACAGGCCACTGGGCCTATTTACCATGAATAGTTAAAGATCAATTAATTGCCAAAATCATGTTATCCCATCATACCATCTCCTCCATAAACTTATTGAGTTTAATCTTGAAGCCAGATGGGTCTTTTGCCCCCACTGCTTCCCTTGGAAGGCTGTTCCAGAACTGGGCGGCGAACAGCAGAGAGGCTAACAGGGGGAGTTTCCCTGGGATCTGTCTGAGAGGAGGTACGCTAAGGGCTGCATTAGGGAGGCTGTGTTGGTGAGTATCTGAGTGTCTGTTGTGGGGACAGTTTGACAGTTTGACCGTGTGCTTGATTGGTTGTTTGTTTGAAAAGTGTGAATTGGGAGTGCTTTGTTCCAGGTGAGCCTTGAGTGGGCCTGACTGTTATAAAAAGCCAGTGAGCAGCAAACAGCAGAGAGGCTAACAGAGGGAGTTTGCCTGGGAGTTCGCCCGGGGACAGCCCACCGAGGCTTATATCTTGCCGGCTTCTCTGAGTAGTCACTACAACTCCTGAGGAAGCTCGTAGAAGGAAGGTAACATGGATGGGGAGTGTTCAGCTGTTGTGGCCTGCACTGGATGTGCCATGTTTGTCTTTCTTCCACAGGACAGAAGCAACTTTGTCTGTACAAAGTGCAAGCTGGTCTCCATATTGGAAGAGAAGGTTCAAGGTCTGGAGAAACAAGTATTGACCCTGCGTTGCAGAAGAGAAACTGAAGATTTCCTGGACAGACGTCAGGATATGCTTCTACGGACACAATGTTCTGAAGATTCAGAGCAGGCTGCGCAGCGGGGACAGGAGGATGGTGAAGAAATTTGGCAGCATGTGACCTCCAGAAGAAGAAAGGGGAGCGTCCATGTACCAGCAATGCAGATACAGGTAAGCAACCATTTTCATGTTCTCTCCACAGGTACTAATGCGGAGAGTGGACTAGGTGATAAATCTGAGGGAAGGGAACAGAAGGAGATTCCGCCGATTGGAAGGCATGAGATGCACTGTCCTAGGGATGGGGGTTCCACGACCACCGCTCCCAAGAGGAGGAGGTGGGTGGGGGTGGTCGGGGACTCTCTCCTCCGGGGGACTGAGTCATCTATCTGCCGCCCCAACCAGGAAAACCGAGAAGTCTGCTGCTTGCCAGGAGCTTGGATTCACGATGTGACAGAGAGACTGCCGAGACTCATCAAGCCCTCGGATCACTACCCCTTCCTGCTTCTCCACATAGGCACCAGTGATACTGCCAAGAATGACCTTGAGCGGATCACTGCAGACTACATGGCTCTGGGAAGAAGGATAAAGGAGTTTGAGGTGCAAGTGGTGTTTTCGTCCATTCTCCCCGTAAAAGGAAAAGGCCAGGGTAGAGACTGTTGAATCGTAGAAGTCAACGAATGGCTATGCAGGTGGTGTCGGAGAGAAGGCTTTGGATTCTTTGACCGTGGGATGGTGTTCCAAGAAGGAGGAGTGCCAGGCAGAGACGGGCTCCACCTAACGAAGAGAGGGAAGAGCATCTTCGCAAGCAGGCTGGCTAACCTAGTGAGGAGGGCTTTAAACTAGGTTCACCGGGGGAAGGAGACCAAAGCCCTGAGGTAAGTGGGGACGTGGGATACCAGGAGGAAGCACGAGCAAGAGAACGCAAAAGGGGAGGGCTCCTGCCTCATACTAAGAAAGCAGGACAAACAGCAAGTTATCTCAAGTGCCTATACACAAATGCACGAAGCCTGGGAAACAAACAGGGAGAACTGGAAGTCCTGGCATAGTCAAGGAATTATGATGTGATTGGAATAACAGAGACTTGGTGGGATAACTCACATGACTGGAGTATTGTCATGGATGGATATAAACTATTCAGGAAGGACAGGCAGGGCAGAAAAGGTGGTCTAGTTGCATTGTATGTAAGGGAGCAGTATGACTGCTCAGAGCTCTGGTATGAAACTGCAGAAAAACCTGAGTGTCTCTGGATTAAGTTTAGAAGTGTGAGCAACAAGGGTGAGGTCGTGGTGGGAGTCTGCTATAGACCACCGGACCAGGGGGATGAGGTGGACAAGGCTTTCTTCCGGCAACTCACGGAAGTTACTAGATCACAGGCCCTGGTTCTCATGGGAGACTTCAATCACCCTGATATCTGCCGGGGGAGCAATACAGCGGTGCACAGACAATCCAGGAAGTTTTTGGAAAGTGTAGGGGACAATTTCCTGGTGCAAGTGCTGGAGGAACCAACTAGGGGCAGAGCTCTTCTTGACCTGCTGCTCACAAACCGGGAAGAATTAGTAGGGGAAGCAAAAGTGGATGGGAACCTGGGAGGCAGTGACCATGAGATGGTCGAGTTCAGGATCCTGACACAAGGAAGAAAGGAGAGCAGCAGAATACGGACCCTGGACTTCAGAAAAGCAGACTTTGACTCCCTCCAGGGACTGATGGGCAGGATCCCTTGGGAGAATGATGTAAGCAGAGTCAGGATGAGCTCTACCCTGACATCTGGTGGTGAGTTGTGGTGGGTTGTGGAAAAGAACTTCAGGGGCTGATCTCATTTGGATAGGCACACCCACCCTGCCTAGACGGTCATTTTGGCTGCTGTAGGAGCCCCAGTTTCTCTGTTATTGGGGCAGGAATAAACTGTTATTTTCCTGATTATGTGAATCAAGGACAGTGGAACTGTACTTGGCCTTTTGTTATGATGGAGGGACTCGCCATCAACTAAGCAGCACTCGCTAGGCAGGGGCCACGGGTTACAAAACCGAGTGAAGAGAGGGAGGCTGGGGACAGGTATTAATACTTGGTGGCATGGGCCCCCTGGTGAGGGCCTTCCATACTGATTGCACTTCCTCCTCTCTCCACTGTGGAATATCAGAGCTAATTTTGATTCTGTTAGGAGTCTAGTTACAGGCTGCTGAGCTGAATTCACTTTGAGCTAATGGTGCACTAGCACTGAGGCTCTCCTACTACAAGCTGAAATCACAAAAAGAGCTAAACTCACTAAGAGCTGAAATCACTGAGTGTTGTGTTAAGTAGGGGGAGCCTGAAGATACATGGCGGAGCAGAGTGGCTGGTGGAGCAGAGCAGTTTGTCGGATGCCTGGAGCAACTCATGGGGGCAGCTGGTGGAGTGGAGCCCTATGGAGAGGTGGGGCAATCAGCTTTGGACCACATAAGGTGCCCCTTAACCCCCCCCCATTTCCACCCAGTTTGGGAGGTAAAACTCTGCAGATAAACTTTCAAACTCTGGGGCTGCCCTGACCAGGGACAGACACTTTTGGGTCGTTGGACTTTTGGGACTTTGGGTGATTTTGGGTTGCTCGACTCAAGAACCAAAGGGAAAGGACACGCCCCAATTTGCTTGGGGTGGGTTTTTGCTCATGGGTTGTGTTATGAATCCTGATGGTGGTGTTTCCCCAACATAATGCCACATTGTTTCTCTCTGTTATTAAAAGGCTTTTTGCTACATTCAGACTCTGTGCTTGCCAGAGGGGAAGTATTGCCTCTTGGAGGTGCCCAACGGGGGTGGTATATATTTGACCCAGGTCACTGGGTGGGGGCTCAAGCCGGTTTTGCATTGTGTTATTGGAATGGAACCCCTAGATACTGAACCCGGCCCTTGTTGCTGCCAACTCTGATGGGCAGAAGGGTTACAATAACATGAAGGGGAAAGGAGTCCAGGAGAGCTGGCTGTATTTTAAAGAATCCTTATTGAGGTTACAGGGACAAACCATCCCGATGTGTAGAAAGAATAGTAAATATGGCAGGCGACCAGCTTGGCTTAACAGTGAAATCCTGGCTGATCTTAAACACAAAAAAGAAGCTTACAAGAAGTGGAAGATTGGACAAATGACCAGGGAAGAGTATGAAAATATTGCTCGGGCATGCAGGAGTGAAATTAGGAAGGCCAAATCACACCTGGAGTTGCAGCTAGCATGAGATGTTAAGAGTAACAAGAAGGATTTCTTCAGGTATGTTAGTGTAAGCAGAGTCAGGATGAGCTCCACCCTGACATCTGGTGGTGAGGTGTGGCATGTTGTGGAAAAGAACTTCAGGGGCCGATATCATTTGAATAGGCACACCCACCCCTCCTAGAATGAGGCCATAGCTGCCCAAATGGTCACTTTGGCTGTTGTGGGATCCCCAGTGTCTCTGTTATTGGGGCAGGAAGAATAAATTGTTATTACCCTGATTATGGGAACTGTGCTTGGAACTGTACTTGGCCTTTTGTTATGATGGAGGGACTCACCATCAACTAAGTAGCACTTGCTAGGCAAGGGACATGGGTTCCAAAACTCTGTGAATTGTGAGAGGCTTGAGACAGGTATTAGTACATTGTGGTGTAGGCCCCTTTGTGAGGGCCTGAAGCACCAATTGCACCTCTGTCTCTCTCCACTGTGGAACGTCAGAGCTAAATTTGGGTCTATTAAAAGTCTTGCTACAAGTACTGTGCTGAATTCACTTTGGCCTTATGGTGCACCAGCATTAAGGCTCCCACTACTATGAGCTAAAATCACTGAGAGCTGAAAGCACTGTGTCAAGTAGTGGGGAGCTGGAAGATCTAGAGTGCAGTGGTGCTGTTCGTGGATAGGCTGGCGGAGCGTTAGTGAGATGCTGAGCGGAGCTGTGCAGAGCGGAGCCCTGTGGGGCAGTCAGCTTCAGGTCATGTAAGGTGCCCCTTACCTCTTTCCCCCCACACACAGGCACATTTTTAGCCAGACTGGGGAGTAACACTCTGCAGATGAACTTTTGAACTCTGGGGCTGGACTTTTTGGACTTTGGGTGATTTGTGGATTGCTGGACTCAAGAGACGTTTGGGTTCTGGGACTCAAGAACCCGAGGGAAAGGATGTGGCCCAATTTGCTGGGGTGGGTCTTTGCTCATGGTTTGGTTAATGAACACTAGTTGTGGTGTTTCCCCAATTTAATGCTGATGTCGTTTACCTCATGTTATTAAAGATTCTCTGCTACACCGAGACTCTGTGCTTGCGAGAGGGGAAGTATTGCCTCTTTGAGGCGCCCAGGGGGTGTGTAAGATTCTCCCAGGTCACTGGGTGGGGGCTCAAGCCAGTTTTGCATTTGCTTTGATGAGAGGGAACCCCTGTGTACTGAACCCGGCCATTGCTGCTATCAACTTGGCCTGGCAGAAGGGTTACATTAGCAACAAGAAGAAAGTCAAGGAAAGTGTGGGCCCCTTACTGAAAGAGGGAGGCAACCTAGTGACAGATGATGTAGAAAAAGCTGAAGTACTCAATGCTTTTTTTGCCTCTGTCTTCACGAACAAGGTCAGCTCCCAGACTGCTGCACTGGGCAGCACAGCATGGGGAGGAGGTGACCAGCCCTCTGTGGAGAAAGAAGTGGTTCGGGACTATTTAGAAAAGCTGGACGAGCACAAGTCCATGGGGCTGGATGTGCTGCATCCGAGAGTGCTAAAGGAGTTGGTGGATGCGATTGCAGAGCCATTGGCCATTATCTTTGAAAACTCGTGGCGATCCGGGGAAGTCCCGGATGACTGGAAAAAAACTAATGTCGTGCCCATCTTTAAAAAAGGGAAGAAGAGGGATCCTGGGAACTACAGGCCAGTCAGCCTCACCTCAGTCCCTGGAAAAATCATGGAGCAGGTCCTGAAGGAATCAATTCTGAAGCGCTTAGAGGAGAGGAAAGTGATCAGGAACAGTCAGCATGGATTCACCAAGGGCAAGTCATGCCTGACTAATCTAATTGACTTCTATGATGAGATAACTGGCTCTGTGGATGAGGGGAAAGCAGTGGACGTGTTGTTCCTTGACTTTAGTAAAGCTTTTGACATGGTCTCCCACAGTATTCTTGCCAGTAAGTTAAAGAAGTATGGGCTGGATGAATGGACTATAAGGTGGCTAGAAAGCTGGCTAGATTGTCGGGCTCAACGGGTAGTGATCAATGGCTCCATGTCTAGTTGGCAGCCGGTATCAAGTGGAGTGCTCCAAGGATTGGTCCTGGGGCCGGTTTTGTTCAATATCTTCATTAATGATCTGGAGAATGGTGTGGATTGCACCCTCAGCAAGTTGGCAGATGACACTAAACTGGGAGGAGAGGTAGATACGCTGGAGGGTAGGGGTAGGATACAGAGGGCCCTAGACAAATTGGAGGATTGGGCCAAAAGAAATCTGATGAGGTTCAACAACAACAAGTGCAGAGTCCTGCACTTAGGACAGAAGAATCCCACGCACCGCTACAGACTAGGGACCGAATGGCTAGGCAGCAGTTCTGCAGAAAAGGATCTAAGGGTTACAGTGGATGAGAAGCTGGATATGAGTCAACAGTATGCCGTTGTTGCCAAGAAGGCCAATGGCATTTTGGGATGTATAAGTAGGGGAATTGCCAGCAGATCGAGGGATGTGATCGTTCCCCTCTATTCGACATTGGTGAGGCCTCAGCTGGAGTACTGCGTCCAGTTTTGGGCCCCACACTACAAGAAGGATGTGGAAAAATTGGAGAGAGTCCAGCGAAGGGCAACAAAAATGATTAGGGGACTGGAACACATGACTTATGAGGAAAGGCTGAGGGAACTGGGATTGTTTAGTGTGCAGAAGAGAAGAATGAGGGGGGATTTGATAGCTGCTTTCAACTATCTGAAAGGGGGTTCCAAAGAGGATGGATCTAGACTGTTCTCAGTGGTAGCAGATGACAGAATGAGAAGTAATGGTCTCAAGTTGCAGTGGGGGAGGTTTAGGTTGGATATTAGGAAAAACTTTTTCACAAGGAGGGTGGTGAAACACTGGAATGCATTACCTAGGGAGGTGGTGGAATCTCCTTCCTTAGAAGTTTTTAAGGTCAGGCTTGACATAGCCCTGGCTGGGATGATTTAGTTGGGGATTGGTCCTCCTTTGAGCAGGGGGTTGGACTGGATGACCTCCTGAGGTCCCTTCCAACCCTGATATTCTATGATTCTATGATTCACTCCTCTTATGGTTAGAAACCTTCGTCTAATTTCAAGTCTAAACTTCCCGATGGCCAATTTATATCCATTTGTTCTTGTGTCCACATTGGTACTGAGCTTAAATAATTCCTCTCCCTCTCCAGTATTTATCCCTCTGATATATTTATAGAGAACAATCATATCTCCCCTCAGCCTTCTTTTGGTTAGGCTAAACAAGCCAAGCTCCTTGAGTCTCCTTTCATAAGACAGGTTTTCCATTCTTCGGATCATCCTAGTAGTCCTTCTCTGTACCTATTCCAGTTTGAATTCATCCTTCTTAAACATGGGAGACCAGAACTGCACACAGTATTCCAGATGAGGTCTCACCAGTGCCTTGTATAACGGTACTAACACCTCTTTATCTGTACTGGAAATACCTCGCCTGATGCATCCCAAGACCGCATTAGCTTTTTTCACGGCCATATCACATTGGCGGCTCATAGTCATCCTGTGGTCAACCAATACTCCAAGGTCCTTTTCCTCCTCCGTTACTTCTAATTGATGCGTCCCCAGCTTATAACTAAAATTCTTGTTATTAATCCCTAAATGCATGATCTTACACTTCTCACTATTAAATTTCATCCTATTACTATTACTCCAGTTTACAAGGTCAGCCAGATCCTCCTGTATGATATCCCCGTCCTTCTCTGTATTGGCAATACCTCCCAGCTTCGTGTCATCCGCCGACTTTATTAGCACACTCCCACTTTTTGTGCCAAGGTCAGTAATCAAAAGATTAAATAAGATTGGTCCCAAAACCGATCCCCGAGGAACTCCACTGGTAACCCCCCTCCAGCCTGACAGTTCACCTTTCAGTAGGACCCGCTGTAGTCTCCCCTTTAACCAATTCATTATCCACCTTTCAATTTTCCTATTGATCCCCATCTTATCCAATTTAACTAATAATTCCCCATGTGGCACCGAATCAAACACCTTACTGAAATCTAGGTAAATTAGATCCACTGTGTTTCCTTTGTCTAAAAATCTGTTACTTTCTCAAAGAAGGAGATCGGGTTGGTTGGCACGATCTACCTTTTGTAAAACCATGTTGTATTTTGTCCCATTTACCATTGACTTCAATGACAGTAGTCCTTAACTACTTTCTCCTTCAAAATTTTTTCCAAGACCTTACATACTACAGGTGTCAAACTAACAAGCCTGTAATTACCCGGATCACTTTTTTTTCCTTTCTTAAAAATAGGAACTATGTTAGCAATTCTCCAGTCATACGGTACAACCCCTGAGTTTACAGATTCATTAAAAATTCTTGCTAATGGGCTTGCAATTTCATGTGCCAATTCCTTTAATATTCTTGGATGAAGATTGTCTGGGCCCCCAGATTTAGCTGTTCGAGTTTCGCTTCTACCTCGGATATGGTAATATCTACCTCCATATCCTCATTCCCATTTGTCATGCTACCATTATCCCTAAGATCCTCATTAGCCTCATTAAAGACTGAGGCAAAGTATTTGTTTAGATACTGGGCCAAGCCTAGATTATCCTTAACCTCCACTCCATCCTCAGTATTTAGCTGTCCCACTTCTTTCTTTATTTTCTTCTTATTTATATGGCTATAGAACCTTTTACTATTGGTTTTAATTCCCTTTGCAAGGTCCAACTCTACTTGACTTTTAGCCTGTCTCACTTTATCCCTTCATGTTCTGGCCTCAATAAGATAGCTTTTCTTGCTGATCCCTCCCATCTTCCACTCCCTGTAGGCTTTCTGCTTTTTCTTAATCACCTCTCTGAGATGGTTGCTTATCCAGCTTGGTCTACAACTCCTGCCTATGAATTTTTTCCCCTTTCTTGGGATGCAGGCTTCCGATAGCTTCTGCAGCTTTGACCTGAAGTAATCCCAGGCCTCCTCTGCCTTTAGATCCACAAATTCTTCAGTCCAATCCACTTCCCTAACTAATTTCCTTAATTTTTGAAAGTCAGCCCTTTTGAAATCAAAAACCCTAGTCGCAGATTTATTTTTGTTTGTCCTTCCATTCACTTTGAACTGAATTAGCTCATGATCACTTGAACCAAGGTTGTCCCCTACAACCATTTCTTCTATGAGATCCTCACTACTCACCAAAACCAAATCTAAAATGGCATCCCCTCTAGTCGGTTCAGCAACTACTTGATGAAGGAATCCATCAGCTATCGCATCCAGGAAAATCTGAGCCCTATTATTATTACTAGCACTTGTCCTCCAGTCTATATCTGGGAAGTTAAAGTCTCCCATGATCATGCAGTTTCCATTAGTATTTACTTCATTAAAAACATTAAAGAGGGCTCTGTCCATATCCAAATTAGAACCCAGCGGTCTATAGCACACCCCAAGCACTATCCCAGGGGAGGCTCTAGAAGTTTTCTTCCCCAATGTGATTTTTGCCCAGACGGACTCTGTCTTATCCATTCCATCACTTCTTATTTCTTTACATTCTACCTTATCACTGATATACAATGCTACTCCACCACCTTTACCTTTATTTCGGTCTTTCCTAAACAGCACATCCCCTTCAATACCTGTAGTCCAGTCACGACTACTATTCCACCATGTTTCTGTTATCCCTAGAATATCTGGTTTCACTTCCTGCACCAGTAGCTCTAGTTCCTCCATTTTGTTACCTAGGCTCCTCGCATTGGTGTACAAACATCTTAATTTTTGCTGTTTGGCCTCACTCACATTCTTTATCCGATTAGGCACGGACATTCTACCACCAGTATGACCTATTAGACTGGTACCCACACTGCCCTTCCTCCTTATGTCCATTCTCCTACCCACGGCTGTACCCTTTCTTACTTTGTTTTCTTCCCTCTCAATGCTAAAATCTGGCGTGGAGATTACCTGGACATCTCCCAACCATCTCCCCCAAATTCCTAGTTTAAAACTCTTTTAATCAGTTGTGCCAGCCTCCATCCTAGAAGTCTGTTTCCCTCACTACTCAGATGAAGTCCATCCAGAGAGAACTGTCTTCTCTCCATGAATGCCTCCCAGTGGCCACACATTCCAAAGCCCTCCTTATAGCACCACTGCCTGAGCCATCTGTTGATAGTCATAATCTTATCACACCTTTGTTGCCCTTCTCTAGGAACAGGCAGAATCCCACTGAAGATCACCTGAGCCTCAATTTCCTTAAGCGTCTTCCCCAGCCTGGCATAGTCTCCCTTGATATGTTCCAGCGAGAATATACCGGTATAATTTGTTCCCACATGAAGGATGATCAGTGGATTCTTTCCCGCTCCCTTTAGGATCCTTTTCAACCTCAGGTCCACATCCCGTATCTTAGCACCTGGAAGACAGCACACCCTTCTATTCTCTGGATCAGCTCTGGTTACAGGCCTGTCCATTCTTCTCAGTAAGGAGTCCCTGATCACGTAGATCTGCCTTTTCCTGGTGACGGTGCTATTCTCCAGTTTGTCCCCTGTTCCCTGTGGCTGCAAGTTCTTTCCATTCCTATTCTCCCTTGTAATCCTCTTCAACCCATCTGTATCCTCCTAGTGCTCATATTTGGTGTAGTCTCCATTGACTCTTCCCCTTTTCCTATAGGACTAACCACTCTTCTCTTCTTCCTTGCCCTTCCACCTTCAGTGACTACCTGCTGAGCCCCTTCTTCATTTTCCAACTCTGCAAACCTGTTCTTGAGCTCTATTTCTCCTTCACTAGCCCATCATAGCAGCCATTACTTACAGGCTGTCTGGAGCATCCTCAGGAAGGCTCACCAGGTGGGGAATAAGCTTCTCCTAAGTCCTATTGTTTTTCCTAAAGATCCATTACCCTGAACATGCCCTTCCCAACCACCTATCTAGACTGGAAGCATCTTGACTAGAGGGTGTCACCAGGTGTAACTACATTTGAAATACAGATACATAGTCAATATTCATAACTTCAGATACAAAAATGATACATGCATACAAATAAGATAATCAATCATAACTTTTCCAATGACACCTCACATGCACCGTCTTGTACAAAATGCATTACAATTATGCCATAAACATATAATAATAATATCACCATGAAGAATATGGGGTGCAATGTCACACCAGTGTCCTGCTTTCACTGAGAATAATTTCAATTAATAGGTGAGTGGCTAATATCCCAAACCACCTATTTAATTGACTTAGTGTAACTTCTCTATATACTCACATAATACATCATACATCATTTGAAAGCCTATTATGGAGATGAAGTATGATGTGGAACTGTCAAGTGGTCCTTTACCATAGAAACAGGGATAAACAATGACACCATCAACACGTTAAAATGAGCACTTGGATAAATTTTCATTCATTTCTGTTAGTTTAATAACTCTATGTATTATTTCAAGACATAACATTGAATTTCTTTGCGAAATTTGTACAGGTATTATTGAAATGTAATAGTGATGGTGGCAAGTCTAGTCAATATCATTATCATCTTGTTTATCATTATGATCTCTGTTGAGATCTCTGCATGGGTTACCATGGTCTTTACGGCATTGGCATGGACACATTCTGTGCAGGGAAGATTGTTCTGACTTCAGACACAGTTGATTCTGCAGTGACCCCTATTGGGACAGGCACAAGTAAGGTCTTATAGAAACTGAGATGCCATTGGGCTCTTAAAGAATACAGGAGATCGTTCATCATCCACACTTTTCCATCCATCTTGCAATGGTGGTCAAATATCTGGTTTATCTATGAGCAAAGACATTCATATCTTTGTTTGCCAAGATGCTCTTTTGACATGCTCTTGAAAACTGTCCTCATATGCTGGGAGTTTGGCCAGTGACTTGTCCTTTTTCATGGCTAGATGGAGGCACAAGCAATTCAGGTCTCAATGGCTTTCCTTTTCTTTCTTGCTCTGATCACGCTGCAGTGCTATCAACTTCCCTTAAGCAGAAATTGCAGCTTGTCCACCCCCTCTCCCAATTTGGCAAGATCTCTGAAGCGGTAAGCTCCCTTTGTTTTGACAGCTTTAAACAAAGATTTTTCCCCCATCCCGGTGAGTACAGCAGGAAGTAAGTTGTAGGAGTCAGGAGTGAGTGTGTTACAAAATAGCATGCACAGCTATGAAGCGACACTTGTCAGTTGGGCTGGTAATGGTCCTGTTTCATGTGGATTGGAAGGTAGTGAGCAGCAAGGACCAAAATATCCATCTCAGGTGACCTAATTACTATGGTGCTTTGACACCAAGAGACCCAAACCAATACTGGCACACACCACATGCAGAAGCATCCTTGTGCATAAGCGCCGACTCCATGGGTGCTCCGGGGCTGGGGCACCACGGGGAAAAATTGGAAAAATTGCTCTGCACCCATCGGCAGCCAGGCTCCCTGCCCTACCTCACCCCCCAGCCCCGCTCACCTCCGCCTCCGACTCCTTCCGTGCGCGCTGTCCCCGCTTCTCCTCCCAGAGCTTGCCACCGTGAAACAGCTGTTTCGCAGCGTAACAAGCTGTGGGAGGGAGTGGGGAGGAGCAGGAATGCAGCACGCTCAGAGGAGGAGGCAGGGAAGAGGAGGGGCTGGGGTGGGGATTTTGGGAAGGAGTCCAATAGGGGCAGGGAGGGGGTAGAGTTGGGGCAGGGCAGGGACTTTGGGGAAGGGGTTGAAATGGGGCGGGGTGGGAGGGGGTGGGGCAGGGGTGAAGTCGGGGCTGGGCCGGGGGGGGTGCGAGTACCCACCAGTGCCAGGAGAAGTTGGTGCCTATGTCCTTGTGTCCATAGGTGCCAACACCATGGGTGCTCCCCGCCCCAGCTCATCTCCACCTCCTCCCCTGAGTGCACTGCGTCCCTCCTTCTCCCCCTCGCTCGCAGCGCTTCCCGCCACATATCAGCTGTTTTGCGGCAGCAAGCGCTGGGAGGGAGGTGGGAGGAGGGGGAACGCAGCGTGCTCGGGGAAGAGGTGGGGCCGGGGTAGGGATTTGGGGAAGAGGTCCAATAGGGGCAGGGAGGGGGCGGAGTTAGGGTGATGACTTTGGGGAAGGGGTTGGAATAGGGGCAGGGCAGGGGCAGGGGCAGGAGGGGGCAGGGCAGGGGTGGAGTCGGAGTGGGGCCAGAGATGGGGGGTGGGGGGTTGAGCACGCACCGGCGCCAGGAAAAGTTGGCGCCTATGGTTGTGTCCACTTCTTCCAGTCTTGGGCTTCTTCAGCACCTCTCCTGGCAATGGTCTTTGCTACTTTGCCATTGGAAAATCCTCTAGCAAGGAGTGTGCTGGGCCTGCTCCTACGCTCTCAGTGTGTTTTGAACCAGAGATTCAGATAGCAATTTGACAAGTGACTGCTTGTTGGATGCCACGTTTAGAAACTGTTTCCATGGTGTTTCAGGGTGTCCACCAGTCACCTGTGGAGAGTGACTTTTCTTTCTCACACTTCAGTGATATGGCTCGCGATGCCTGACTACCCACAGACTGGTCTCAAAATACTACTCTAGCCATTGAATGGAAGGTATTTTTTCCATCAATGGTCTCTATGTTGACATCTATATTATCATCTTCCTGGATGAGATTTCCACCAGCATGACGTGGTACGATTCCATTTAGAATGGAGCCTTTCTGCTTCAGTTTTTGCAGCACGAGTGATGAACTGCATTTGCTGATCATAACTGATGCAGAATCCAGGAAGGTGCCTTATGTAAATTGTGAGACCCTAACTCATGGTGTAGCTGTGCAGCAAGACTTATGTGCAGTGGGGTGATGATTTTGGAACCGTTAAATACTGTGCACTCTGCAGCTAAGTTCCCTCTAAGCTGCACGGCCACACAGCCATGCAGCTGCCTACTAAGGCCCGCGCAGGGTCTCAGGGCAGCGGCTGGGAGAGATGCCCCTCCCCGCCAGCCCCACTACGGACCTGCCACGGCCAGGGGAGAGGGGCCCCTCCCTCGGCCCAGCCCAGCCCCTCTGGAGCTGCCACAGCCGGGGAGAGGCACCTCTCTACTGGGCCCGAGCTACTGCGGCGAGAGAGGGCTGGGGGGAGTCCTCTTTTTTCTCACCGCAGCCCTGGGGCAGCCTGCACCCCAAACCCCTCATCCCCAGCCCCACCCCAGAGTCCACCCCCCCACCCCTACATCCTGACCCTCGGCCCCACCCCCACCAGATGAATTTTGTTATGTGCACCAATATGAAGGTGCTGTTTCACACATCACCTCCATATTGGTGCACATAACAAAATTCATTCCACACATGGACGTAAAAAATTAGAGGGAACACTGCTCTGCAGTTAAGAGGCACCTTCTTTGAATATCTTCTGAAGGATGATGCTTATTGCTGGCTGAATTATACCCTTCTTTATCTGTCAACCAAATGACAAATTCTGACACTAATTGGCGCACAAAAGTAGCTGATCTCTGTAAACTACAGTCACCTGGCTTTTGATAATATTCTGAGGCTTTCATTTTGGCTATTTCAGTCTGAAGGATTGAAGAGGCATTATACAAAACCACTTATTCATTTGAAAGCTGTTCATCAGGCTCACTTTCCAGAAGAAAATCCACAAAATATTTGGTTTCAGAGTAGCAGCCATGTTAGTCTGTATCCGTAAAAAGAAAAGGAGGACTTGTGGCACCTTAGAGACTAACAAATTTATTACAGCATAAGCTTTTGTGAGCTACTTTCCTGCTTCAGATGACTAGCAGTTTGGATAGCATCAGGTAATGTTGTTATGCTGCATAGAACTGTAGATTTCCCTTGTCTGTGCTGTGCATGGAATGAAATTGCAGAACCATAGTGTTTTTCTAATCTTGCCTGTAATTTGTGACTGGAATGGCTTGCAGTTTCTACATTGGAGAGAATATGCCTTTATATCTTTGTAGTAGCTTGGACAGGAGAAGAGCCTTCTTGTTGTACATAAGATCATTGTCTGTCTCTTCAACCAGGTGATAATGTGCGGTGTCATAAGGTGACTAGGCAGCAGTTCTGCAGAAAAGGACCTAGGGGTTACAGTGGACAAGAAGCTGGATATGAGTCAACAGTGTGCCCTTGTATCCAAGAAGGCCAATGGCATTTTGGGATGTATAAGTAGGGGTATTGCCAGCAGATCGAGGGATGTGATCGTTCCCCTCTATTCGACATTGGTGAGGCCTCAGCTGGAGTACTGTGTCCAGTTTTGGGCCCCACACTACAAGAAGGATGTGGAAAAATTGTAGAGAGTCCAGCGGAGGGCAACAAAAATGATTAGGGGTCTGGAACACATGACTTATGAGGAGAGGCTGAGGGAACTGGGATTGTTTAGTCTACAGAAGAGAAGAATGAGGGGGGATTTGATAGCTGCTTTCAACTACCTGAGAGGTGGTTCCAGAGAGGATGGTTCTAGACTGTTCTCAGTGGTAGAAGAGGACAGGACAAGGAGTAATGGTCTCAAGTTGCAGTGGGGGAGGTTTAGGTTGGATATTAGGAAAAACTTTTTCACTAGGAGGGTGGTGAAGCACTGGAATGCGTTACCTAGGGAGATGGTAGAATCTCCTTCCTTAGATATTTTTAAGGTCAGGCTTGACAAAGCCCTGGCTGGGATGATTTAGTTGGGGATTGGTCCTGCTTTGAGCAGGGGGTGGGACTAGATGACCTCCTGAGGCCCCTTCCAGCCCTGATATTCGATGACTGTATTGTTGCTGTGCAACTAGCTGGTTTTACTTTAAGTTTAGTTTTACTCAAGTAGGAAGAAAGGCAGGTGAGTGATAAACTGCATCCTTAGCAATCACGTTTTCCACAGATGTTCAGCGCAACGTGTCATCATCTCTGCTTTGATGTGCTGCCTCCCTGAGATTGGTTGCTTCCTCAAAGGTTTCTATGTCATGAATTACATGTACACAAAATGGCCCTTTTTGTTCTGTGAGCACTTTGACTGAAGCCCATGATGAAGCTGTGTGTTGTCATCTGTAACATTGATACTGACCTGTGCATAGTGGCACTGAATTACAAAGCTAGTTTCTAGAATAGTTCAACAGCTAGTACTGCAGGCATAAGCAACTACAAATTAAAACCTTCTACAAGGCAGAATAGATGCTACATTGTACGTACAAAAGCTTACAAATGGAGAAACATTTGATTAGGATTTCATGTACATTTATATCTACCCATTATGCAGCACAAAGTATGGGCATGCAATCTACTGCTACTGGTGCCCAGCCTTCCATGGGAGATTGATCTGGTCAGTAAATTTATACTGGAAAAGTCAAAACTGATTATAATCACTTGTGAGATACTTTGGCAATTCAGAATACGTAATGTGAAAACATTGCATGGTAGTATAGTGCAAAATGTTGATAGTTGCTGTTTTTGCCACCTTCTAAACAGATTTATCATTTCTGAAAAAAAACACACCCTTGCCCATGCAAAACAATACAAATCTTTTAATTTATTGTTGTTTGATAGCTTTGACCAAAACCCACCACATTAAGTTGCTGAAATGACCCTAAACAGTAAAAGCTGTCGTCCAAGTCCTGTTGCAGTGTTTCTGGAACGGGGCAAAACGAAGACACTTTCTCATGTGGCTGCTGTTTCACTTCGCCTACAGGCTTATGGCAGACTTGGCAATGCCACATCGTGCTTCATCTCAACATCCCTAAAACAAGCTTTCTGATGATGTCTAATGTGGTTGTGGGTAGCGGGGGTACATTAAACTAAAAAAAATTACCCTTTTTGGAGAATTGCCACACTTTTATAAGGTTAAAAAACCAGACCGTAAACACTTTTTGGGCCAGAGATGATCAGTCAAAGCCCAAGCTCTCTGTATGGACAAGACTTTTGAGCAGCAGAGCTTTGCAGAGGCCAAAGAAAACAGAGCCCAAACAATGGCTTGGGAGCTTGTTTCTCATCAAGCAGGCCAGGCTGGTCTGGCACTAGTGTTCTGCTCAACCCTGCCCTGGGAGATCTGGGGTCAATCTGCAGCCCACCCCAGCTCTCACTCCCTGGACCCACAAGAGCGGGAGATGTCATGTGGCCACTTCCTTCTTGTTAATTTGTAGAACTCACTCCAACAGGATATGCTCAGAGGTGCTGGAACTAGGGGTGCGGGGGTTGCTGCAGCACCCCTCTGGCTTGAAGTGGTTTCCATCATATCATAGACTCATAGAAGTGGAAGGGACCTCAAGAGGTCATATAGTCCCATCCCCTGCACTCATGGCAGGACTAAGTATTACCTAGACCATCCCTGACAGGTGTTTGTCCAACATGCTCTTAAAAATCCTCAACAATGGAGATTCCACAACCTCCCTAGGCAATTTATTCCAGTGTTTAACCACCCTGATAGTTAGGAAGTTCTTCCTAATGTCCAACCTAAACCGTCCTTGCTGCAATTTAATCCAGGGTTTACAGTTTGGTTCAGTGGCTCTCAGCACTCCCCCCGCCCCCTTACACATTGTCCCAGCACCTCTGGATATGCTTGAGCAAATAGCTGAATATGTTTTAAAAAGCAAGTTTGGCCTGAACTGGAGCCCAGGGAGTTATGCTGAATTTATACAGGTGTATTGAAGAGCAGAATTTGAACTGTAATGTTAACAAAATATAATCTATCAACTTCATGAAAAAACTCGTACAGATACAGACAGACGTCATCTTCCTTTCCAAATGCAAGCAGATGGACACCATACCAAAAAGACTGAAGGTAAAAAATCCATTACAATCTACACACCACACAGACTATGCTGATAGCTTGTGCCACACACTCTCAAAGAAACTGCGGAACCACCTGATCAACATCCTCTACAGCAAACAGGGAAAGATTAAGAATGAGCTCTTTCAGGTGATCTTCCTAAAAACACCATCCTGGCCACTATGGATGTAGAAGCCCCCTACACCAACATTCCACACAAAGATGGACTACAAGCCGTCAGGAACAGTATCCCCAATAATGTCACGGCAAACTTGGTGGCTGAACTTTGTGACTTTGTCCTCACCCACAACTATTTCACATTTGGGGACAATGTATACCTTCAAATCAGCAGCACTGCTATGGGTACCCGCATGGCCCCACAGTATGCCAATATTTTTATGGCGGACTTAGAACAACGCTTCCTCAGCTCTCGTCCCCTAATGCCCCTACTCTACTTGCGCTACATTGATGACATCTTCATCATCTGGACCCATGGAAAAGAAGCCCTTGAGGAATTCCACCATGATTTCAACAATTTCCATCCCACCATCAACCTCAGCCTGGACCAGTCCACACAAGAGATCCACTTCCTGGACACTATGGTGCTAATAAGCGATGGTCACATAAACACCACCCTATATCGGAAACCTACTGACCGCTATTCCTACCTACGTGCCTCCAGCTTTCATCCAGACCACACCACACGATCCATCGTCTACAGCCAAGCTCTACGATACAACCACATTTGCTCCAACCCCTCAGACAGAGACAAACACCTACAAGATCTCTATCAAGCATTCTTACAACTACAATACCCACCTGCTGAAGTGAAGAAACAGATTGACAGAGCCGGAAGAGTACCCAGAAGACACCTACTACAGGACAGGCCTAACAAAGAAAATAACAGAACACCACTAGCCATCACCTTCAGCCCCCAACTAAAACCTCTCCAACGCATCATCAAGGATCTACAACCTATCCTGAAGGACGACCCATCGCTCTCACAGATCTTGGGAGACAGGCCAGTCCTTGCTTACAGACAGCCCCCCAACCTGAAGCAAATACTCACCAGCAACCACACACCACACAACAGAATCACTAACCCAGGAACCTATCCTTGCAACAAAGCCCGTTGCCAATTGTGTCCACATATCTATTCAGGGGACACCATCATAGGGCCTAATCACATCAGCCACACTATCAGAGGCTCATTCACCTGCACATCTACCAATGTAATATATGCCATCACGTGCCAGCAATGCCCCTCTGCCATGTACATTGGTCAGACTGGACAGTCTCTACATAAAAGAATAAATGGGGACAAATCAGATGTCAAGAATTATAACATTCAAAAACCAGCCGGAGAACACTTCAACCTCCCTGGACACTCGATTACAGACCTAAAAGTGGCAATTCTTCAACAAAAAAACTTCAGAAACAGACTCCAACGAGAGACTGCTGAATTGGAATTAATTTGCAAACTGGATACAATTAACTTAGGCTTGAATAGAGACTGGGAGTGAATGGGTCATTACACAAAGTAAAACTATTTCCCCATGTTTATTCCCCCCCACACACACACACTGTTCCTCAGACGTTCTTGTCAACTGCTGGAAATGGCCCACCTTGATTATCACTACAAAAGGTTCTCCCCCCTACCTCCCCCTCTCCTGCTGGTAATAGCTCACCTTACCCGATCACTCTGGTTACAGTGTGTATGGTAACACCCATTGTTTCATGTTCTGTGTGTATATAAATCTCCCCACTGTATTTTCCACTGAATGCATCCGATGAAGTGAGCTGTAGCTCACGAAAGCTTATGCCCAAATAAATTGGTTCGTCTCCAAGGTGCCACAAGTCCTCCTCTTCTTTTTGCGGATACAGACTAACACGGCTGCTACTCTGAACCTGTCAAAATATAACAGTGATAGCAGGGGCGCGAGTTATATCTCCACATGGTGCCTTGGCACCAGCAATATTCAGAGCCCAGGGGCCCAGCTCCACCCATATTTGGGGCCGGGTGTCCCCCCCCACCTGCTGCCCCGAGTGTCCCCTGGCCCCCGCTTGCTGTCCCCGGCCCCCCCGGAGTCCCTGCCTCTGCCCAGCAGCTCCATGCTGCCCCCCTGCAGCAACTGCTGCCGCAGGGTCCTAGTGCCCCGCACTCCGCACTCCGTTGCCAGGGCAGACTGACGCTGAGCCTGCCCTTCCACCTCAGACCCTTCCCTTTTCCGGCGGGACCCTCCACCAGCAAAGGGGGCCCCCCCGCCCGCAGTCACCGCTCCTGCCCCACGCTGGGCAAGGGGCAGCCCCATCCCTCACCCCCAGTGAGGCTACAGGCAGGGGCAACAGCAGGGGAGGAGGCGCACGCAGCTCCCCCCGGCACCCACCACGGGGGAGGCGAGGGAGATTCCTGGGCCTGAGAGGGGCCCTAGGATCACATGCACTGACAGTGGTGGGGGGGAGTGTGCTGCTCGGGGGGGCGGGAAGGGGGGCTCCTCCCCCAGAGCTCGCTGCTGCCGGCAGGGAAAGGGCTGGGGGGAGTCCTCCTCTCTGGCCCCTGTGCCGGAGCAGCCTGCCTACACCCCAAACTCATCCCCAGCCCTGCCCCACCCAAGAGCCCACACCCCAGCAAGAGCTTTCACCCCCCACACCATACCCTCAACCCTCTGCCCTAGCCTTGAGCCCCCTCCAACACCACAAACCCCTCATCTTCAGCCCCCGCCAGAGCCCTCATCCCCACAGACCCCAACCCTCTGCCCCAGCCCTGAGCTCCCTCCAACATCACAAACCCCTCATCTCCAGCCCCAGACAGAGCCCTCATCCCCCTGCACTCCAACCCTCTGCCCCAGCCCTGAGCCTTTCTAACCCCCAAGCCCCCCAGCCACAGACAGAGCCCTCACCCCCCACACTCCTACTCTCACCCTGAGCCCCTCCCACACCCCAAACGCCTCATTCCCAGCTCCAGAGCCCTCACCCCTACACCCCTACTCTTGACCAGAGCCCATCCCATACCCCAAACCCCTCATCTGCAGTCACACCCCACAGCTCTCACCTCTGCACTCCCTCCCATCCCCAAACTCCCTCCCAGAACCTGCACCCCCTCCCTCCACACCCACTCCCTTCCCCAAACTCCCTCCCAGAGCCTGCACCCCAATCCCCTGCTCCAGCCTAGGGCCTGCACCCCAGACCTCCTCCTCCACCCAAACTCCCTCCCAGAGCCTTGGGCAGGTGGGGGACGGAGTTTGGGCGGGGGCGGGTTCTGGGCACCACCAAAATTTCTACAAAACTGCCACCCCTGAGTGATAAGTCTCCGGGTTAGCAGTCCTCCTGCTTCCTGGCATAAAGCTGACCAGACATCAGGAAGTAACATAGGAAAATACCAGGAAGGTGGAGCAAAAATTGCTTTACTGAAGTCAAGGCTAGAAGGATCCCAGTCAGCAAAGAAGCCTCATTACCTCCAGTGCTTACAGTTAAGCATGGGCTGACTGGGGTTGGATTGAAGCATGTGCTGAAGTGCTTTGCTGAGTGTGGGCCTTAGGCTTGCTGGAATTCAGCCCAGTTTCTGGCTTTGCTAGGTGAGCCCCTTTCCCCAGGTGGTCTCTCGTCACTTGTCATTTGTAGGAGGTCAATGCCAGCTCTTCCCGGCCTTCTCGCAGTGCGCAGCAGCACGGCTCTCCCTGCTCAGCCCTCCCTCTGCACATGAGGTAACTCAGGTTCTGGCTCGACCAGAGTATTGCACAGGGAGGTGCATTATGGGATGTAACCTTTGGCATGCTGGGCTGGGGAGAGCCCTGAGACACGTGACCAAGGGTTGGGAGAGCTGCCTGGACGTTCAGGGACTCCTGGACTGCACGGCTGTTCCCCTGTGCGGGGCATAGTTTGCGGGGGCGGGGGAGCTTTAGTAACACGGTCCCCCGCTATGTAAACAGCCTAGAGATTTGCTTCTGGTCACTTCCAGTAAGAGAAGCAGAGTGGCTTAATAACCAACCAGCTCAGCCCTCCCCTCCCTCAGGGCCCCACCAACCACAGCCAGATTCACCAAGGGGCTTAGATGGTCCTGGGGAGAGAACATGGCGTCTGCCACACCCATCCTGCTCCTCGTGCTCCTTCTTGCTTCACTTGCTCCTGGGAAGAGAAAAAGGAGGCCCCCAGCCCTGGAGAGTCACTTTGAGAAGATCAAGATACAGGAGAACTTTGACCTCCAGCAGGTGAGGGAGGGACTAGGGAACGCTGGGCATCCCAGGCACTGGCACAGCTCCCCGGAGGGTCCTCTGTCCTAGAGATGCTCACCTGCTCCATAACTTGCCAGGCAGGTGTTTGGGTTTGCCCTTCTGCTCTGGTGCCCTGCCCCAAGAGACGGGCTTGGGTGATGGCTGCTACCTTGGCCAATATTCAATCAGGATTGAACCGGGGACCTCCAGAGTGAAAAGCACAAGCTGCTACAGTGCATGCTAAAGATTCTGGGCTGCTTAGGGGCGCTGAAATCTCCTCTGTGGCTGTGACGCGCTGGGGGTACCTCAGCAGGGTGTCAGTGAAGGGTCCCAAGGCTCCTCGAGCTGAATGTGCTGAACACTCAGTGGTCTGCCGTCTCACTCCAGTTTCCCCCCCGTAGCCTCAGCAGAGACGCTAAGTACTCAGGGGGCCATGAGGTGTGTGTGCGTGCCGCAGGGGTCTGAGATTGGTTAGGAGGGGAGCTCACTCTGCTGCTGCTTGTGGTGTGCCCATCCGCAGAGAACCCCAGCCAGGGGCCCAGTCTCCAGCACTCCTGATCCAGCCTGGTGTTTCTTAGGTGGGCAGCTGGGTGCAGTGCCCCTGAGGACAAACTGAGAAGGGACATGCGGAAAGACAGCGCTTTCCCCTGCCCCAGCTTCTGGCTCTCAACAGCTAACCTGCTGCAGTCCCTGGGGAGCTCCTGTGTGATTGCTAAAGTGCCTAGAAAGCTACAGCTGGGAGATGCTATAGAAACATGGGGCCAGATCCAACCTCTCTCCACAAAGCCACAGGGAAAGGGCTTTGTGCTGGAGAGCTGTGGGTGGAGGAAGGGAATCCAAGTCCCCACAAGCTGTCCTGTGGCCACTGTGATGCCCTTACGCCAGGGACTGGCCCACCAGCCCAAGCAGTAGGCTTCCCAGGCACTGGCCATATGATGTGCCTACTCCTGGGGGCATTCTGGGTCAAAAAATTAAAAATTCTGCACACACACACACACAACTACTCCCCAGGAGTAGAGAGTTAAAGAAAACCCTATGACAACCCAGTTCCTGTTTCTCTGCCCCCTTGTCCACCCCCCAGAGCCCAGCCATGCCCCCACAGCCAATACACCCAACCCCATATCCCCCAGAGCCCAGCTGCAGGGCCCCCACAAGCCAAATACCCATGCCTCTCCCCCACAAAGTCCAGCCACAGCCCCCCTTGCCTAGATACCGGCACCCCCTCCCCACCAGAGCCCAGCCACGGACCCCCCTTTGCCCAGACACCCCCACCACCACCCAGAGGGCCACATTGATAACTGGGGCCCCAGCACCATACTGATCAGGCCTGTCTTATCAAGCAGACTGGCCTCAAGCATAGGTTCCCCAACTTTTTTCTGCTACGCCCCCTTCTCCATGGGAGTCACAGAACAGCCTCCTCAAATCTGGGAAGAAAGTGACTCACCAAGGAGTGCAGACAGCTCACACCCAGGGCAGCATCAGGACTTGGCTGGCTCCATCCCTGGAGGAGCCCATGGCAGCACGGTGCAGAGCGGCCTGGGGCTCCTCACCTGCCCTCCCCCCTGCCAAGAGCCTCTCGCTCCCACAGGCTGCGGAGGGTTAAAATACTTGGGGCTGAGGCTGGCTGGGTGTCCGGGCCAGGCCAGGGCAGCAGCAGGGAGAGTGCAGGGAATCCTGTTGCTGGGGCAGGGCTGGGCTGTGCCCCTGCCCCAACTACTGGGGACTTCCAGGCCTGCACGTTCTCCCCACTGCTGCCCTGCCCTACTTGGCTGGCCACGGCCCTGGGCCCCCCAATAACCTTATCACCCCCGGGGGGGGCATGCTCCACAGGGCTAGTGGGCAGGGCACTAGCCTCTGAGACAGCAGACCCAGGTGCTAGTTCCTACTGTGCCCTGTGAGCTTAGGCAGCTCTTGTCCCCGTTTCCCTGAGTGTGAGCTCTTTGAGGCAGGGACTGCCTCTCCCTGGGCGTGTACAGTCCCGTGCACAATGGGGCCTCGTCTCAGGGAGGGTATCAGGTGCTACTGTTATGTATGTGTCATAACATCAGATCTGTGCATTTAATTTCTATTTTGAGAAATAGGATAAATGTAGCTGAAATCTCACAAAACGTAACTTTTTTGCTCAGAATCTGGTCAGTTCTGTAATTTAGACAATCAAACAAAAACTGCAGCATTTCAAAGAACAGACGTAGAAATTATGGTTCAGTGTCCAGCGGCAAGTCTATGTGTTTTGATGCCAGAAGTGTCATTTCATGAGCATGTTGGAGATGCGGGGTCAAAAAACAAAATTTGGGGGGCTGTGAAGTAGCCAGGAACAAAACTATAAATATTGTTTGTAAATGTCACCCAAAAGAATGCTGCATTTTTGCCTAACTGTAACCTGCACCCAATCCATTGCTCCTTGTGTAATTCATTTGGCAGTTGGGGAAGCAGGCACTTGTTAAGCCCATGGGGACAGCACCTGCGCCAAAACTACGGTGCCCTAAAACCGCTCCTTGTGTATGTATGTGGAGCTGAGCGGGGAACCTGTATGTCAGGGTCTTGCCCCTGGTGGATAGTCACCAATAAGCACTTTTGCCACCATCAGCCAGGAGAGGGAGGGATTCCACCAGCTCAGATGCTGCAGCTCCTGCCTTTGGCTCCTCAGGGTCCTTGCTTCAAGACCCAGCAGCAGCCGGAGTTTTGCCCTTGCTGCGGGAGGGATGGGGCAAAAGTGACTGCATTGTGCCACCCCCCCCCCCCTTGTAGTTTTCAGGGAAGTGGTTGCTGGTTGGTGTGGCCTCTAAATGTGACTACCTAAGAGAATATAATCACCAGCTGGAAGCAACAACCATGGCGGTGTCTGCCTCTGAAGGGAAGTCGCTGGCTGTCAGTACCTTCCGGAAACTGTAAGTGGCCCAGCGAGGAACGCGTGTTGGGCCGGGAGGCTGAGCTGGGATCAGACGCCCTGACCTCCCGTGCTGTGTGCTCTGAGCCCGGCTTGTAGGACCTGCTTTACGACCCCTGGGGCTCAGCTGCAGCCCTTCCTCACCCCAGGCGACCAGGCCTGACGCCCCGTGTGAGAGCTCCGACAGCTCAGTGGTGCTGATGCCGGTCAGTGTGAGGTGCCCTGCTACCCCAGGGCCCCGTCTCCACTGCAGCTTGTTCTGCTTCCTTTGAGCCACTCCCTTAGCACCCCCTAGTGTTCTCAAGTAGGTACTGCAGGTATGCTCACCTGTTCCATTCAATTACTACAAGATAGGCGGCTACCTCCTTACCTCGCACAAGTGCCAAGGGAAAACTGTGAACTGTGCTTGAAAATACAGCTTGTAATTAAAGCTCTTAATTCCAGTCAGCTTTTCTGAGTCTCCTGTGGGTGGCAGCGGCTCTGCAGCAAAGAGACCTCTATTGTGAAGTCAGCAGTCTGGGGGCCCCATGGCAGGGCCTGCAAACCACTTCTGCCCGGCTCTACCCAGAAGATATTCCAGCCCAGTGTGTAGGGTTTGGCCTGCCCTTGCAGTTCCTCAGCAGGGAGCTCCTCATTCAAGGAAAAGAGGAACAAACTGGAAGGGAGGGCGGTGAGGTTTGGAAGTGTGGCCCTGATTCAGCACAGCAATTAAGCACATACTTGGCTTTAAGCAAAAGGACTCAGCCCCGTTTTACAAAGCGCATGCTTGACTTCAGTGGGCTCAAGCACACGTGGCTAAGAACTGGGCTGGTTCGGGGCCCACAGCAACAAAGCCCTCCATTAAGGCTGAAGGCAAGACATAGGGTCACTGCTGAGCTGGTAATGCAGAGAGTGCGTTGCAGCCCAGGAGCACTGGGCCAACGTGTTACCTGCTGCCGACCCTGCTAAAGCAAGATTTCCCCCCCCCACTCCACCAGGCTGCTTTGGCGTGATTAGAAATGGAGAGGAGAATCTCAGTCACTTCCCAGCCCCTTTGCCTGCAGAGAGAACCTGGAATATGAGGAGAGAGAAAAAACTATCCCTGGTAAGGGAGGAGACACTGCAGCTTGGGGGCCTAACGATGCTACCCATGTGCACACACACACGCATTCACATGAACACACATGTGTACACAGGCACACATATTGAAAACTCAGGCCCAAAGGAGTCACTGCACTACCCTTCCCCCAAAGCCTCAGCCTACTCCTGTGTGTAGTGTGGTGATGCTGCAGGCAGGTATCTGTCCCCTTGAGGCATACACCTGAAGTACAGTCCCACTGTGATGGGATCCCTGGGTGCAGCCTGGGACCGTGGGATCGCTGTGCTCCCTGAACTCTCTCCAACCTGGGCTGTCTCTCACACTCCTTGCTGGTGACATGCAGCAAACCCCTCCAGGTGCTGTTATCACTCAGCACCACTGCATGTGGAGACCCCACACCCAGCTAGATTGCATGAATGCTCCCAGAGCCACTCATGAATCACACAGAGAAAGGCACCAGTCAAATTCCCCAGCTCCCAGCACTGTACCCCAGGAATATACTATCTTGCACTGCTCAAGATGAATAGTGCAAATTTGTTAATTGGTTCCCCACTTCATCAATGGAAAGTGGACATACACCAGCCTTTGCAAAACAGCAGATTTGCCACAAACTTCATACAGACTCACTGGTAAAGATAAACAGTTAAACAAATGTATTGACTATAAAAGATAGATTTTAAGTGATACTAAGTGATAGGCAAAAAGTTAGAGTTAGTTACCAAAAGAAATAAAATAGAACCAAGCAGCCTTACCTCTCAACCATATTAGACTGGGCAGCAACTAGTTTAAGAAGTTTTTCTCACCCCACTGGATATTGCAGTCCTTAATATACAGATTTGTCCCTTAAATCTGGGCCAGTCTCCTCTGTTGCAGTCTTCAGTCTTTCTCGCAGTGCCTTTGTTGCTTGCAGCGTAGGTGGGGGCAGGAGAAAGGCCAAGCCTGGGCCCCCTGTGTTCAGTTTTATACCCTCAGTCCATGTGCTTTTAGAACACAAGTCGAGGCATGTCTGGGGGGCATTGCTGAGTCTCCAGGCAAGGTTGAGCAATATCCCTGGTGTGGCCTCATGCAGGTGAGTCATTGAATTGTAGCTCCCTTGCTGGACAATGGCTGCTGATGGGTTGTTTGACACCCTGCCCAGGCGTTGGTTACTTTCCTTGCTGTTGCCTCTGGAGAGCTAATATCTGCCTGATTCCCCAACTTACAGCATGTTTTAGTGACCACCATACAACACAATCTCATAACTCCATATGCGTTAATGATATACATCTATGGATAGAGAAATGACTTTCAGCAGATCATAACCTTTCCCCTGATACCTTACAAGGCACGCTTTAGATGTAAGATCACGATTATATACAGATGAGGAATAAGGAGGGGGGTTACAGGGTGCTCACCCAAGGTACAGAATGTCATACCCACCCACAGGCCTTGCAGGCTGACTCTCTTCAGTGCTTTGGCTTGGAGTGGGGAGGGGGATTGCTCATTATTTCCTGGCCACATTCCCTTTCGTAGTGTCCCCAAACGTGCCTTTCTCTGACCTTTCCCTTTTCTTTGCGTGAGTGCACAGGGCACTGCCTCCGGGCACCTTCTGGCTCACCTTCGGTTCGGAGCTGGCAAGTGAGCCAGGGGTCAGGCAGCTACCTGGCTTTGCATTTGGTCACTTCTTTCCCTGGGATGTTTGATGTAATGTGATAAAAACAATTGCTAAAATCCTGGACCCACTGAGGTCAATGAAAAAAACATTGACTTCAATGGGCCCAGAACTTCACCGAACAGCCTATGCTCCCTAGTGACCCTGACCTCAGAGGGAGTTTAGCTTGGAACTCACTACCATGTAGCTGTGGATATTAATTTAGAGCCAGCTAGTGTATGACTTGCTGGGCCCTGAAACAGGTCTCTATGGATGAGGAGAAAGCAGTGGACATGTTATTCCTTGACTTTAGCAAAGCTTTTGACATGGTCTCCCACAATATTCTTGCCAGCAAGTTAAAGAAGTATGGGCTGGATGAATGGACTATAAGGTGGATAGAAAGCTGGCTAGATTGTTGGGTTCAATGGGTAGTGATCAATGGCTCCATGTCTAGTTGGCAGCCGATATCAAGCGAAGTGCCCCAAGGGTCAGTCCTGGGGCCAGTTTTGTTCAATATCTTCCTTAATGATCTGGAGGATGGCGTGGATTGCACCCTCAGCAAGTTTGCAGATGACACTAAACTGGGAGGAGTGGTAGATATGCTGGATGGTAGAGATAGGATACAGAGGGACCTAGAGAAATTAGAGGATTGGACCAAAAGAAATCTGATGAGGTTCAACAAGGACAAGTGCAGAGTCCTGCACTTAGGACGGAAGAATCCAATGCACCGCTACAGACTAGGGACCGAATGGCTAGGTAGCAATTCTGCAGAAAAGGACCTAGGGGTTACAGAGGATGGGAAGCTGGATCTGAGTCAATAGTGTGCCCTTGTATCCAAGAAGGCTAATGGCATTTTGGGCTATATAAGTAGGAGCATTGCCAGCAGATCGAGGGACGTGATCATTCCCCTCTATTTGGCATTGGTGAGGTCTCATCTGGAGTACTGTGTCCAGTTTTGGGCCCCACACTACAACAAGGATGTGGAAAAATTGGAAAGTGTCCAGTGGAGGGCAACAAAAATGATTAGGGGACTGGAACACATGATTTATGAGGAGAGGCTGAGGGGACTGGGATTATTTAGTCTGCAGAAGAGAAGAAATGAGAGGGGATTTGATAGCTGCTTTCAACTACCTGAAAGGGGGTTCCAAAGAGGATGGCTCTAGACTGTTCTCAGTGGTAGCAGATGACAGAATGAGGAGTAATGGTCTCAAGTTGCAGTGGGGGAGGTTTAGGTTGGATATTAGGAAAAACTTTTTCACTAGGAGGGTGGCGAAGCACTGGAATGGGTTCCCTAGGGAGGTGGTGGAATCTTCTTCCTTAGAGGTTTTTAACGTCAGGCTTGACAAAGCCCTTGGTGGGATATTTAATTGGGGATTGGTCCTGCTTTGAGCAGGGGGTTGGACTAGATGACCTCCTGAGGTCCCTTCCAACCCTGAGATTCTATGATTCTATGACTCTCTTCACCTAAACTGTCACCAGACACCTAGCCCAGCCCCCTTCCCCACCCCATAAGGAGTGTCAGAATGATGGCTGCTTCAGCAACCCACATTTCTTGGCACTTTCAGTTCCATTGTTTAAATGAAGGCTGCCCACAGCGTGTGGGTAATGCTGACAGGTAGGTAATACCACGTCACTGCCATCTAGCACTTGTCATCCATGGAGCTCAAAGCACTTTCCAAAGAAGGTCAGTATCATTATCCCCATTGTAAGGTGGGGGAAACTGAGGCACAGAGTGGGGAAGTGAGTTGCCCAGAGTCACGCAACAGGCCAGCAGCAGACCCCAAGTCTCCTGAGTCCCAGCCCAGTGCTCTACGCACTTAGAAAGGAGGAACGTAACAATGTTTCATATTAACACTTCATTGCACGGCTGCCTCCATAGCCCATGAGGCCCTTTCGCAAGGTGGGGGAGGCTTATCAGCCTCTGTTTACAGATCAGGCACATCCTCACTTTGGGTGAGTTTTAGGTGTCTGATATTAGATACCTGGGTGTCTAAAGCTGGGCACCCAGGATGGAGGGAACTAACTTAGAGGTCAGTGTGGCCAGATTTCAGAACTCAGGGCCAGAGTTTTCAAGTGCTCAGCCCCCAGCAGTTCCCACTGTGACACAGACACATTTTCCAAAGAGCTCAGCACCCAGATGAAACTCTGGCCCTATGTAACTTACCCAAGCTCCCGCAGCGCTGAGTCAATATTAGAACACAAACTGTGCCCCCTGCATTGACCTCTCCCTGTAACATGTTTTGAGCATGTAAAAATAACACCAGCAAATGAGTAATACGTAAACCAGGGTAATAAAGAAAACAGCAGCAAGGTGCAGCCACGAAAGTGGAATGCATCACATCTGAAACCTTTGCTCTTTGATAGGTCCTCGCCAAGCGGTGGCTTTTCTCTGGCTGGGTCGGAGGAATCTAACACACATGCTGTCTTTCTCCCTTTACATGCACAGAGATGGAGTATGCTGGGAGATTAAGCAGCGATACTGCTCCACCAAGACCAAGGGGCGATTCCTCCTGAAAGGTGAGTGAGGAGCTGGGGTTGGAGGAGGTTAGTGTTGGGTGTGTTTGGCGTGTTCCTAGGCAGGACTTTGAAACAACAAAGCTAGCGACAAGGCACGAGCTGGCTGAGCTCCCAGATCTGCCCGTTATTAGCATGGCAGGAAATATGGAGGCTGGTGAGCATGGGGCAATTCTGCTTCGCCAAGCTGTTGTTTGCCCTTCTATTGATGTTTGCTCCCATAGGGACTCCAGCTGATGATCAGGGCATAGCTTGTGGGTGGAGAGGCCCGTGTTAATTCTCTGGCCCCCATCAGCATAGTATGTGAACATCTCACAATCTGTAATGGAAGAGACAAGGTGGTAGCTCGTATTAGAACCTAAGAATGGCCACACTGGGTCAGACCAGTGGTCAATCTAACCCAGTGTCCTGTCTTTCGACAATGGCCAATGCCAGTTGCTTCAGAAGGAATGAACAGAACAATCATTGAGTCGTCCTGTCGTCCACTCTCAGCTTCTGGCAGTCAGAGGCTTAGGGACGGCCACAACATGGAGTTGTGTCCCTGACCATCTTGGCTAATAGCCACTGATGGCCATATCCTCCATCCACTGATGGGCTTATCCAGACAAGCTTTCGAGCTCCACAGAGCTCTTCTTGTGAAGCTCGCAAGCTTGTCCCTTCCACCACCAGATGCTGGTTCAATAAATCACCTCCCCAACCTTGTCTCTCTCATACACTGGGACCAACACAGCTACAACAACTCTGCAACAGTCCTTCGTGTATTTCTCCTCACACACCCCTGGGAGGCAGGGCTGGGCTATTACCCCATTGTACAGATGGGGAACTGAGGCACAGACAGGCTGAGGACCAGGGTTTTAAAGTACTTAGGCCTCTAACTTGTATTGTGCAAGGGCACCCACAAGGCACAGGGTGGAGCGGGGACTCAACGCCCGCCAGGTGTCCTGAGTCCTAGGCACTTGCCGTAACCACTGAACCGCCCTTTCTTTCTCTGGCCAGCCTTCGTTGTCTAGCTAGTGTCACTGCAGTTAGTACAGAGTCTAGCACAATGGTGCCCTGGTCCCTGATCCCTGCCCGGGGTCTCTACACACTATCATGAGACCAGTCCATAATTTGCTATCCCATGGCTTTGGCTCCTAGGCCGTGGCAGCAATGTGGATGTGGTGATGGGGGAGACAGACTACCACAGCTATGCCATCCTGTACTACCAGAAGCTCCGGAAGATCTCCATCAAGCTCTATGGTGGGTGTGCAGGCTCATGGCCTTGCCATTAGCTTCCCTGGGGAATTGCCTCCCCATGGCGGGGCACTGAGGCACAGTGGGGCAGACTGTCAGACTGGGGGGAATGTTTGGACCCAGCGGGCACTAGTGGCCCTCATTGGGTAGGGCCCAGACAAGCTGCCCCAAGTTTTGTTTGCTTACAGGTTAGATTGGGGTGACTTTGCTCAGCGCCCCAGCTTGTGTCATAGGGCATTTCCTCCAGGCTGCTCCCTCCTAGTTCAGGGCTATAGCCATGGGGTCCAGAACCAGCACTGTTTGTGCTCCGGCTGCTCCCCACACATAGGGGTGGCACTGTGTCGGGGGGTAGGGCTCTGCTGTGGGACAATGTGAGGGCAGTGGGGCTTTGGGGCTGATTCTATTTCACGTGGCAGCAACGCTTCCTGGAGGCTGCAGATGTCTTGGTTTGAGGCTGGGCTCAATTGTGCGGTAGGAATCACACTTGCTCATGTGAGGGCTGAATTTGGTCTGGTGGCTCCAGACACTGGATGGAAGATCACCAGCCTAGGGCTAGAGCTGGGCTTGAAATGCTTTTCCTGCCCCACAAACATGTCTGAAATGTTGAAAAATGGCCCCATCCAGAACAGAGATAAAAAATCGAAATCTCTAAAATGTTCACAAACTAAACATCAGAAAAAAATGTCGACTGCATCAATCAAAATGTTTCATTTAAATTTTGACTATTTAAAATGTGGGTTTCTTTACTATAAGTAGCTTACACCTCTAAATGTAGAGTTGCTTTGAACCAGAGAAACTGGAATGTTTTCTTTAGAACATATCAAAATGAAACATTTCAACAATTTCAAAAAAAAATTTCTGAGTGGAAATATTTGTCAAAACTGCCCCTTTCCCTGGGAAAGTTTCGCTTTCAACAAATTGGCATTTCCGACAAGAAACATTCCATAGAATGGTTCCTGACCCACTCTCCACAATCACTGGTGTCCTGGGGCCGAACACAGTGCCTGCCATTGGATTCTCTTTATTTCACCCCTCCCAAAGGACGCAGCATCCGGGTCAGTGACGCCATCATAGGTAAATTCGAGCAGCGCATCACAGAGATGAACTTGAACGAGGACTTCACCTACTACTTCCCCACTTATGGTGAGTCCTGGTCATCCTGCTCAGTGCAATGGGGGGGTTTCATCTTCCTCTGCAGCCTGGGGCACAAGCAATGTTCCCTCTAATATTTATATTCATGTGTGGAAAGAATTTTGTTATGTGCACTGATGTGTAGCGGGAGTGGGGCTGAGGGGTTCGGAGTGTGGGGGGGGGCTCAGGGATGGGGCAGAGGATTGCGATGCGGGTGGGGGTGAGGGCTTTGGCTGGGGGTGCAGGCTCCGGGGTGGGGCCAGGGATGAGGGGGTTGGGTTGCGAGATGCCCTGGGACTGTGATGGGGAGAGAGGACTCCCCCCAGCCCTTTCTCGCCACAGCAGCCCGGGGCTGGGGTAGAGTGTCTTTCCCCGCCGCGGCAGATCGAGGGAAGTGATTATTCTCCTCTATTCGGCACTGGTGAGGCCACACCTGGAGTATTGCATCCAGTTTAGGTCCCCCACTACAGAAGGGATGTGGACAAATTGGAGAGAGTCCAGCGGAGGGCAATGAAAATGATTAGGGGGCTGGGGCACATGACTTACAAGAAGAGGTTGAGGGAACTGGGGTTATTTAGTCTGCAGAAGAGAAGAATGAGGGGGGATTTGATAGCAGCCTTCAACTACCTGAAGGGTGTTTCAAAGAGGATGGAGCTCGGCTGTTTTCAATGGTGGCAGATGACAAACAAGGAGTCTGAAGTTACAGTGGGGGAGGTCTAGGTTGGCTATTAGGAAACACTATTTCACTAGGATGGTGGTGAAACACTGGAATGGGTTCCCTAGGGAGGTGATGGAATCTCCATCCTTAGAGGTTTTTATAGTCCGGCTTGACCAAGCCCCTCGCTGGGATGATTTAGTTGGGGTTGGTCCTGCTTTGAGCAGGGGATTGGACCTCCTGGATTGACCTCCTGAGGTCTCTTCCAACCCCAATCTTCTATGATTTTATGAGAGGTGCCTCTCCCTGGCCGAGGCAGCTCCGGGGCTGGACAAGAGGCACCTCTCCCCACTATGCACCTGCACGGCCCTTGATAGCCTGCTGCGCGGCCACGCAGCTTAGAGGGAACTTAGGGCACGGGTCATAGGCACCAACTTCCCCTCTACCCGGAGGGTGCTCGACCCCGCTTCCACCCAGGCCCCACCCCCACTCCACCCCTTCCTGCCCCTGCTCTGCCCCCGCTCCACCCCACTACACTCCTTCCCCCAAGGCCCCGCCCCACCTCTTCCCACCCTGCTCCCCCGCCCTGCCTCTTCCCCACCTCGTTCTTCCCCCTCCCCCGAGGGCCCCCCATCCTTGCTCCTCCCCCTCTCTCCTGAAGCCAACCTGCACTGCACACTGTGAAACAGCTCTTCACGGTGGGCAGGAGGCGCTAGGAAGGAGGGGGAGGAGTGATCAGCAGGGCCGCCAGCAGGGGAGAGGTGCTGGGGGGGTGGGTGGGAGAGGGGGGAGCTTGGCAGCCGGTGGGTGCTGAGCACCCGCTAATTTTTCTCCGTGGATACTCCAGGGCTGGAGCACCCACAGAGTTTGTGCCTATGGCATGAGTGATTTGCTGCTTCAAACTAGAGGTTCTGGGCCTATTACAGGAGTGGGTAGGTGAGGTTCTGTGGCCTGTGATTAGCGGTGGGTCAGACTAGATGATCACAATGATGATCCCTTCTGGCCTTAGTCTGTGAGTCTATGAAGATGGGCTTGAGGACCCTCTGGTGCTGCAGTCTGCCCGAATGGCTGTCCCCCTGGCCTAACTCCCAGCCGGGGAATAGCTCCCAGTGCATTTGATCCAGGGACAATGGTGTTTGTTCCAATGCTCTTGCAGGGTGTTCTTGGCTAAGGGCACAGCTCCGCCACCATCCCGTCCCACCCCTTTGTCTTGTCTTGCCAAAGCAGCTTAGCTTAGCTTGGCCACCTGCAGCTTGGGAGTCATCAAAGCCCAGAAACACCCTGTAAAGCATTATTTCTGTAGCACCCAAAGGCCCCGGTGAGGGTCATGCTGGACCTGGCCAAACAGAAGGTTGCCAGTGCTCTGAGTCTAAAGCAGGGCAGGCTCTGTGGGGCACTGTGTAGACTCAGATGGGGTGGGGGGCACTGGGGAACTTGTCATCGCTGGTGGGCATCTTTCCAGACAGAAGCAGAAGGAGGTTGTGGCAGGGCAGCTGGTCAGGGAGCTGGGACGCAGATTTTAGGAGGTGCTGGTAAAGCAGAGCCCCCAAGGTCCCATGGCCCTGAGCTACTGTGCCCTTTTAGGATGTGCTCAGGCCTGCATGGGGCGGCACGGTGATTTCTTAGCAGCAGCAGGTGAGCGGGCCCAGAGGCTGCTGTGAGCGGTTGTGAGAGGTGTGGGCTAAGGAGCCCTGGCCCGCTAGTGCAGGGGTGGGCAGGAAACAGCACGATTTGCTCCAGCCTGGGAATTCCTGGGGAGAGGAGCTGCTGAGTGTGCCCGAGTTGTAAGGGATGTGTGCCCATGAGCTAGGGACAACTCATTGGCACTTTGCCTTGTGGTCTATATCAGTTGACACCAGGTCTCTTGACATGAAAGCCCAGTGTGCCCCTCACATCCATGGGCCAGGTCTAAATGGGTGTAGCTGGTATCCATTCGCTTCAATGCAGTGATGCCAGTTCACATCAGCGCAAGGTGTGGGGCAGTGGACCCGCCCTGTGCTTTGGGGACAGGTGGAGTGCTGGACACTGACATGTGGCCTTTGTTGCAGGGTTCTGTGAGTCCACAGATCAATTTCATCTGCTTGATGGTGAGTTACAACCCCCCAAGACCCGGCCGGCAGGACAAGTGCCCCCCACGTCCCCCATCAGCCTGCAAGGCCTAGCGGGTGGGATGGGATTGTGCAGCCCCAGCTCAGCAGGGAGAGGGGCCGGGGGAGGGCAGAGGGAAGGAAGTGGAAAAGTCTCCTTCCCGTCATCTAATGCCAGCCTCAGGCAGCTCCCCCATGGACCACAAACTGGTGTCTGAGTGGACTCCCTGGGGATGGGGTCAGATGGGGGGGCTGTCTGGGATGGAGGATGGGGTCAGATGGGGGGGCCAGTCTCCTCTGTTGGAGTCTTCAGTCTTCAGAGTGTCCTTGTTGCTTGCAGCATAAGTTGGCAGGGCCGTCCTTACCCATACACAAACTACGCAGCTGCACAGGGCACCAGGAAATTTGGGGGACCAAATTGCCCCAAATTTCCTGGTGCCCTATGCAGCTGCATGCTGCTCCAGTGGCCAGCCTGATCCCCTGGCTGGCTGAGCCCGCCAGGAAAGCTGCCCCCACTCCTGCTGCACCCCCGCCCCGCCTCTTCCCACCCCTGCTCCTCCCCAGCCCGCGGGGGACTGCAGCAGGAGTTGGGTGCGCCCTGCAAACACTGGGTAGCAGGAAGTGGAGCGACCTGGCCCCAAACCGCTCCGCCAGCTCGTGCTGGGGGGCGGTTCCCCCATGCCCCCAAGCCTGCTCCTGCCCTCCACAGACCTTGGGTGCAGCCCCCCCCCCCCCCGCACGGAGGCCTGGGGATGCCCCCCTGCAGAGGCATGGGGCCAGCCCCCTTCCCCCCTGCAGGGAGGCTGTGTAAGGCACCACAATATCTAGGGACGACCCTGTAAGTTGGGGGCAGGAGAAAGACCCAGCAGTGGACCCCTGTGTTCTGTTTTACGTCCTTAGTCCATGTGTTTGGAGAACACAAGTCCAGGCATGTCTGGGGGGCGTTGCTGAGTCCCAAGGTGAAGCAACACACACACACACACACACCCCCCTCTTCCCTTGTCATCAACCATACAACACAGTTCATATAATTTCATATGCATTGATGATACATGGATTTAGATAGAACAATGGCATTCAGCAGATACCTGATACCTTACACGGCATGCTTTATATGCAAGATCAAAATTATGTATAAATGAGGACTATGGGGGTTACAGGACTCTCCCCCAAGCAGGGCCGGCCTTCGGCATAGGCAGCATATACGGCTGCAGAGGGCATCCAAAAATCTGGGGCCCCATTCCCCTCACTGGCTGCGGCTGGAATCCTCCCTTCTCCAGGCCCCGCTGGGCCGGCGGGCTTCTCCCCTGCTCCCTCCCTCGCTCCTCAGCAGCCCGGCCCCGGCCCCGGCCCCGGCCCACCGCCGCCTGGAGGAGTGCGCCCTGGACCCTGCCTGCCTGCACCGCTGGGTCTCCGGCCCGGGGCCAGGACAGGAGGGGCGAAACTTCCATGTTAGTCAGGGGGAGACTTAAAGTGACAGTGCGCTCACGGTCTCTCACACTTCCCTAACACACACACACTCTGTCTCTCTCACACAGACTGGCTCTCACACCCACATACAAGAGTCACAGTCCCCCAATACAGATTGTCACACACACAGTCTCACACTCCCCAACACACACTTTCTCTCTCTCACACACACATATTATTGTTGTTGTTATTACTGCTTGGTACTTCCTGCCAAAATGCTGTGGTGAGCCAGGTGGCAAGGGGCTGCAGGAGGGACGTGGGCTCTGGCAAGGTGCAGCCCCCATGTGACAGCGCGAAGCCGGCCTTGAGCCTCTGCCGCAGCATCTGCTGCCTATGAAGCTCTGTGTGTGTCAGCAATGGCGGAGGTGGGGGGTTGGGGGTCCACGGGCGGAGGTGGTGGCTGTGCCCCCTCGACACACTGGGGTCAGCGGCGCTGGCTGGGGACGGCCTTCAGTGGAGCATAGGGGCACCAGTTTAATCATACTGCATAAGGCCCCATAAATCCTAAGGGCGGCCGTGCCCCCAAGGTATAGAATGTCACGAGGGGCTCCCTGGGGCATGGGGGACAGGGTCAGAAGGGGTGGGGCTCCTTGGGCTATGGGGTCAGATGGGCTGGGGGCTCCCTGGGGCATGGGGGACTGGGTCAGATGCGTGGGGCTCCTTGGGGTGTGAGGGATGGGATCAGATGGGAGGGCTCCTTGGGGCATGGGGGACAGGGTCAGAAGGTGTGGGGCTCCTTGGGGTGTGGGGAATGGGGTCAGATGGGGAGGCTCTCTGGGGCTTGGAGGACAGGGTCAGAAGAGGTGGGGCTCCTTCGGGTATGGGGGACAGGATCACATGGGATGGGGGCTCCCTGGCAGGGGGGAAATGGGGTCCATTCCAGGGCAGCGGGCTCATACCCCTCTCATTAATGTTTTGGGATAAGGAGGCATTTCTCCCGTCCCCATCATTGGCTCTGAAGGACGTCCCTTATCTCATCAGAGGAAAGCTGACTAAAGGGCAGTGGAAGGTGGCTGCGGCCCTTGGCAGTGCCCAGGTGGTGCCCCTCCCCTCAGCCCCTCTCTATTTGCTTTCCAGAAATGAAGATTTAGGTGAAGAGGGAAATGCCAGAGACTGCGGGAGCCAACCAGCCATGTCTGCAGGCATACTGAGCGCAGGGGCTTGGCCACGGGAGCTGCCAGTGAATTCTGTGGCCCAGTTATTCAGCCAGGGCTGGGGAGCTCCAAGTGGATGCTGGGCCAAGGGAGTGATGAAGGGGTGGGATTGGGGTCTCCTCTGTAGCCCTAACCCTAGTGTTTGTTCACTCCCAGCCCTTGCTCCCCCTCACTCCCCAGGCTCGTGTCTCTTCCATATGATACTACCACACAAAGGCGGATTTGGGTTTTGTGGGGCCCTGTGCCAGAGCAGTGGGGCCCGCTCCCCATCCCTTCCTCCTGCAGTCCTCCCCAACCCCTTCCGTGCTCCTGCCAAGGAGTGGGGTTGGGGTGCGGCCAGCAAGAGCACCAGGCAGGCAGAGCGGTTCAGGGCACGGGGGCAGCCATTTTTCTGGGGACCCCAAATTGGCCAGGACCCCTGGGCACAGGCCCCGTTGGCCCAGTGGCTAATCCATGATTGCCCCCATGCCCTTCTGCGGGATCCCCTGCCCAGTTGCCCCTCACTGCTACTGCCTCGCTCCTCTTACCTGATTCGGTGCTCGCTCTTGTTGCTGTCCCCAGACGGGCTGTGAGCCCCCATGAGGAAGCCCTGCTCTCCTGACACTGACGCAGTGCGGCCGTGCAACCCTTCAGCTTCCACCTCCTGTGCGCTGCCCCTGTCAATTTCTCAGGGCCTGGCTGTGCCCGTTGTGCTGGGCTCAGTGCAGACTGGCATGGAGCAGATGCCCAGCTCACGCTCTCTCTCTGGAATCCACAATAAACGCTGGCCAGGCTGGAAAGGCCCCTGTGCTCCTTGCAGATGGGAAAAGGACACAAGTGTGCCAGGAGGGTTGGGCAGGTGGGATTCTCCACTGCAGGGGCCCCATACACTTCCAGCTCCTGGGGTGAGAGTTATTCCTGCTGCCTCAGCAGGACATTCCTTGCAGGAGCGTTGTGCCATTCAGTGCCATTCACCTTGTGGGGCAGGAGGCATGAGCAAGTCTGCAGCCCTTCAACAATCCGCTTTGCTGGCGATGTCTCCATTGCCCCTTGCCCCATTGGCTGTGTGGGTCCCAGCCCCAGCCCTGTCCCCTTATCACTGCTTCAGTCCCTGAACATGGCTGATCTGCGGCACCCTGCGCTTTCCCAGCAACGCCTTGAACAGCTGATCTGGGGAAGAGCCGGGGCTCGGGGACACACGTCCATTCAGCCAGAGTCCCACGCGGGGTTAAATGCCAAGGGGCTGAAGCTGAAAGGAGAAACCCCATGGCATCAGGGCCCCACTCAACCAACCAGCTGGGCCTCTGTGCGCTGCACAGACCCCTCTACCACTCTCACCCCTGCTGCCACTTAGATCAGAGCATCTGCAGCAACCCCAGGCATGTAACCGGTACCCCGTACCCACGGCTGCAGTGCTGGCCATGTGCAGCCCCCTCCCCTGCAGGCAGCCCCCTCCACCATGGTGCCAACCAGGTGCAGCCCCTTGCACTGTGGGTGCTAGCCATGTGCAGCCCCGCCCCCCCCATGGTGCTGGCCACATGCAGCCCCCTCCCCTGTGTGCAGATCCCACCGTGGTGCTGGCCATGTGCAGCCCCCTCCCCTGAAGTGCCACAGTCCCCTGCTCCATGGCTCCAGACATATGCAGCCCTTCCGCCACTGTACTGGATCCACAGAGGTGCCAGTCCCATGGGGCATCTCCTGCAGACATGCAGCGAGTTGTTCTGTGCCATCTCCACAGCAGCATCAGCTGCTTTGGGCAGTACCAGCCACGCGCCACATCCTCCGCAGAGACACCAGCCACCTGCTGGGCAAGCCGAGAAGACCCAGCATTGCACGTGGAGGCACCAGCCCGATTCAGCATGACGGTGCCACTCACATCCTGCCCACCTGCACACAACTTGGCGCCATCCCTGTGTCCCTTGTCGCCAGCCCTAAGTTACAGCTCACCCAGTGCTGGATTCCAGTTCAGATGCTCACCCACGTACCTGCCACTGTGCCCTTCCAGCCCAGGCCTTTCTCCTCCTCCCCAAAGAGACAGTGGGATCACTTGCCTGTGCTAGTTTGACCCGAAGTCCCAGAATTCCAGTGAAGGTATCCCACAATACCCTACGAGAAGAATCCCAGAGTAATAGCGCCCATCAGTGGGACAATGCACCCTGCGACACCTGCCCAGAATGCTGTGCGCTGATGCAGGGAGAGATGGGTCAAAGCTGGCTGCACGGACCCACTTCTTTTGGATTCGTTATTCTGCAAAAGTCCATATGATCATCTACAAAACACTCCCCATGTGGACAAGCCACAGCTCAGTGAGCCCAGGAGCATGCACTGAACAGAACTCAAATCTCCCACCCATTGGTCCCATTTACTGTGTCACAGGACCTAGATATGACATGACAGCACGGCAACGTGGTTACACACGCTCCAGTCCTGCAGGGCAGATGCAACCAAAGCATCTTGGAACTGTGTTCCCCAATTGTGCTGTTGTTATTTACTGATTCATACTAGCTCCCCTATGTGCCAGGGGCTTCCCAAACACCTCGGGCTGGCCACACGCCGAGGAGGGGGATGGGGGAGAGTGAGAGGACACACCAGTATGCGCAAAAAGAAAAGAAAAGGAGTACTTGTGGCACCTTAGTGACTAACAAATGTATTTGTTAAAATTTGTTAAAATAAATATGTTAGTCTCTAAGGTGCCACAAGTCCTCCTTTTCTTTTTGCGAATACAGACTAACACGGCTGCTACTCTGATACCAGTATGCGTCACTCCCCACAGAGCTGGCTCTGTAAGAGGGATTGAAAGGTGGACAGGGATAGAGACCTTGGGGTTGAGGAATATAGCTGCTTAGCAAGGCTGAGCCATGTTTGATGTGTGCTGTGTCGGGAGCTCATCCCGTGCAGCCTGGGCTGGGATGTTTCCAGGCCATGCAGAGTGGTGACTGGCAGGAATGTTCAGGAGGGAGAGAAGCCCCTGCATGAGCCCCGTGCTTTTGCTGAGTGGACACCGGGATTGACAGGACCCTGCTGGGAGGGTGGGCTTGTAGTTTGCAGAGAGGCCCAGGGGAGCAGTACTGTTTTCGCCCACGCCCAACCACTGGGGTTTTGCAATCTTGTCTGAAATTCCTAACACATGTTGTTTATCGGGGGAGCTTACGTAAGGCAACCCCACTGACCCTTCCACTGTGTTCTCTGCTCATTGTTCCTGCTTCCCATGTGTCAGGCAGTCACATTCAGCTGGCAGTAACTCCTGGGCATCCCGCTGCTCCAGCCCTGGTAGAGCAAAATGCCTGGGACCCGTGTCCTGCTGGGCACCACTGTCCGGCAGCAGCAGAAGGATCACTGCCAGCAGAGGCACCTATGTCTTGTCGACACCCTTTGGAGAGTCAAGATGCTAGCCCTGGTGACCTGGCCCACACCCCACAAATCTTCCCCCCTGCAGTTTCAGACAGTTACGGCTTGCTTCGTTTTCTGTCCACATGTGCATCATGTCGCTGTGCCCTATTAAACAGCTGCCATGCTCCTCCCCAGAGGCGGCTGTCGTTCAGTGATTCTAATATGGGTACTTTGGACTCCTTCGTGATGAAAGATGCTGTAGACATGAATGTCAATCTCATTATTGAACCCCCCCTCACATGAAGCCAGGCCCTTGTTCACAGGTGACCTACCTAGTTCACTCACCTAGGGTATGTCTACACTATGAAATTAGGTCGAATTTATAGAATTCGGTTTTGTAGAAAGGGTTTTTATACAGTTGATTTTGTGTGTCCGCACACAAATGCTCTAAGTGCATGTAGTCGGTGAAATGTGTCCACAGTACCAAGGCAACTGTCGACTTCCGGAGCATTGCACTGTGGGTGGCTATCCCACAGTTCCCGCAGTCTCCACCGCCCATTTGAATTCTGGGTAGAAATCCCAGTGCCTGATGGGGCTAAAACATTGTCGCGGGTGGTTCTGGGTACATATCGTCAGGCCCCCGTTCCCTCCCTCCCTCTGGGAAAGCAAGGGCAGACAATCGTTTTGCGCCTTTTTTCTTGAGTTACCTGTGCAGACGCCATACCACAAGCATGGAGCCCGCTCAGATCACTTTGGCAATTAGGAGCACATTAAACACCACACGCCTTATCCAGCAGTATATGCAGCACCAGAACCTGGCAAAGCGATACCGGGCGAGTAGGCGACGTCAGCGCGGTGACGTGAGTGATGAGGACATGGACACAGACTTCTCTCAAAGCACGGGCCCTGGCAATGTGGGCATCATGGTGCTAATGGGGCAGGTTCATGCTGTGGAACGCCGATTCTGGGCCTGGGAAACAAGCACAGACTGGTGGGACTGCATAGTGTTGCAGGTCTAGGACGATTCCCAGTGGCTGCGAAACTTTCGCATGCGTAAGGGCACTTTCATGGAACTTTGTGACTTGCTTTCCCCTGCCCTGAGGCACAAGAATACCAGATGAGAGCAGCCCTCACAGTTGAGAAGCAAGTGGCAATAGCCCTGTGGAAGCTTGCAACGCCATACAGCTACCGGTCAGTCGGGAATCAATTTGGAGTGGGCAAATCTACTGTGGGGGCTGCTGTGATGCAAGTAGCCAACGCAATCAAAGATCTGCTGATATCAAGGGTAGTGACCCTGGGAAATGTGCAGGTCATAGTGGATGGCTTTGCTGCAATGGGATTCCCTAACTGTGGTGGGGCCGTAGACGGAACCCATATCCCTATCTTGGCACCAGAGCACGAAGCCGGCGAGTACATAAACCGCAAGGGGTACTTTTCAATAGTGCTGCAAGCACTGGTGGATCACAACGGACGTTTCACCAACATCAACGTGGGATGGCCGGGAAAGGTACACGACGCTTGCATCTTCAGGAACTCTGGTCTGTTTCAAAAGCTGCAGGAAGGGACTTTATTCCCAGACCAGAAAATAACCACTGGGGATGTTGAAATGCCTATAGTTATTCTTGGGGACCCAGCCTACCCCTTAACGCCATGGCTCATGAAGCCGTACACAGGCAGCCTGGACAGTAGTCAGGAGCTGTTCAACTACAGGCTGAGCAAGTGCAGAATGGTGGTAGAATGTGCATTTGGACATTTAAAAGCGCGCTGGTGCAGTTTACTGACTCGGTTAGACCTCAGCGAAACCAATATTCCCACTGTTATTACTGCTTGCTGTGTGCTCCACAATATCTGTGAGAGTAAGGGGGAGACGTTTATGGCGGGGTGGGAGGTTGAGGCAAATCGCCTGGCTGCTGGTTACGCACAGCCAGACACCAGGGCAGTTAGAAGAGCACAGGAGGGCGCTGTGCGCATCAGAGAAACTTTGAAAACCAGTTTCATAACTGGACAGGCTACGGTGTGAAAGTTCTGTTTGTTTCTCCCTGATGAAACCCCCTGCCCCTTGGTTCACTCTATTTCCCTGTAAGCTAACCACCCTCCCCTCCTCCCTTCGATCACCACTTGCAGAGGCAATAAAGACAGGTTTCAGATTAACAGCCGTGTTAGTCTGTATTCGCAAAAAGAAAAGGAGAACTTGTGGCACCTTAGAGACTAACCAATTTATTTGAGCATAAGTTTTCGTGAGCTACAGCTCACTTCATCGGATGCATACTGTGGAAAGTGTAGAAGATCTTTTTATATACATGCTTTGTGTGTATATAAAAAGATCTTCTACACTTTCCACAGTATGCATCCGATGAAGTGAGCTCTAGCTCACGAAAGCTTATGCTCAAATAAATTGGTTAGTCTCTAAGGTGCCACAAGTACTCCTTTTCTTTTAGAGGCACTAAAGTCATTGTTGCTTCACATTCATGCATTCTTTATTCATTCATCACACAAATAGGGGGATAACTACCAAGGTAGCCCAGGAGGGGTGGTGGAGGAGAGAAGCACCAGGAGGGGTGGTGGAGGAGGGAAGGACAAGGCTACACAGCACTTTAAAAGTTTAAAACTTTAAAACCTATTGAATGCCAGCCTTCTGTTGCTTGGGCAATCCTCTGGGGTGGAGTGGCTGGGTGGCCGGAGGCCCCCCCACTGCGTTCTTGGGCGTCTGGGTGAGGAGGCTATGGAACTTGGGGAGGAGGGCGGTTGGTTACACAGGGGCTGTAGCGGCGGTCTGTGCTCCTGCTGCCTTTCCTGCAGCTCAACCATACGCCGGAGCATATTGGTTTGATCCTCCAGCAGCCTCAGCATTGAATCTTGCCTCCTCTCATGATGCTGCCGCCACCTTTCAGTTTCAGCCCTCTCTTCAGCCTGCCACTTACTCTCTTCAGCCCGCCACTTACTCTCTTCAGCTCACCACCTCTCCTCCCAGTCATATTGTGCTTTCCTGCACTCTGACATTGTCTGCCTCCATGCATTCGTCTGTGCTTTGTCAGTGTGGGAGGATAGCATGAGCTCAGAGAACATTTCATCACGAGTGCTTTTTTTTCGCCTTCTAATCTTCACTAGCCTCTGGGAAGCAGAAGATCCTGTGATCCTTGAAACACATGCAGCTGGTGGAGAAAAAAAAAAGAGACAGTGGTATTTAAAAAGACACATTTTCTAGAACAATGGCTACACTCTTTCACAGTAAACCTTGCTGTTAACATTACATACACAGCACATGTGCTTTCGTTCCAAGGTCGCATTTTGCCTCCCCCCACCACGTGGCTAGACCCTCCCCCCTCCCCGTGGCTAACAGCGGGGAACATTTCTGTTCAGCCATAGGCAAACAGCCCAGCAGGAACAGGCACCTCTGAATGTCCCCTTAAGAAAAGCACCCTATTTCAACCAGGTGACCATGAATGATATCACTCTCCTGAGGATAACACAGAGAGATAAAGAACGGATGTTGCTTGAATGCCAGCAAACATACACTGCAATGCTTTGTTCTACAATGATTCCCGAGTATGTGCTACTGGCCTGGTGTGGTAAAGTGTCCTACCATGGTGGACAGAATAAGGCTGTCCTCCCCAGAAACCTGTTGCAAAGGCTTTGGGAGTACATCCAGGAGAGCCGCGAATGCCAGGGCAAAGTAATCTTTTCACATGCTTGCTTTTAAACCATGTATAGTATTTTAAAAGGTACACTCACCAGAGGTCTCTTCTCCACCTGGCGGGTCCAGGAGGCAGCCTTGGGTGGGTTCGGGGGGTACTGGCTCCAGGTCCAGGGTGAGAAACAGTTCCTGGCTGTTGGGAAAACCGGTTTCTCCACTTGCTTGCTGTGAGCTATCTACAACTTCATCATCATCATCTTCCTCGTCCCCAAAACCTGCTTCCATGTTGCCTCCATCTCCATTGAAGGAGTCAAACAACATGGCTGGGGTAGTGGTGGCTGAACCCCGTAAAATGGCATGCAGCTCATCATAGAAGCGGCATGTTTGGGGCTCTGACCCGGAGCGGCCGTTTGCCTCTCTGGTTTTCTGGTAGGCTTGCCTCAGCTCCTTAAGTTTCACGTGGCATTGCTTCGGGTCCCTGTTATGGCCTCTGTCCTTCATGCCCTGGGAGATTTTGACAAAGGTTTTGGCATTTCGAAAACTGGAATGGAGTTCTGATAGCACGGATTCCTCTCCCCATACAGCGATCAGATCCCGTACCTCCCGTTCGGTCCATGCTGGAGCTCTTTTGCGATTCTGGGACTCCATCATGGTCACCTCTGCTGATGAGCTCTGGCCAGCGTGGCAAGCTGCAGGTGACCATGCAAACAGGAAATTGAAACTCAAAAGTTTGCGGGTCTTTTCCTGTCTACCTGGCCAGTGCATCTGAGTTGAGAGTGCTGTCCAGAGCGGTCACAATGGAGCACTCTGGGATAGCTCCTGGAGGCCAATACCGTCTAATTGCATCCATAGTACCCCAAATTCGAGCCGGCAAGGCCGATTTAAGCGCTAATCCCCTTGTCGGGGGTGGAGTACGGAAATGGATTTTAAGAGCCCTTTAAGCTGAAAAAAAGGGCTTCATCGTGTGGACGGGTGCAGGGTTAAATCGATTTAACGCTGCTAAATTCGACCTCAACTCCTAGAGTGGACCAGGGCCTAGACTCTGGATAGTCAACATCTGATGCCCAACCAACAAGCCTTCAACAATTGGATTCAAAACCACTGAGAGCTCTGAGGGGCTCAGCCTACTGGGGACCCACACGCTGTAAGTGACAGCCACGTGGGGAGCTCAGCCTAGAACCCCAGTACTTCTGCCCCTCACCCACAGACCCCTGCTGCTTAAGCTAATAGAAATCCTCTTTTATTAGCAGTGCTAATTTCAAGTCCCTTAGCCTATCTGTCTCAGCCCAGCCAGTGAAAAGCAACAGCACGTCTGACTCACGTTCACGTGAAGCCAATACATGGTGCTGCAGAGAACAGAGATTTCAGTCCGGTTGCTGCTTTCACACCTTCTGAAATCAGCGACATTTCATGGGGGTAAATGACACCAGACGCTAGCCTGCAAGCGCAAGGTCAGGAGTAGGTGTGTCAGGTTCCAGACACCATCTGTACTTAGAGTCAACACTGCTGGGATCCTGTCCTGGGCCTGCCCCAGATCTCTTGGGTGACCTGGGGCAAGTCCTATCCCCACTCTGCACCTCCAGTCCCCACCAGTGAGCTGGGGATAACAATCCCACCCTTTGTCTTGTCTAGTTAGTCGGTAAATGCTTCAGGGCAGGGCCTGTCTCTCACTCTGTTCCCGTACAGCCCCAACTGCAGTGGGGCCTCTGACACAGCGGCAATGGGTGCAACGTGGCTAATCCTTCCCCCTCGTGGGGCTTTGAGAGTGAAGTCAGGAATGTGTGTGCTGCCAGACTCTACTCCCGTGGCCAGGATGGAGGCCATGGGAATAGATGCGGCTGGCTTGTGATGCCTGTCTCTATGGACGGGTTTTTCCAGTCCAGTGGGATACTGGGTGGGGAAAGGCTGCGACCCCAGCCCCGCTCTGCCCCCACCTCCACAGGACTCCTCTGCCCTGCCTGGCTTTGGTGTGGTTTTAATAAAGGATAAAGCCCCCTCTTTCTGCAGGAGAAACCGGCCGCAGCTGGACATGGGGAATGTGTGCAGGGAGCCTGGGGCAGAAAAAGCAGCTGTTACGAAAGAAGGCACCTTACATAAAATTCCCTTGGCAGGGAAGGACCTGTGGGGAGAGGCTGGGCTTGGGAGCTGGGAGCATGTTGGTGAGGAAGCCCCAGCCAGGGCAGGGCAGGACTCTAGCAGGGTCTCTTTGTCTATAGCATTTGCACAGCCCCCGTTCCTGGTGTGCTGATGCACTAGCATTCAGGAAAGTCCCTGTGTTAAAAACATGTTGCACGTTCACAGCCCTTCCCCTGCAAGGATCTCAAAGTGCTTCACAAATACAAATGCATTACCCCCACACTTCCCTGGCAGAACCTGTGTGCTACAGATGGGGAAACTGAGGCACAGGTCTTGCTGAAGGTCAGAAAGTCAGCTAGCAGCAAAACTGGGATTAGAATCCAGGAGCCCTGACTTCCAGCACTGTGCATTAGCCTCAGGGCTCTCTGTCTTCTCTTTATGAAGAGGGCTGCTCCATAGCACCTCTTATCCTGGCAAAAGGCCAGTGGTTTTATTATAAACATGTGCAAAGGTAGAAGCTGGCCACAGAGAGGTGGCTTGACTAACTGAGGGGCATCTAGCCAACCCAGGAACAGAAGCCAGGCCTCAGGACTGCCAGGCTGAGGCCCGACTCACTGGAGCACATTGCCCCTCCTTTGGGGCGCATCATGTCTCTCCAGTTTAGCAATGAGGTGAGCAAACCCAGACATCCTCACTCCTCCAGGGAGCAGGCCTATGGGTGCGGGGGTCTCTTTGGGAGGCTTCCACTCACTGCCCTGATCTTCATGGGCTTTTGTCCCTTTCCCTCCAGGCCTCATGTCGTGCTGTCTTCACTCAGCGCTCCTCCTGCCTCAGCTCCCTGCATGGAGAGAGCTCCTGCTCCCAGTGACAGTGTACCAAACCCAGCTGGTGCCCAGAGCAGGACTGGATTGGGAATGGGAAGAGTAGGAATAGAAAGGCCAGGCAGGGCTTTGCCTAGGGTTTTCAAATCTTACAGATAAAATAATCCCAATGTAGGAGTGATTAGCATGTGGCTGGTTTACAGGGTGACCTCCAGAGATAAGGTCAGGCAATGGGCTGCGAGCTACAGTGCTGCCCTTGAGATCGAAATCTTTGACTGCTGTAGCATTCCTTAAACACAGCGACAGCAGAAACTCCTGGATGTATACAGCTCTGTGGATACAAGCCAAGACCACGTCCCTTCTCTAGCTGCTGCACAATGGGCTGATGGTAGCTCATTGCTTGAATTAGTGTTTTCGTTTCTACTGATACAATTTAGTGAAGACACGGAATTTCACCAAAGCCCAGATCCTTTCCCTCTGCCATGCAAGCTCAGACTGGCCAGAGCCTTTGTAAAGAGCAGGGCAGCTCAGCTGACAAACAGGACAAAGAAGTTTATAGATGTGGAGACACTGACAACCTTGGGATTGTTAGTATTCAGTGCAGACAACTGAGAATTGTCCTCACTCAAATCCTTTAACTAGCAAAGGCACCTGGTCTGTTGGAGGTCACTGGACAGGAGGCCAGAGCTAGGGGACATAGAATCATAGAATATCAGGGTTGGAAGGGACCTCAGGAGATCATCTAGTCCAACCCCCTGCTCAAAGCAGGACCGATCCCCAATTAAATCATCCCAGCCAGGGCTTTGTTAAGCCTGATCTTAAAAACTTCTAAGGAAGCAGATTCCACCACCTCCCTAGGTAACGCATTCCAGTGTTTCACCACCCTCCTAGTGAAAAAGTTTTTCCTAATATCCAACCTAAATCTCCCCCACTGCAACTTGAGACCATTACTCCTTGTTCTGTCATCTGCTACCACTGAGAACAGTCTAGAGCCATCCTCTTTGGAACCCCCTCTCAGGTAGTTGAAAGCAGCTATCAAATCCCCCCTCATTCTATTCTTCTGCAGACTAAACAATCCCAGTTCCCTCAGCCTCTCCTCATAAGTCATATGTTCCAGCCCCCTAATTTGTTGCCCTCCGTTGGACTCTTTCCAATTTTTCCACATCCTTCTTGTAGTGTGGGGCCCAAAACTGGACATATATACATGGACATACATTCATAGTTATGACGTCCCATGCAGGAGGCGCTGTTTGACAGAGATTGGTGACTAGCTGGGGTGCAGTTCCACCAAAATCATGAGTCAGGCCCCCAAAACCATGAGAGTGGCTTAAAAATCATGAGATTTTAAAACCAGTCACCATTGGGCTCTTTATTCTTCTGCTTCCTGAGCCTTTTGGCAGTGGCGGGGAGGGGGGGGGTCACATGTTCAAGCTTTTCTCTACAACCACAAGAGCAAGAAACTACCATGTAGGTTTTTTTAACTGAAAGCTGAGATTCAAACCTAGTCCCACAACTCCAGAAGCTGGGGCTTTAGGAAACCCCCAAATATCACAAGAGCTCAGACTGGGCTGACCGAGCCAAGCAGGATTGCTGCTTTTAGCAAACACGGGAGCCTTCTGTAGAAACGAACACGGGAACAGAATGCTAGTCAGTTTAGGTTGAAATTCACCCCAGTGCACAATGCTACATGCTCCATGCAAGCCCTGTGTGAAGGCAATGAGGAGGTAGGGGCAGACTTGTTTTGGGCGCTCTGTACCAGGGGAATCGTGTCCTTTGTGCTTTGGATTTGTTGCCACTAGTCACAAGGGGAGCGCATGCTTTGCCAGTCATGCTTTTCTCTCGTTCAGGGGGGCCAGTTTGTTCAGCGGGGCCAGAGCATCGCCCTGCAGCACACAGCAAGGTTAGGAGGACAGAAAAAAAATGTCTCCAACACACTGAACCATACTGTAGGGCTTGAGGTAAAAATAGACACTTCAGAAGGTAGCAGCAAAGGCCTTTGGCCAATGAAGCATATAGGGAAAGGCACAGAAAAGTGAGCTAAGGAACATAAAAAACGTAGGTGTAAAGGCACCTCCCAGGCCAGATTCATTGAAAGCGAAATACCCTGGGGCTCCATGTCTGGGAGAGGAAATGGTTTGTGTCTGTTGTCGGAGGCATGAGAAACTTTCTGCATTAGGTGGGTTTGTGCGAGTGGGGATAAGACTGTAGGGCTCTGGCTTCACTGAAGTTGATGCAAGTTTGGCCAGGATTTCACCTCTAGAATTTATTCTGCTATTCCTGCAAAAGACATGGAAGAAGTAAACTCTTTGTCCCCAAGAACTCTGGTGAGATGTACCATACAAAATCTGCCCTCGTTAGCCCACAAAACAGCTGGGCAAGGCTATGCAAGCCTCTGAGGGTCTGTGCACTGCCATGGCTGGCCTGTGCCGGCTGAGGCAGGCTGAGTCGGCTGTTTCACTGTGATGCAGCCGTTTGGGCTCCTGCTGGAGCTCAGGCTCTAGAATCCTGTGAGGTGGGAGGGTCCCAGAGCTCAGGCAGGACCTACCCTGCAAATGAAACAGCCCCACACCCCAAGTCAGCTGGCCCGGGCCAGCCCTGGGTTTTTAATTGCAGTGCAGACACACCCTTTTGGAAGTATCTCAGAAATGCATACAGAAGCCAGGCTCATTACTGCATTTGCACTGGGGGCCCCTAAGAGCTCTGTGGATGAGCACAAGTTGGTGCATGTTAGTGTTACAGGCAGGATGGAGAGCTGGTACTCACTTTGCTGATCGTTGGCTTGGGATCTAGGGCAGCCCATGGAATCATCCAGGGAATAAGAACAGCTTTAGGAGCAGTTGAGATCAAGGCTGAAGAGCTCAAGTCAAACCTGGCTGGGCCAGATTTCAATGGAGCTGCAATGAGCATGGGTTGTGAAGGCCATGCTTAGATACAACCCTCCTCACATTACTGCTGTGCATCACATCAGTGGCAGCCACGAACTTGCTCTTCTGGATTGTGGGAAGGATCCTTCCCAGCATAAACCCCAACCACCCATTTATTTCAAGAGCCACTTCCAAGTGTTGCTAATTGATCCCTCAAGGCTCTGAGCACCTGAGCCACCCCAATGACTTCAAGGGGCTGGGCTTATGCTGTACTGCTTTGCTGGGCCAGCAAGCCCTAGCAGGCTATTCCTGACTGGGGTCCAGATACAGAACGCATCTACGGACATGGTCACAGGGAGCACTCAACCGAGAGAGCAGGTAGCATAGACCTGGTCCTTGTGGATCACGGGAAGGGAATGCCAGGCCTATCTTTCTGCCATGAACTTTGTGCTGTACGTTGCTCTGGGGCTGCCACGAGTTTGTTTTCTCTGCATGTTAAAATGCAGTGGAGTCTGTCTGACTGCCAGGGCAGCTGAATGCTGGGAGGCCGTGGAACGCAAACCGAAAAGTGATTTTTGCAACAAGAAAGTTTTCTCAGGTATCAGAGAAGGACAGTGGAGGGAATGACCAAGGGGTGTAAGCCAGCTATGAGGTGTATTAGCGACAGGAAAATTTAATTAGGCTATGTCTACACTACACAGCTTTTAGCGACATGGCTTTGTCACTACAGTCGTGCCGTGTAGCCGCTGTTTGTTGGCTCTCCTGCCGACAACAAACTTCCCCGCCCAACGAGCGGCCTTTGTGTTGCTGGTAGGAGAGCGCTCCCGCTGACAGTGTGCTATTCACAGCGGCACTTGTCACGGCAAAACTTTTGTCTTTCGGGGGAGGGGGTTAACATCTCTGAAAGACAAAAGTTTTGTCATTCAATTGCCAGTGTAGACACAGCTTTAGTTGCAAACCTGTGGCTGGTAGACAGGAGACTGTCACACGGCATTTAGAAGACTTTTGTGGGGCTTGGATTCTGACATAAGTTGAACCATATGATCCAGCTTTAAAGAGCCCCTGGACCTGAGACATGCAGCACGTCAGGGAGAGGCACACAATCTGCGCTCTCTCTCTACTAGGTGCTTTGTTTTTCTCCTGTCTTGCTTTTCTTCATGTGCCAGTATGTTTATGCTTGTATCTGTAATTTTCACTCCATGCATCTGATGAAGTGGGTTTTTACCCACAAAAGCTTATGCCCAAATAAATCTGTTAGTCTTTAAGGTGCCACCGGACTCCTCGTTGTTTTTGTGGAGACAGACACATGGCTACCCCTCTGATACTTGTCTTGCTTTTGTTGTTTTCCTGAATCTATGGCCAAACCATTCAAAGGGCGAGTACACCGGTTGCTCTGTGCATGTGGGGAAAGGTGGCAAACACTTTGCCTGGGTCAGGCTGGAACCATCTGCTCCCCCAGCCCCACTCTCCCTTAGGAATAGATTTGGCAGTGGCATTCTTGCTCATCTGTTAGTTGCAGTTTACATCTTTTCATTCTCCGCCAGCTGAAGCCAAACTCTCTGCTGTTCCTGGGGAGCTGGGAGGGTTGCAAAACTGGGTAGGAGCCACTGTTTCTGCTGTGAGAGTTTTTGGCATTGGGAAGCAAACAGCTAAAGTCAACAGCAGGGAGCAGGTTGTGGGTACCCAGCCCCCAGCCTGCCCTTTGCATTTCAGAGTCTGCTGCTCACTGGCTCACTCCCTCTTGCATAACCCAGCTCAGCAGGGGAGTGATGAGGGCTGGCATTTGCTAGTGTTATGTTTTCCCACCCTGGGATGTCAGCTGCCTCCCAATAAATAGGGGGCTGCACTGGGGCTCCTGCTCACACACAGCCTGCCTCTCTCCCTTCGCTCTGCACAGAGCTCAGCTCCAAAGGGCCACAGGGAAGGGAAGAGACAGAAGCATGCAGGCCATGCTGCTCAGCCTCCTGGGGCTGGCCCTGTTTGGTGCTCTCCATGGGCAGGAGGAAGTCACCGTGCAACCCGACTTTCAGCAGGAGAAGGTAACCTGGCCCATCTGTGTGTGCCCATGCCCGGAGGATTGGCTCCCTTCCTTCTCTTTTCAGAGGCAGGGATGGATCTGGATCCTGATTCCAACCAGTCCCGAGAGCAGGGCAATTCAGAGCAGAGGGTGGTTCAGGCCCTTATGAAGGCGGCTGGTGCCCAGCTGAGAATTGGGGTCCCACGCTGGATTTGGGTGCTGAACTCCCCTCCCCCCAGTTGAGAGTGTTTGGATCTGGGGTTCTGATTCAGCCCAGTGTAGGAGAGCTGGAACATTTGGATCCAGGTTCAGATGCTGAACCTCCAGCGTGTGGGGCTGTGCAGCGCAGAGCGGCTTGGTCATCTCTAGAGTGGTGGGTGGCACTTGTCTGGGCACAGAGGGGGCTGGCAGGGTCAGGGCAGGCTGAGCAGAGCCAGGTGGGCAGGTTATTCCCAATAATCAGCCAGTAGGAAGGTTTTTACACCTTCCTCTGAAGCAGGTTTGGCCCAAGGCAGGACCCTGGGCTTGCTGCAGCCAGGTCTGGCCCGCCCTGGCAGTGCCCGTGGTGACTGGGGCCTGTGTGCAGTTCACAGGGAAGTGGTATAGCATTGGCCTGGCCTCCAACTCAAGGTGGTTCAAGGAGAAGAAGCAGGTGCTGAAGACGTGCACCACGGTCATCACGCCCGCAGCAGATGGGAACCTGAATGTCACCTCCACCTACCCCAAGTAAGGCTGCCGATGCCACTGGAGCCCTGCCCTGCCTGAGGGGGAAGGGTGCCATTTCCACCTCACAAAGGCTCATCCCACCTCCTTCCCAGGGCCCAGCTGGCGCTGGGGGGTCCCTCACCCAAGGGATGCTCTCGTCCCCTCCCCCCACACCAGTCCCAGGGAGACCCCAGGTGGGCTTGGGGTCCTGTCCCCATCTTGACATGGACAGGGGGTGTCTGGTGCCCCTTGCCTGCAGGTCTGGGCGGGGGGGGCCACTTGCGCCAGGCACAAGCAGCCTTCTCCTCCCTGTTACGCCCTGGAGCAAGGGCAGGGCTCAGTCTCAGGGCCGGGGCTCAGGGCGTGCAGCGATGGTTCCCTCCTAGCACCTCTGGGGTGCAAACTGCCCTATGCGAGGGAAGCCCGGCCTCCCTGAGCTGACCAGACTCTTGCGGGGAGATCTGGCTGCGTGTGGCTCAGCCCCTCCTGGAGCCTCCAGGGTGTCAGTCACAGCCTGGCCCTGTCCAAGCAGCAGGCCCCAGCCAGGAGCCCTTGGAGAGTGCTGCGACCTCCTTCCGGGGGAGGGCTGCCAGGCACAGCATCCTGTCCCTGCCATGGGAGGGAGGGGCTGGGTTTCCCTGGAATACTCCGCCTCTGACACTCCGTATCGCCCCAGCCCCAGGATTCCGACTGGGTCTCCACCCCACTGCTCCTCTCAGTTATGATTCCCAGCTTAGCCCAGCAGGCTCTGTTTCTACTGCCGCCCACATGGATTGTTGTGGGTCAGACAGAAAGCTCTCCTGTGGGGATCCAAAGAATGCTTTGCCCTCCCAACCGAGGCTCTCAAAGCAATCTGGAGCCATTAATTAGCTCCCATAACCATTAAGTCAGTCAGGGTCACCCTGTTTCACAGATGGGGAAACTGAGGCACAGAGAGGGGATGGGACAAGGTCAAACAGTGAGTCAGTGTCAGAGCTGGGAATAGATTTTAGGAGACCTGATTCCTTGATTCCCTGTCCCTACCATGTGATGTGGATGCCAGGTGGTGGGATGGCTGACTGGCTCTCTAGATGGGGCTGTAGGAGCTGGTAATGGGGGGGCAATAAGGGCTGACGTGACTCTGCTGGTTTGGGGGGTGACACGGAGGCTCGATCCAGATCACGCTCTACCAGCGTACAGAGTCCTGGTCTCCAGCAGCAAGGCCAGGTGCCCGGAGTCCTTGCCAAGCAGGCTCAGCACATGGTGACAAAGCAGAGCTGATCTTAGTGAAACTGCTGTCTGAGCAGATTTCCAGGACCAGTGCTGGAGGATCCCGACTTGGGCTCTTGTGCCCCCTGGAGGGGGTTTTCGGTTCTCTCTGCAGTCTGTGCAAGGCAGCAGCATGGCGGTCGCACCTCTCAGCTTGCTGCACACCCCAGGGTGGGGTCTGGCTGGCAGGGCCGGCTCTAGGCACCAGCAAAGCAAGCACAGGCTTGGGGCGGCACAATTCCAGGGGCGGCGTCCGGCCCCCCTGTTTTTTTTGTTTTTTTGTTTTTGCCTGGGCAGTTGTGCTCTTGGAGCTGGGGACGGACCTGCTGGCTGGTGGAGTTTGGGGGAATTTCAGCTCTCCCCGCAGTGGCCGTATGGCGTCAGGCATTGCTCACCAGCTGGATGCTGGATCTCCCTCCGCTGCTGGGGGCAATGGGAAAATCGGAGTCTTCCCTGAGCCTGCTAACGTGCTTGTTCCCTGCCTTTCCCACACGCTGCCCAGGTCTGATCGGTGCGAGAAGAGGACCAGCCTTTTCATCAAGACAGACCAGCCAGGCCGATTCAGCTACACCAGCACACGTGAGTGCATGTGCTTGCTGCATCCCGCCCTGCCCTGGCACGCCGCGCCCTGGGCAGTGCCCGCAGCTGAGAGCAGGACAGTCTGCCCCTTTGTTGGCCAGGATGGCCAGGAGTCACTGGATAAATAAACTCACAGCTTTCTCCTGAGAGGCACCTTCCAGCTCCAGCCCAGCCCAAATGGGAGCAGATTTAGCACAAGGATTTAGAGCTGTTAGCACTTAACTGTGCAAGAAAAGAGATTGAGGAGCTCAGCCTGGGAATGGCTCCTGTGCTAGGCGTCCAACTGCCATTGAAAAAGGGTGTGTGCAATGGGCCAGGGCAGAGGGCACCAGGACGAGTGCCATCAGGGCTGGGTTCCTGTCCCCGCTGACCCCCACTCTGCCATGGCCTGACTCAGGGGTGTGAGAACTGTGAAGTCAGTGGGGGCGGAAGGTGCAGGGCACCTTGGCTAATCAGAGCCCTGAGTTTCAGTCATGTCTGCAGTTTTTGACATGGATCTGTCGAGTAACCGTGCTGGTCTCTACGAGTCACCACTGCAGAGCCCCCCCATCCTGTGTCTGAGTATCGGGGAGAGTGACAGGACCATTTGGACTGCCTGAGCAGGGGGCACCTAACTCGCCTCTTAGGAGGACAAAATTGTGTCTCTAGAACCAAACGCTGCCTGGGGAGTTCAAAGTCACGCCGCATGGGGGAGCCATTGTGAAGAGCGCACTGCCCTGCTCCGGCCAGCGCGCCTTCCCATAGGGCACAACCCCGTGCTCTTCAGAATGGCGTCCCCAGTCCAATATTGGTACCAGACAGGGGACAAACGACCCAAAGAGAGGGTTGTGGGGCTCAGAATCGGGGGCGCAGCCCTCCTACCAGCTGGCGTGAATTGGCTCTGCTCGACTGGAGTCAATGCCTGTTTACACCAGCCGAAGGGCGGCAGGCTGGGGGGGAGCCCCGCTCGTTAGCTGGGGGTGTCGGGCCCGGGGGGAGGAGCCCCGCTCGTAAGCTGGGGACAGCAGGCCTGCGGGGGAGCCCTGCTCCATATATGGTATCTGTGTCTGGTATCTGGTATCTGTGCTTGCTCATCTCTGCCCTGCGCCTCTGTCCATGCCCCCCGCAGGCTGGGGCAGCCAGCACGACATCCGTGTGGTGGAGACCAACTACGATGAGTACGCCCTGCTGTACACCAAGAAGTTCAAGGGCACCGACACCTTCATCATGGTGACTCTGTACGGTACGTGGCACCTGGATCCAAGGCCCAGGGGTGGCACCTCTGTCCTGCACATTGGGGAACTCTGCCGGCAGAGACTCAGGGCTCCCCTTCAGCCCCCATCTGAGAGACACCCTCCTTCCACTCTACATGGCTCTGTTTTGAATTTCTGCAGGATATGCCCTGAAGAAGTGGGGGCTCATCCCCCAGGAGGGAGTTGGGTGGCGTCGTGGGGCCCTGCAGAACCTGAGGCTCTGCCCCAGAGCCCAGTGGCAGGGCAGTGGTTGTTGTGCCCCGCGCTGAGGCAAGGCTGGTTGTGATGCATAGAAAGGGGATTTGCTGGTGAGGCTGCCGGACACAGACCCTGTGTTGCGGGTCAGTGGTGCCTAGTGCTAACACACGGGCTGTCATGGACGGGGCTGAGTGTAGCAAGAGGGGCTCACTCTCACCCGGAGTGTCTTGATTCCCTGGCTGCAGGCAGAACTACGGAGCTGAACCCTGAACTACAGGAGAAGTTCACCCAGTTCTCCTTGGCGCAGGGGCTCCCAGAGGACACTATTCTCCTCCTGCCAAAAACCGGTAAGAACAAACCATAGGTAAAAAGACAAGAGATAAGATTGGGAGAAATGCCCTGTGGAGCTCAGGAGCTGAGGGTGCACTTGGCAAGCCTGTCTGTAATGCAAACTGCTTGTGTGCTGTGTTCCCAGCCGTGAAGCTCTAGCCAATGTTCCCTCTAATTTTTTACATCCATGTGCGGAGTACATGTGCACCAATATGTGACAGGGGTGGGGCTGAGGGGTTCGGAGTGTGGGAGGGGGCTCAGGGCTGGGGCAGAGGGTTAGGGTGTGGGGCCAGGGATGAGAGGTTCAGGGTGCAGGAGGGGGCTCAGGACTGGGGCAGAGGGTTAGGGTGTGTGTCGGGGGGGTGAGGGCTCTGGCTGGAGTTGCGGGCTCTGGGGTGGGGCTGGGGATGAGGGATGAGGGTTGCAGGCTTCCGCGGGGCTGCAGCATGGAGAGAGGACTCCCCCCAGCCCTCTCTTGCTGCAGCAGCCCGGGGCCAAGGGAGAGACACCTTTCCCCACCTGCATGGCCCTTAGTAGCCTGCAGGGTGGCCACACAGTTTAGAGGGAACTTAGGCTCTAGCCCAGCCTTATCCTATGTAGGTGCCTCAATCTGGCCATCTGTGTCCAAAGAGAGGCTCCTAAATTTGGCCCCCACAGACTTGATTGGAAATGGAGGGCGCTCAGTGCCCCTGAAACTCACTGGCACTGTGCACCGTCCCTTAATCATCCAGTAACTCCAGCCTTGCTGGACGGTGCCTCCATTGCTCTGAACCAGAGGGGAAACTGCTGAGCCACTTGGCAGCATTGGCCAAGCACCATCATGTGAAGGAGCGTGTGACTCTTACACATATGGCCAGGCAAATGGGGGCTCCAGAGGCCAGGAAATGCTCCCAGCTTGTCTGAGCAATCTAAAGCTCAGGGCTCCTGTGTCCAAGGCTAGGATTTAATGTGAGGTGATATCCGCAGCGGCTAGCTGGTGCTAGGGAGCTAGGTCCACAAGCTCTACCGAAGAGATGATCCTCACTTTGGACTAGCTGCTGCGCTCATTGACACTGGTGCAAATCCCTTTGAGTCAATGGTTTTGCGTCCAAGGGGACTGCAGCATTCATCTCTTTGCAAACCCTCAGCTAAACGATGACTCTTCTGTCTGGAGTTTAACCTGCCTGGAATGGGAAGGATGCCGGCCTGTGAGTGCCAGCCCCTCAGGCACCCAGGCTGTGCTAGTGGAATCAGGCGCAGAAAGCAGCAAGGGCCTATCCTCACTGCTGGCAGGTCTGGCAGCCCCCAGACCCGGTTCCATGGGAGCTCAGCTCACTGCACACATTGGAGGGCAGAGGAAATGGCCGAGGAAGGGATTTGCCCAGAGCACCCGGCACCTGCACTCGCCCCACCACAGCAGACAAAAAAATCTTGCTAACTCTTGCTTGCAGGAATGACCATTACCTGTGTCACCCTGGTGCAGTCAAGGGGGCAACTAGTGAGAGGACAGCACTGTTGGGCTGAGGTTTCAGGGGGAGGCCACCCACTTTACCCTTCCGTTGCAGGCCTGGTGTTTGCATGGCACATGGGTTCCTGGCACACTCCCAACAAGTGGAGCTGAGTAGAGGTCACCTCCCATCCTCCATTCCAGGGTCTCAGACCTGCAGCTCAAGCTGGGGCTATGGGATATATCCATGACAAGAAGGAGCCAATGGAGACCTCTGGATGGAAATTAAGCCCTGGATGGAAATTAAGTCACTGTTCAGGGTTGTTCAGGCTCAGTCCCGCAAGGGACGGAGGGGGCATGAGAACTGCCCTCGGGTGAGGGAAGGCTATGAGTCTGGAGTGGGAGGGAATGGCAGGGGGACCACTAGCTGCATTGGGGTGGAGCTCAGCACAAGGACAGTCATGTGGGCTCCGCAGGCTGTGGAAGAGCCTGGCCAGGGAACACTGGGGAACAGCCTGTGTGGAACAGTCCTGCCTTAAGGCCCATCAGCTCCCTAGGTCTTTTCCCAGTGGCCTTTCTATGGCGCTGCCCAGGGCGAAGGTCATCAGCCACTTTACCGAGCTGTGAGGTTCAGCCCTAGCTGCAGCAGCCCAGCCGTCTCCTGACGGCAGGGGGATGTGCAATAGTGGTGACGTCTAGTCACCAAATATGTTTAAAGTAGGCAAACACATTGGAAAGGAGGCAGGCCAGGTCCTACTCCCTGGACAGAGAGCCCAGCAATGTCTGGGACTAATGGGACTGGCTCGGGACAGGCAGTGTGGGCAAACTGCAAAGCTTCCTGGACAAGCAAAGCACTGCAGTGCCCTGCCCCCTGCTAGTCCCTCTGCCATTGCCCCTCTGTCCTGACCCCCTGCTCTTCCAGCCCTGCCCCATGCACAGCTCAGCCAATGCCCCTCCGTCCTGACCCCCTGCTCTTCCAGCCCTGCCCCATGCACAGCTCAGCCGATGCCCCTCCGTCCTGACCCCCTGCTCTTCCAGCCCTGCCCCATGTACAGCTTTGCCAATACCTCTCAACCAGGACCTGCAGCTCTCTGCTATTCCAATCCTGCATTGAGCAGGGATATTTAATTGTGCCTCAAATTGTGCTTGTGTCTTTTTAATGGGAACAGAAGAGGCTCCCCCCAACACACCTTTAAAGAAATGTCAGCTGCCTGCTGCACCTGCCAGTGTCTACGACAGCTGGTCTTTGACAGCAGTGCTCCCTCACAGGAAGTGCTGTTGGACTGGCTTTCTCTGTTCTCACAGCCCTTCCGCGGGGGAAGGCACTCTGCTTTCTGCCCCACAACTGACCTGAGGTATGTGGGAAGCTGGGTAGGCCCACACCAGCTCCCAAGGTTGGTGGGGCTGGATCTGCTATAACCAGCAGCAAATAAGCAAGAAGGAACTGCACGCCTTGCTGGGCTTTCCTGCACCTGGCTAACAGCCCAGGGAAGCACTAAGCAGAGGCTCTCCTGCGGAGTCCTCCCGGGGGTTCTGAACCTGTGGGTCTCTCCAAAGGCGGGTGCCCATGTCAGCTGATCTCTGTTTGTACTTCTCTCCCCAGACAAATGCATGACGGATGCTGTGTAGGTGAGTAGGATCACTTCTCCAGAGGGTTGTGGCTTCTCTTCCACTGCTCCAGTCTGGGGAGCACAACAGAGGTGTTTATACAGAGTGTGACTTTAGAGAGGCTCTCTGAGCAAGTGCCATTCCCAGCCTGCTTGAGACATGGCTCTGCTCCTCTGAACAGCAAAATGAACATAAAGTTCATCTCAACCTGCTCCCCAGCCTGGGCTGCTCCTCCAGTTCCTCCCTCAAGATTGTTCAGCCCTCACCCTAGATCCTCTCTCTAGAGAACCACACCCACCTCCGTTATTCTGGGTGGGGTAATGAATCACCCACCTCAGCGTTAGTAGAAGCCAGTTAACCCTTTCCCAGCCAGAGCAGCACCTACTTCCAGGCTGGGATGTGTCAAACACTGCCAGCCATTACACTTTCATGGAGTCTCATGCAGGGATCTCACAGTGACTTACAAGGAGTTTTTTTGTCCAGGCCCAAATTGGAGCTCACCAAAAATATGGCTGACCCCTCATTAAAGGGAGTGTGGGGTCCCTGGTGGCAGAGACAGGACTGGGCTATAATGAACAATAAGGGATTCAGGGTAACTGGATGCTGACAGACCCCATAGGTTTTTCTGGCTATGTGTCACCACCCAGGGTCTCCCTAAGTCCTGGCCTGGGCTAAGCCACTATGGGAGAGGCTGCTGGCTATGCTACAAGCCCTGGGGTAAGCATTGGGAAGGTCATTGTGTAGAACTGATCAATGAAATTGTTTTTAATTGTTCACTTTATTAATATAACTTCATAAGTAAAGTTTTATGAATGAAAGTACATTCATTCATAAAATCAGGTACCCCAATAACTGGCTAATTGAGTTTCACTTTCAATCCAATTGCTGCTTAAATCACTGAAACTTGCACTGTTTCAACATGGTAACGTCTGCTCACTGGTTGTCATTCATTGTACTTGTCTATATTGTAACTTCTGCTCACTGTTTGCCATTCCTTACTCTTGTCCATGTTGTAACCCAAACTCCATTTTAACTTCTCCCCAAATCCATTTTAAAATGCTCACTCCATTTTTCAAAACTCTGCTGTAATCTGATTAGTGTAGTTTAGATGTGGGAATGAGGTATGGATGGATGATGGAATCAACCTCCAGCCCCAGCCTGTCCTGATGAAATAAAGTGTAAACACCAACGGCTGAAGATGCAGACAACAGCCCTGACAAAGCAAGAAGAGTCCACCCTCAAAAGAAAAGAACAATGGTACAATGGAAGGAACATCAAAGCCAGGTCCTAGGCTGAAAGTCATGTCTGCAGTTGACGCGTGATCAATCACACTGAACCCAGAGGCAGCCTGACACAGCAAGACCTGTAGACTCTGGATTCAGACTAAAGCCTACAAACAAGATGGATGAGATGGAAGACTTTGGAGGGTAACATTCTGCTGCCAACATGGAAGGGCATCGGTGCATGCCCAACAGAGACCCAGCCCTTCCTTGTGCCCGGCTTTCCTGGCCAGTTAGCCGCCACAAGCTACGAACCCAAGCCACAAACTCAAGCTACATTCAGGACTGGTAACTATCTAGCAGCTGCAGAACATTTGATGTGTGTGTGTGTGTGTGTGTATACATAGGTATTAGATATTAGTTATTGGTCTTAAATCAAATTGTGTTATTATAATAAATGTGACATCGTGTCTTGTCCCCTGAAACAATCCTGTGTAATTTTATCTGCATAACAATTGATGTCTAAGCAGCATTTCCTTTCTCCTCCCTTCCAGGTGGAGATTGCGAGGCACCATTCCTTCGGAGAGAAAGTGACATTCTGACCTGCCGGCGCAGATCCTCCCCACATAGATGTAGCAGTCTCTGCTCTGTAGCCTCGTGTGCCGCTGGGCTAGTGCTTCTGTGTATAGCAGCTCCTCCTGAGTAAAACTGAGATGTAAAACACCAGCCTGTCACTTCTCACGTGTTTCCTCAGAAAAACTTTGGGCACATGGGCCATTGGGAGGGGGAGGTAACTGTCTGACTCAAGACCTGGCAATCTCGAGAAGTCAGATGATCCAGGGAGATTTCCACCCTATGGATTTGAAATCTCCCCAGAACAGCTCAGTGGAGTCTGGGATCATGGCATCCAAATCCGAGCCCTGACTCAGCCTCACACCCCAGCCCCAAGGGCCAGTCAAGCCCAAGTCTAATGAGGAGTAAGATGTGAGCAGTGCTCAAAGCTGGGGCTAAGAGTACAGGCTGAGCCAGTCTTGTCTGGGCAAACCCTCAGCCCTGCTCTGTGTAAATACGGGGCTGATGATTGTGACACCTCTTGGGAATACTGATTCCCTCAAGCCAACCACATTATTCCTCATCTCCCCCTGCTGTGGGTTCTGGTCTCTCCCCGGAGGGGGTGGGGCAGCACTGCAGATTCAGACCAGCTCCACCCCCCCCCCAGCCCTGTTCTTAACCTTGCCCCTGTGCGAAATGGGTTCCTAGCTGTCAAGGTTCCTTCCCCACTCTGAACTCTAGGGTACAGATGTGGGGACCTGCATGAAAGACCCCCTAAGCTTATTCTTACCAGCTTAGGTTAAAAACTTCCCCAAGGTACAAACTTTGTCTTGTCCTTGAACCCTATGCTGCCACCACCAAGTGTGTTAAAAAAAAGAACAGGGAAAGAGTCCACTTGGAGACGTCTTCCCCCAAAATATCCCTCCCCAAACCCTACACCCCCTTTCTTGGGGAAGGATTGATAAAAATCCTCACCAATTTGTACAGGTGAACACAGACCCAAACCCTTGGATCTTAAGAACAATGAAAAATCAATCAGGTTCTTAAAAGAAGAATTTTAATTAAAGAAAAGGTAAGAGAGTCATCTCTGTAAAATCAGGATGGTAAATACCTTACAGGGTAATCAGATTCAAAACATAGAGAATCCCTGTAGGCAAAACCTTAAGTTACAAAAAGATACAAAAACAGGAATATACATTCCACACAGCACAGCTTATTTACCAGCCAGTTAAACAAAAGGAAATCTAACGCATTTCTAGCTAGATTACTTACTAACTTTACAGAAGTTCTGAGTCTGCATTCCTGATCTGTTCCCGGCAAAAGCATCACACAGACAGCCAGACCTTTTGTTTCCCCACACTCCCGATATGAAAGTATCTTGTCTCCTCATTGGTAATTTTGGTCAGGTGCCAGCGAGGTTATCTTAGCTTCTTAACCCTTTACAGGTGAAAGGGTTTTTCCTCTGGCCAGGAGGGATTTTATAGCACTGTATACAGAAAGGTGGTTACCCTTCCCTTTATTTTTAGGACACTAGCCCAGAGCCATATCCCCCTCATCAGAACTTGGGGGCGCTGAGCCACACGCTGTGCTGAGCTGGCTACTGACGGGTAGAAGCTGAAAAGCCCCTGCTTTGATCAGTGAGGTCTACAGAAGCCTCCAGCAGTGCCTGGCTGGGGAAGAGTTTGGCTTTCTGCGTTCCTATTGCTTCCATCCCTTCCTGTGGGATGACTGGTCAGCAGCCTGGCTGGGTCTCAGGCCAGTCCTAGAGAGGAGGTGTCCATCTCACAGATGGTTCCAGCTGGTGACCAATGTCCTGTTTACCCAGACCTGTGAACTTCGCCCATCGCCAGCCAAAGGAACTGGACAGCAATGCAGGGAGTTAATGATCATCTTTTCTCCACATGACATGCTTAGGTTCCACATTGCATGCTGATCAACAGCCCATGTTCCTTATCCCTGTGCAGAGACCAGACCCTGCAGCTTTTAAATCCTCTTCCTTCCTCCCTTCAGGGAGAAAGACGGTCCAGTGGTTGGGGTGTTGGCCTGCAACCTATAAGCCTGGGTTTGAATCCTTCTCCACCAGACTCCCTGCTCTAAGTGCCTAGCCAGGAAGGGTCTTGAGGGACACGTCTCTTTAGAGGTGGGGTCTGGCGGTTTCCAGACTTCACCCCCCAGGAACAGGCTTGTATTGGCTCTGCTGTGCAAAGGGTGAGTGGGACTAGGTCTCCCTTCTCTCAGGGACTAACTCAATACATAGCTCATTCCCTGGGTGGGGAATAAACTGACTTTGCACTTACACAGCATGTTTCCATCCAAGGGGCTCAAAGCACCTTACCAAGTAGGGTAGGTGTCATTATCCTCATTTCATTAGATGGGAAACTGAGGCATGGAGAAGAAAAATGACTCCCCCATGCCATCTATAGCAGAGCTGGGAATAGAATCCAGGCCTTCTGATGCCTAGTCCTATGCCCGAGTCAGCAAGCCACCATTTATGAAACACCATTCATCCAAAGCTGCCCTGCGTTTGGCAGAGGGATTGAAAGCTGGTTAGCTGGCTGTTGGCCACATAGCCCGGAACCACAGCCACTGCTGGAGTAGCAGGCAGCAGCCCTGACACAGCGTGCCCAGCTGAGCCAGAACATTAACAATGTACCCTTCCCTTGACGCTACAGGGGGAGTTGGGTAAGTGAAACAATCCCTTCACTTGATTTCCTACACCAGCCAGAAGTGCGGCAGCACAGTGGCCTCCCCCTCTGCACTGGTTCAGTATGGACTTGGAGAGAAGAATACCACCTTCTGAGGTGCCAGCATCACTTCTGATTGCAGCCTCCGTTGCCTTTGCCCGTCTCCCACTCACGTGCTGCCTGGGCCTGGCTTAGCTATTGAGGTCCCAGCCTTGGGGGTGTGGCTGTGGGTCACAGAACGTCGTACATGCCACAGAATGAATAGATGAGCTGGATTTAACTTGCTGGAGATCTGGGTCTGGGGCTGAGAGGCATTCAGAGAGCTGGCCTGAGATCGCAGTTTAGATACAAGTCGGAATTAGTTTCCAGTCTAATCTAACCCTGCTCTCTGAGGAACGGAGAGAGTTCTGGGTTTCGCAGCCCCCCAACCCCAAGTCTGTCCCATAGGCATAAGATGGCAGCAGCTAATATGTTGTAACTCACTGGTGGGCATTCACAGGTCCCCTGGGAGCCTGTTCCAGCTCCTGCTATGGCCAGTTGGCTTCTTAGCTCAAGTTGTAGGTGCTCAAGAAGTCCCCAGTTCAATCCTTGGTGTGGCAGCCAAGATACAAACACCAGCACAGGACCTGCCTCAGAAGCCCTGTTTACATGATGGCACTGACCTGTTGTTAACGCTACATCCCCGACATGGCACTGAAAATGGTTTGAGTGCAAGTGTATCCTGCACAACCCCCTTCTATCGCCCAGCCAGCACAATCCAGTTCTCTAGTAGACAGCTCTTTGGAGGGACGCCAGCCCCTCCCTGAGGGAACTCCAGCAGAGACAGGGCAGCTGAGACAAAGCTGACTATGTGGCCCCGCATGTGACAGGGAGACAGACGGTCAGATCGTCTCTAGCCCTGGCCTGGCCTCAGAGCCTCCCGTGTTCATAATGGATGCTGAGTCCCACTGGTGAATGCAGGGCGCTGGACACGTCCACACTCTGTGGGCCCATCACCATGGTATCGGGGTGCCTCACAATCTCCTCCCCAAACCCTTGTGAGGAAAGCACGACCCTGCCTCCCTGCGGGAGCCTTTCGTCAGCAATCCTAGCACTGCTGTGGAAACACAGATGTGGGGTTTCCAGCTACTCTCAGCTTGGCCATGCCCCTTGTTTCTTTAATGGAATGAGCTGGTGAGCCTGGCATCCCACTGGCTTTTCTAAAGACTGTGGGTGGGACCCTCACCCCTCTGCCAGCCCCTTACGCCAGGTCAAAGGGCCAGCGCAGCCTCAAGGGGCCCCAAGAGCCCCACTTTGTGTGTGGGGAAGGAGTCCCCTGGTGCAGGTGCTGTGGAAGACAGGCTCAGGCTGAGGGCTCCCTTGCATGCCTTGGTTTGGGGGCATGCCAGGGATGCTGGGGTGGAGGCGCAGCCCACAGGGCTGTGGATATTCCAGGCAGCGCTGTAGCCCATTGGGGTGGCTACCTAATGTTCTTGTGTTTCCCTGCAACTCCATCTGGTGATGAAATGGTTCTTTGGCTGGCAAAGAGAGAATAAAAAGAAAAGGAGGACTTGTGGCACCTTAGAGACTAACAAATTTATTAGAGCATAAGCTTTCGTGAGAGAATGGCACTGTCTCCTAAGGTGCCTAGATTGCTACAGGTGGGACTGCTGCCCAGAGTGGTTTAAAGCTCAGCCAAGAGTTCCTTGTGGGTGGGGGTAGGGGACAGGATTTTGTTTGTGACAGTGGAAGAGAATGGGCCAAATTCAGCTTCAGCGTAGGTTGGCTCAGCACCATTGCAGTCACTGGCAGCGGCAAGCATTGAAAGGAGGCTGAAACTGGCCTGATCTACCATCAAAGGATAAAAACAGCAAAATGAGGACAATGTCACAGAGTTTTGGGAAAGGAGGATCTGGCAGCACTGCCAGGCCCAGATGGGCGTGCCTCCTCGGACAGCTCTGGGCTTTAGATGCTTAAACCAAGACTCAACCTTTGCAGCCACGTAATAAGCGTGGCCCCAGTCAGCGCGAGCTCTTTCAACTGTGGTGCTGTATTGCTGGATCAGAGCTCGGGTTAGTGGGCGAGAAGACAGCTGGGAGACCTCAGGAAAGGCACTTAGCCATTTGCAGCTCCTAAGTTGCTGGCATGCAGGGAATCAGGAGACAGATATGAAAGCGTCTCATTGAAATGGCAGCTTCCCCTCTAGCTGTGAAATGTATTTTCTCCTCTCCTACCCCCTGAAATGAAGGGTGACCCCTCCCACTCCAGAAAATAGAAACTCCTCTTTGGCCTGCGAGATAGTGCGCCCCAACCCTCCGTTCTCTGCAGAGGGCTCTGTCAACGTGGCTCACGAGTGAGAACCAATCTGAGGGCAGGCTGCTGACAAGCAGGGCACAAACCCCAAATTGGTTGCGAGTTCTATACTTAGTTTTTTCACCAACCATTTCTTAAGTGTAAACTCCTCAGGCAATATAACAGCCTTAGCATTGGCCTTCTTGGCAACAAGGGCACGCTGTTGACTCATATCCTGCTTCTCCTCCACTGTAACCCCTAGGTCCTTTTCCGAAGAACTGCTGCCGAGCCATTCGGTCCCTAGTCTGTAGCAGTGCATTGGATTCTTCCGTCCTAAGAGCAGGACTCTGCACTTGTCCTTGTTGAACCTCATCAGATTTCTTTTGGCACAATCCTCTAATTTGTCTACGTCCCTCTGTATCCTATCCCTGCCCTCCAGCACATCTACCTCTCCTCCCAGTTTAGTGTCATCTGCAAACTTGCTGAGGGTGCAATCCACACCATCCTCCAGATCATTAATAAAGATATTGAACAAAACCAGCCCCAGGACCAACTCTTGGGGCACTCTGCTTGATACCAGCTGCCAACTAGACATGGAGCCATTGATCACTACCCGTTGAGCCCGACAATCTAGCCAGCTTTCTATCCACCTTATAGTCCATTCATCCAGCCCATACTTCTTTAACTTGCTGACAAGAATACTGCGGGAGACCGTGTCAAAAGCTTGCTAAAGTCAAGGAACAACACGTCCACTGCTTTCCCCTCATCCACAGAGCCAGTTATCTCGTCATAGAAGGCAATTAGATTAGTCAGGCATGACTTGCCCTTGGTGAATCCATGCTGACTCTTCCTGATCACTTTCCTCTCCTCTAAGTGCTTCAGAATTGATTCCTTGAGGACCTGCTCCATGATTTTTCCAGGGACTGAGGTGAGGCTGACTGGCCTGTAGTTCCCAGGATCCTCCTTCTTCCCTTTTTTAAAGATGGGCACTACATTAGCCTTTTTCCAGTCATCTGGGACCTCCCCTGATCGCCATGAGTTTTCAAAGACAATGGCCAATGGCTCTGCAACCTACTCTGAAACCTAACAATATTCAGGTCACTTCCGGTCCCAAAGGACCAGTTACTTACCCCTGATTAGTTGCACCTTGGATCTCACATCAAAGACAACACTTGTAGCCAATCCTATAAGAAATTATTTAAAGATTTATTAACTAGGACAAGGAAATGAGAGTTATTTACAACGTTAAAACAGGGAAAAACACACACACACGAGTTACAATCTTAAATTTCAAAAGATAATAGAAGCTTCTGTAATAAGCAAGCTTTATATGTCCCTTAGGGCTAATCCAGGCTAGACACTGGGGAGCTCTTGCTTATGCCAGGAAAATTTTGCCCTCGAGAGTCCAAGCAGCACAGAGATACAATTTCTCTTTGTCGGGGATTTTTATTCCCTTTCTCTCTTCTCTGAACTTTCAGCTCAGCTGTTGGGAGGAAGTCACTTGCACGTCTCCTCTTCATGGGGAAGTGGGGAGAAAGTAATCAACACAGTGTTATCCTCTGATGTTCCATAACAGCTCCTCTGGTATTGATTTGTCTTCTGTCAGGCAGGACCTAACACCTTCTGTTGTAGGTCAGCATTTCACGCTAATTAATGTCTCTCCTGTCTTGTGATTTCCACCACTACAGAGGCTTATACCACAAATGCTCAAATATTACCTTACAGTACAGGATACAGATGTTAGAAATTAGATTAATGCTGGCAGCAACTCACAAGCATCCAATAAAGTCTAAACACTAAGTTCAGTTTTTATAATGGTAATACTTATTTAAACAATGCTAACACAGAGATGAGCCCAACTCATTCCAGCTAGGCATTTGTCAGTTTCCAAGTGAGACATGGGGACATTGGCATAAACTGGCACCCGGTTTGCCAGCAGCACAGGCTCCCTACAGGGATGTTGGATCATATTAAAGAAGTTCTGTATTAAAATCACAAATGAGTTTGATTTCCCATAGTTTAAATTCCAGGGTATTACTAATTAAGAGGTCTCTTGGTTTTTGGTCTCTTGTTTTTACTGTTTCTCTCCCTCTCTGTGTGAACCTTGCAAGCTACTAATTGTGTTAGTACATTCTAAGACAGAGTCTGTTCTCAAAGCAATTCTTTGTAACAACTGCTCACACAGAGAGAGACTCAAAGCAATACTCTGTAACAACAGAAACAGCACCCAGAGACTCCCCGCCCTTTTGTTGTATTTATCTCGCTTTGTTAACAATTGTGATTAAAATAGAGATAGAGGATGTATGTGGATGGATGCTTGGTGTGGATACTAAATGAATGCTCAGGGAGGTGCCAGCCTAAGAATCCAGTGTCCATCAGCTGAAGAAGGCGTCAAGTGGAAACAACCAGAGGACCCCCAGAGGGCAGACTGGAATCCACCCAACAGCCTCAAGGATGGGAGAACTGAAGATACAAGATAACATCTGGTAGCACAGAGCTGTCAGGAATGTGCCATCTGCTGATTGATTCAGCAACAGCATGATGAAGCAATTCCCATAGACTGGCATAGGAATAAATTCCTATAAAAATGGACTCTAGAAACAGAACTTTGGGGTCTGATTCTGCAAACCAACTTCCAGGAGCGTCAGATGGGCATCTGACAAGGCCCTGCTCCCTCCTTGTGTCCAGGCCACCTGGCCAGTGGCTTGGCATGAGCAACTCTAAGGCTGGTAACTATGATAACCTTAGGTTTCAGAGTAACAGCCGTGTTAGTCTGTATTCGCAAAAAGGAAAGGAGTACTTGTGGCACCTTAGAGACTAACCAATTTATTTGAGCATGAGCTTTCGTGAGCTACAGCTCACTTCATCGGATGCATACTGTGGAAACTGAGACTAACCAATTTATTTGAGCATGAGCTTTCATGAGCTACAGCTCACTTCATCGGATGCACACTGTGGAAACTGCAGAAGACTTCTGCAGTTTCCACAGTATGCATCCGATGAAGTGAGCTGTAGCTCACGAAAGCTCATGCTCAAATAAATTGGTTAGTCGCTAAGGTGCCACAAGTCCTCCTTTTCTTTTTATGATAACCTTGCAGAACCTGTGTGTGTGTGTGTATGAATGAGTGAATAAATATGAAATTGAATGGAATGTTATAGCTATAACTGCTTACTATGATTCTTTCTGTGTTCACAATAAATGTGATATTTTGCCTTTTCCCTTTAATAAGATCCTGCTGGTTTTTATTTTATTGATGTAACATTTTGGTGGAGAATTGTGAAAGAGGGAATATTGGTAAAAAACCTCAGTTATTGTAAATATTGGTATGCACACCGCCAGCTCTATTGAGTGTCAAAGTCAGATTCAGGACTCACATAATTTGTCAGACCACTCTGTTTATTAGCAAAGCGCCTTGCTAATGCACCCAGATGTGAGCCCCTCTCTGAGGCCCAAGATAACTTATTTATACAGCTAAGCCAAAGCCAATTTAACATGAGACAAAAGAAAGCAGAAACTGACAAATATACATACATATCTTATTTGCATACTAACGTTTACCAATCTCCTAGCTCAGTAGGAGCTCTAAGTTAATTAGTTTGAGGACCCATTGTCTCACACTCCTTAATGTTTCTCTTCCTGACAACTATATTTCAACAAACCCTTCAAGTAGCATTTCTTTAATGAATTATAATTTCAATATAATTCATTCTACTTTCACAATCCCTCCTTTTGGTCAAGCTACGCAATGACCAACAATGACTGGGTTCCACATATCAAGCGTTCTTTATCTCTTTGTTCATCAGTGATATTTAAAATCATCAAATTAGCACCCTGGTTGGGGCAGCTATCTGTGTAGCATGCCTGACACAATTTTGGATACAACAGGAAAGTAACTGAAAACATATAAAAATTATTAGGATTCCAAACAGGAGAGTTAGGGCTCCCTGAAACAACCAGTTTTCTATGCCAGAGAAATTGAAAAGGTTACTTAGCCACTTCCATAAAGAACTTGGCTCTTCGTGGGGAAGATATGTGATTTGTTCTAAGTGGCTAGCACGATCTATTACCTCATTGGTGTTGTCTGGTATATACCCACAGCATACCCACTCTCTTTTCCAATGAGAGCACAAGTCCCTCCTTTTGCCACCAGCACTATGTCCAATGCCTGACGGTTTTGGAGGGCCATCTGTCGGATTGCCCCTGTTTCTTTGGCCAGGGCTCTTAAACTTTCTCCAGTTTCATTTGCCATTATTTCAACTACTGCTTGTAACCTTAGGAGCCTTTTTGCATGGTGTATTACTCCCCCTAATGGTATGAAGGAACCGCCAATGGCCTCTTCCCAGGTTAAGGGGCTTATGTTATTTACATACCATTGGGCATCTGTTAAGTCCCTTCTTTTTCGCCTGAAATTGCGGAGGTGTTCTCGAGGGAAGGTTCCTAGCGCTCGGAATTGTGGGAAGAGTCGGGTGGGATGACAGACTCCTGACCAATTAGCTGGTAGTGCGGTATAAGCTCTGGTCCCACACACCCAGTGATGGCCTATTAAGGCCGGGAAGGGTCGGTTGCACCCATTTGTCATATAGGTGTTTGCAAAGGAGGAGGAGTATCCCCCAAAGGGTACAGGGTAATTCTCCTTACGAGGAGTGGTGTTATTTGCATGACATTGAAAGATTGTATTGTTTTCACTAAGGTTACTGTAGGGGGAACATGAGCTTGATTTCTCTGTTTGATCCCAGGTTGAGAAAAATTCATATCTCCATACCCGGCCCGCCACTTTTTAGTTTTGTTTGAATAATCCCAGACACCATTGGCCACAATATGCTGAAGGCAACGGCTTTTCCCCAGATCCAGCCCTGTCCCATTACACACCCAACACCAATGACCTTTTCCCTCCACCACACTTATCCATTGAGATGCATTTATTCCCACCGCTTCCCAAGTGTCACTGCTGTTCCATATTTTGTTAAACGGACGAGGCCCTCCAGTGAGATCTGGGGACTTGAGTGGGATAGCCAGGACAGGAACACCAGTTTGAGAGTGGGCTGGGATGTGGCTGCAGACCCAGCAATTAGAAATATTAAGGGTCTGAGCTATCCACACCTGCTGCTGGATAAAAGAATTGTCATCGTGGTCTCCCCAGACCGTAAGATACCAGCAGCCGAGGAACAGGCAGAGGCACATGTTGGAGGCAAGGCTCTTCTGGTTCTGGCAACCTCAACTGAGGGAACCGCAGTCACGGTTTTACGCCCACCAGGCAGTAGGCGCTAGGCTCGCTACTGCTTTTTTTTTTTTTTTGTTCGTTGTCTGCTTCTGGCAACCCCTACGAGAGCGTAGATTGTAAGGTATTGCAGACTGTTCCTCTACGTCTTCTTCTGGAGTCAAAATTGACTCTGCGTTGTCCTGAGGTGATGATTGGTTCTCTGGGGATGGTTCCTTCTTACACTGTGAAGCATGTATCCACGCTGCGATGCCAGATAGTTTAACAGCCGTCTGTGTAGTAAGCAGTACCTGATGAGGACCCTTCCACCGGGGCTCCAAGGCGTGCTTTCGATGATGGCGCCGTACGTAGACCCAATCACCTGGCTCGAGGTTGTGGCAAGCGTCGGAGGTGGGTTCCGTGGGCCAGGTGGCTCGAACCTGTGAATGGAAGTGACTTACAGCTTGCATTAGTCCCTTGCAATACTGAAGGAGCGCACTGTGAGTCAAGTTCAAATCTGGAACGGGAGTAATGGTAGTCATAGCTCGCATAGGGCGTCCCATAACAATTTCAAAGGGACTTAATTTATGCCTTTGGGATGGAGTGGGTCTCATGTCCATAAGGGCTAATGGTAAGGCTACTGGCCAGCTTAATCCTGTAGAGTTACAAATTTTAGCAAGCTTATTCTTAAGTGCACCATTTTGTCTTTCAACTGCACCTGCACTCTGTGGGTGGTAGGGACAGTGCAACAGGTATTTGATATGCAATATACGGTCCAGGTGTTGAACAAGTTGTCCAGTAAAATGTGTACCCCAATCACTGGACAGAGTAGCAGGAATTCCCTTGGCAGGCATAATATGATTTAACAAACATTTGGCAACAGACAGTGAGTCAGCCTTGCGACAAGGAAAGGCTTCAATCCAACCAGAGAATAAACATACCATAACCAATATAAATTCATATTGTTGACACTTAGGCATTTGTACAAAATCAAGTTGCCAATGCAAGAACGGTGCTTGAGGCAGGCCCCGGAACCCCTGGGCCACTTTTACAGGTTTACCAATATTATGGCTTTGGCAAATGGTACAGGCTGCACAGTGGCGGGCTGCAAAAGAGCTAAAATGGGGGGGCCCACCATCCTGTCTTAGTTACAGCAGAGACCATCCCCTCCTGTCCGACATGCGAAACACCGTGTAGCAGGGCAGCCAGAGACGGGTAGAGTGAAAAGGGGGCTACAAAGGCGCCAGTAGGCGAGCGCCAAAGAGAATCGGGATTTGGAGAGCAACCTTGGGCAACCCAGGATTCTTTCTTGGTTTCTGGGGCAGAGTCTTGGAGCAGGGTGAGGTCAGTGAGGGACCAGAAGGGTAAGAGGAGAGCGGAGAACAAGGGACTCAGACATTTCGGCTAGGCGCGCTGCAGCAGCCACAGCACGCAGGCAGCGGGGTAAGCCTTGGGCAACAGGGTCTAAAGTGGCAGAGAAATAAGCCACTGGGCGGTTCTTTTCTCCGTGCATCTGAGTGAGAACTCCAAGCGCACACCCAGATTGGTCGTGGCAGAAAAGGGTAAAAGGCTTAGAATGGTCAGGCAGCCCTAAGGCAGGGGCAGAAGCCAAACCCTGTTTGAGGGAAACAAAGGCAGAATTGGCCTCAGGGGGCCACGGCATGGGGTCAGGCACACAGAATCGAGTGAGTTCCTGGAGAGGTTTTGCAAGGGAGGCATATTGGGGAATCCATTGTCTGCAAAATCCAGCCATGCCTAAAAACTTCTGGACCTGGCTTGGGGAGCGGGGTCGGGGAAAGCTAAGGATAGCTTGGACGTGGGTGGGAAAAAGTGCACGGGAACCCTGGGAGAGGAGAAAGCTGAGGTATGTGACAGAAGCTTGACAGAGTTGTAGTTTAGAGCGAGAAGCTTTGTGACCCTTATTTGCTAGGGCAGTAAGGAACACTAAAGAGTCAGTTTCAGAGGCAGACAATGAAGGGGAACAGAGGAGTAGATCATCTACATATTGGACTAGTGTGGACCTGGACAGGAAAACAAGGTCAGCAAGGTCTCGAGCTAATGCTTGGGAAAAATATGATGGGCTTTCAGTATACCCCTGGGGCAGTGTGGTCCATGTGTAGAATCATAGAATATCAGGGTTGGAAGGGACCCCAGAAGGTCATCTAGTCCAACTCCCTGCTCGAAGCAGGACCAATTCCCAGTTAAATCATCCCAGCCAGGGCTTTGTTAAGCCTGACCTTAAAAACCTCTAAGGAAGGAGATTCTACCACCTCCCTAGGTAACGCATTCCAGTGTTTCACCACCCTCTTAGTGAAAAAGTTTTTCCTAATATCCAATCTAAACCTCCCCCATTGCAACTTGAGACCATTACTCCTCGTTCTGTCATCTGCTACCATTGAGAACAGTCTAGAGCCATCCTCTTTGGAACCCCCTTTCAGGTAGTTGAAAGCAGCTATCAAATCCCCCCTCATTCTTCTCTTCTGCACACTAAACAATCCCAGCTCCCTCAGCCTCTCCTCATAAGTCATGTGCTCTAGACCCCTAATCATTTTTGTTGCCCTTCGCTGGACTCTCCAATTTATCCACATCCTTCTTGTAGTGTGGGGCCCAAAACTGGACACAGTACTCCAGATGAGGCCTCACCAGTGTCGAATAGAGGGGAACGATCACGTCCCTTGATCTGCTGGCAATGCCCCTACTTATACATCCCAAAATGCCATTGGCCTTCTTGGCAACAAGGGCACACTGCTGACTCATATCCAGCTTCTCGTCCACTGTCACCCCTAGGTCCTTTTCCGCAGAACTGCTGCCGAGCCATTCGGTCCCTAGTCTGTAGCGGTGCATTGGATTCTTCCATCCTAAGTGTAGGACCCTGCACTTATCCTTATTGAACCTCATCAGATTTCTTTTGGCCCAATCCTCCAATTTGTCTAGGTCCTTCTGTATCCTATCCCTCCCCTCCAGCGTATCTACCACTCCTCCCAGTTTAGTATCATCCGCAAATTTGCTGAGAGTGCAATCCACACCATCCTCCAGATCATTTATGAAGATATTGAACAAAACCGGCCCCAGGACTGACCCCTGGGGCACTCCACTTGACACCGGCTGCCAACTAGACATGGAGCCATTGATCACTACCCGTTGAGCCTGACAATCTAGCCAGCTTTCTACCCACCTTATAGTGCATTCATCCAGCCCATACTTCCTTAACTTGCTGACAAGAATACTGTGGGAGACCGTGTCAAAAGCTTTGCTAAAGTCAAGAAACAATACATCCACTGCTTTCCCTTCATCCACAGAACCAGTAATCTCATCATAAAAGGTGATTAGATTAGTCAGGCATGACCTTCCCTTGGTGAATCCATGCTGACTGTTCCTGATCACTTTCCTCTCATGTAAGTGCTTCAGGATTGATTCCTTGAGGACCTGCTCCATGATTTTTCCAGGGACTGAGGTGAGGCTGACTGGCCTGTAGTTCCCAGGATCCTCCTTCTTCCCTTTTTTAAAGATTGGCACTACATTAGCCTTTTTCCAGTCATCCGGGACTTCCCCCGTTCGCCACGAGTTTTCAAAGATAATGGCCAAGGGCTCTGCAATCACAGCCGCCAATTCCTTCAGCACTCTCGGATGCAACTCGTCCGGCCCCATGGACTTGTGCACGTCCTGCTTTTCTAAATAGTCCCTAACCACCTCTATCTCCGCAGAGGGCTGGCCATCTCTTCCCCATTTTGTGATGCCCAGCGCAGCAGTCTGGGAACTGACCTTGTTAGTGAAAACAGAGGCAAAAAAAGCATTGAGTACATTAGCTTTTTCCACATCCTCTGTCACTAGGTTGCCTCCCTCATTCAGTAAGGGGCCCACACTTTCCTTGGCTTTCTTCTTGTTGCCAACATACCTGAAGAAACCCTTCTTGTTACTCTTGACATCTCTTGCTAGCTGCAGCTCCAGATGCGATTTGGCCCTCCTGATATCTTTCCTATATGCCCGAGCAATATTTTTATACTCTTCCCTGGTCATATGTCCAACCTTCCACTTCTTGTAAGCTTCTTTTTTATGTTTAAGATCCGCTAGGATTTCACCATTAAGCCAAGCTGGTCACCTGCCATGTTTACTATTCTTTCGACTCATTGGGATGGTTTGTCCCTGTAACCTCAACAGGGATTCCTTGAAATACAGCCAGCTCTCCTGGACTCCCTTCCCCTTCATGTTAGTCCCCCAGGGGATCCTGGCCATCTGTTCCCTGAGGGAGTCGAAGTCTGCTTTCCTGAAGTCCAGGGTCCGTATCCTGCTGCTTACCTTTCTTCCCTGCGTCAGGATCCTGAACTCAACCAACTCATGGTCACTGCCTCCCAGATTCCCATCCACTTTTGCTTCCCCCACTAATTCTACCCGGTTTGTGAGCAGCAGGTCAAGAAAAGCGCCCCCCCAGTTGGCTCCCCTAGCACTTGCGCCAGGAAATTGTCCCCTACGCTTTCCAAAAACTTCCTGGATTGTCTATGCACCGCTGTATTGCTCTCCCAGCAGATATCAGGAAAATTAAAGTCACCCATGAGAATCAGGGCATGCGATCTAGTAGCTTGCATGAGTTGCCGGAAGAAAGCCTCATCCACCTCATCCCCCTGGTCCGGTGGTCTATAGCAGACTCCCACCACTACATCACTCTTGTTGCACACACTTCTAAACTTAATCCAGAGACACTCAGGTTTTTCCACAGTTTCATACCGGAGCTCTGAGCAGTCATACTGCTCCCTTATATACAGTGCTACTCCCCCACCTTTTCTGCCCTGCCTGTCCTTCCTGAACAGTTTATAACCATCCATGACTGTACTCCAGTCATGTGAGTTATCCCACCAAGTCTCTGTTATTCCAATCACGTCATAGTTCCTTGACATCACCAGGACCTCCAGTTCTCCCTGCTTGTTTCCAAGGCTTTGTGCATTTGTATATAAGCACTTGAGATAACCTGTTGATCGCCCCTCATTCCCAGTATGAGGCAGGAGCCCTCCCCTCACAGACATTCCTGCCTGTGCTTCCTCCTGGTATCCCGCTTTCCCACTTACCTCAGGGCTTTGGTCTCCTTCCCCCGGTGAACCTAGTTTAAAGCCCTCCTCACTAGGTTAGCCAGCCTGCTGGCAAAGATGCTCTTCCCTCTCTTCGTAAGATGGAGCCCGTCTCTGCCCAGCACTCCTCCTTCATGAAACACCATCCCATGGTCAAAGAATCCAAAGCCTTCTCTCCGACACCACCTGCGTAGCCATTCGTTGACTTCCACGATTCGACGGTCCCTACCCAGGCCTTTTCCTTCCATGGGGAGGATGGACCAGAACACCACTTGCGCTTCCAACTCCTTTATCCTTCTTCCCAGAGCCACGTAGTCCGCAGTGATCCGCTCAAGGTCATTCTTGGCAGTATCATTGGTGCCCACGTGGAGAAGCAGGAAGGGGTAGCGATCCGAGGGCTTGATGAGTCTCGGCAGTCTCTCCGTCACATCGCGAATCTTAGCCCCTGGCAAGCAGCAGACTTCTCGGTTTTCCCGGTCAGGGCGGCAGATAGATGACTCAGTCCCCCGGAGGAGAGAGTCCCCGACCACCACCACCCGCCTTCTCCTCTTGGGAGTGGTGGTCGTGGAACCCCCAACCTCAGGACATCGCATCTCATGCCTTCCAACCAGCGGAGTCTCCTTCTGCTTTCTCCCCCCAGACATATCATCTGGTCCACTCTCCGCAATGGTACCTGTGGAGAGAACATGAAAGCGGTTGGTTACCTGTGTCTGTGTTACTGGAACCCGGACATTCCACTTACCTCTTCTGTAGGTCACATGTTGCCAAGCTTCTTCACTGGCCTCTTGGCTCCTCTGTGCAACCTGCTCTATATCTTTAGAGCTTTGTGCCCCTAGAAGCCTATCCTGAGTTTTGTCCAGAAAATCCTCAGTTTCTCGTATACAACGCAGGGTCGTTATCTGTTGCTCCAGACCTTCAATCTTCTCTTCCAATATGGAGACCAGCTTGCACTTTGTACAGACAAAGCCACTTCTGTCCTGTGGAAGAAAGACAAACATGGCACATCCAGTGCAGGTCACAACAGCTGAACCCCCCCCTTCCATATCACCTACCTACTATGAGCTTCCTCAGAGACGTTTGCAAGATGTAAGCCTCACTGGGCTCACTCCAGGCGAACTCCCAGGCAAACTCCTGCTGTGAGCTGCTCTGCTGTCCCCGCTGCTCAGCTGGTTCGCTGCCGCTCCGTGTACTGTTGTCCCTTGTAAGAAAAGGCAAACAGGAACTGGGAGTCAGGGTGAACTGGGAGAGAAAAGAAAGCAGAGCATAAATCAACAACAGTAAAATGAGTTGCATCTGGTGGGATAGAAGCCAGAATCTTTGAGAGAGGCAAGTTTTGATTCTGTCCACCTATGATTTGCCTCTTCCCACCGCTGCATGAAACAATCAACCTCTCCCTTTGCCAATTTAGTTGTAGGTTGGCCGAGTTTGTCTTTTAAGACGTCTACTCGGTCTTTGTCCCAAGATCCTAACAGTGGCCACTGAATTTTGGGATTCTCCTGAGTTAGCCTTTTGCATTCCCATACACATCTTCCCCCCCTCCCCCCAAGGTCAGCCTTTTGAAGCCATCCCCCACCCATGTCATGAGGTTTTCTGTTCATTAAAACACAACAATGCTAGCAACAAGACAAACACCACAGACAAACAACACAAAACATAGATCCATGGTATTCTGAGCTTTTCTTCCGCTGGCGCCAGCTTGCCTGTAGAGTCTAAAAACAAAAGAAACAATTTCCACCCCCCTGGTGGGGACAGATTATTGCTTCATAATAATACCACTTTCTTTTACAAATATCCTTGCTAATTGCAGGAAAAACAGAAGAATTACCTCCAGGCTGTCCTTATTTTGTTCTATAGTCAGGCTGTTCTATAGTCAGGCTAGTGAATTACCCCACTCACTGATCATTTATGAATTCATGAGGTGGTGTACCTCAGTTTCCCCTCTTGTGCAACAGACCACGTTTGCAATAGTTTCTCTGCTGTACCAAGCTATAAGTTTATTCTCAGCTAATAGCGGAGACACAGCTTCAGATTTTAGCACTATTCACACACACAAAATTCTCTTTTGCCTAACATCCCTTGCGCTGTGATTACTCCTTTACACAACTGTACCCCGATTACACTTCCATTTTGTACAACTAGACACAACCAGGAGCAGCCAAGTTAAGTTCCAATAGAAACCCCTTCCATCCTTTAGCGATTTTGATTGCATTACCCAATAGTCAAATAATGTTGATCAGATTCTCTCTCTGCCTGCTGCCTGCAGCAGTCCCTTATAGACCATTTCTGTGGGACAAGGGCCCATTTTCCCTCAGAACAGCTGTAAAGGCTTCTGGGGACAGAAGCACAGTGCTGGTAGTAGCCACTCTACCTGGCCCCCTTAGCCTAGACCATTTTTCCAGAAATTTACAGGAGTCCGGACTCTTCCTAAAATACATAAACTGAGCCGGCGTTCCTTTAGGGAACTGTCCCGACTTAGACGTCTGGTTACCCATACAGGAGGACTTTACACACCAATCACACAAGAAGGAAAGTTGGGTTCGTCAGAGCGATGCCCGGTGCAACACACAAAAGGAGCCCACAGGCTACTGCCTCAATCGCCCTTGCTTTCACACCAAGGGTTTTACCCAAGGCGCGGTGCGGCTGCGATTGTGCAGATTTCACTCACTCAGACCGTGGGGAGAGGAACCCTTTGGTCAGCCGATCCCCGGATGGAGACGGCGCCCAGACTCAAACACACCACAGGGAGGACGGATAGACACAGAGACAAGACAGTCCTCAGTCCGGACAAAACACAGAAATAATTACCTGACCAGATTCCTGATGTCAGATCCTGGGATCCCTACCAGAACAGAGTGGGGACCAACAGGTTCGAGGGCGTAGACTTCACTGTGGTCATGCACCCTTCCATTCTGGTGGAGGACCGCTCGGGCCAAATGCCCAGGTGCCAGCTTGCCACAGCCGTCCTAAGACCAGTCAGGAGTCACACGGCCCCAGTGAAGATGGTTGCCATCTCGGTAGAACCTCCAAATTGTCAAAGTCAGATTCAGGACTCACATAATTTGTCAGATCACTCTGATTATTAGCAAAGCGCCTTGCTAATGCACCCAGATGTGAGCCCCTCTCTGAGGCCCAAGATAACTTATTTATACAGCTAAGCCAAAGCCAATTTAACATAAGAGACAAAAGAAAGCAGAAACTGACAAATATACATACATATCTTATTTGCATACTAACGTTTACCAATCTCCTAGCTCAGTAGGAGCTCTAAGTTAATTAGTTTGAGGACCCATTGTCTCACACTCCTTAATGTCTCTCTTCCTGACAACTATATTTCAACAAACCCTTCAAGTAGCATTTCTTTAATGAATTATAATTTCAATATAATTCATTCTACTTTCACAATACACCGCCAGCTCTATTGAGCTAGGCATTTCTATTTGGTTATCCAGCCTTCTGGCCTCCAGGAGGCAGAGGTAAAATACACAGAGCTCATATTACTAAGCTACGATTACAGAATCCAAGTCCTATTGTTCACTGAAGTATCAGGGGCAACAAGAAGGCCTAAGGGCCAGGCAATGCTGCTCGCTGGAACAAGGAGTAGCAGGATCAGAGAATCTAGGCTATGTCACTCGCTGACCTGTGCCAGGTGTGACAAGGAAATTTGATAAGCTACGATTTCAGAATCTAGGCTGTGTCACTTGCTAAGTAATACCAGGAGTGACAAAGAGATTGAAATACCCGTGTTAAGATGTTTAAAAGAAAACAGGGTAAGCCAGTACCAGAGGGAGGAATGGAGTCAGAAGGAACTCCAACCTCACCTTTTGTTAAAGAAATTACACCTTTTAAACAAATCCTTCAAAAATTTGGGCACAGTCCTTGGACTAAACAAGCCCTAGCCGATGTCTGCACTATTTCAAACCTAGAGGATAGATTGGCTCAGTATATCCTCATATACAAACCTTCTGGTGCTGCCAAAAGAGATGCAGCAGCAATTTGGTTGTTGCGGGAGGCATGTAAGGATTCTTCCCTCCGCTTGTCCTCATGTAAAGAGGAAAAGGCACAAACGGAAAAGGGAGCAGACAATTGGAAGGTGCTGGCTACAAATACCCAGAGTCAGCTGAAAATAGTGAAAGAGGCACTCCAGGAATGCAAAAAGAGAGAAAGATTCCTGGCAGACCAAGCTAAAGCCTCTGAGAAAATTGAAAGAGAGAATCATGTGCTCCAAGGTATGGTAAAGAAATTAACCTTGAAGCAGGGCCGAGCACCTGTAAATCATAGTTGTTGTGAATCACTAATTAAGAGTCTGAGACAAAAATTGGGCTTTGCCTCTAAACAGGTAGCAGCCATTACAGCAGGTAAAGGGGGAGAAGGTCCTATGTACGGCACCCCCAGGCAGAATTACAAAGAGAAAAGAGTGAAAAGTTAACTCTGCAGAGGCTGGAGGGAATTAAGCAGTTAAACTTTGTGAAAATGTTAAGAAGGAAAAGTGTTAGAGAAAGAGAATTCTTGGTTTCTTTGCAGCCATTCTGAAAGAAAAATGGGTCCTTTTCCAAAGGAATGTCTGTAAATTAGCCAGACAAAAATAAACTGTTTGACGGGACAATTTAGTCAAATTTGCTAAAAGAACATAAAGGGGTTCTATTGAAACTTAACTTCCTCAAATGTATAAAGGGAATTGTCAAGGTTCCTTCCCCACTCTGAACTCTAGGGTACAGATGTGGGGACCTGCATGAAAGACCCCCTAAGCTTATTCTTACCAGCTTAGGTTAGAAACTTCCTCAAGGTACAAACTTTGTCTTGTCCTTGAACCCTATGCTGCCACCACCAAGCGTGTTAAACAAAGAACAGGGAAAGAGCCCTCTTGGAGACATCTTCCCCCCAAAATATCCCCCCCCCAAAACCCTACACCCCCTTTCCTGGGAAAAGCTTGATAAAAGTCCTCACCAATTTGCATAGGTGAACACAGACCCAAACCCTTGGATCTTAAGAACAATGAAAAATCAATCAGGTTTTTAAAAGAAGAATTTTAATTAAAGAAAAGGTAAGAGAATCATCTCTGTAAAATCAGGATGGTAAATACCTTACAGGGTAATCAGATTCAAAACATAGAGAATCCCTCTAGGCAAAACCTTAAGTTACAAAAAGATACAAAAACAGGAATATACATTCCATCCAGCACAGCTATTTTACCAGCCATTAAAAAAAAGAAAATCTAATGCATTTCTAGCTAGATTACTTACTAACTTAACAGAAGTTCTGAAGAGCATTCCTGACCTGGTCCCGGCAAAAGCATCACACAGACAGACAGACCCCTTGTACCCCCCCGCCCTCCAGCTTTGAAAGTATCTTGTCTCCTCATTGGTCATTTTGGTCAGGTGCCAGCGAGGTTATCTTAGCTTCTTAACCCTTTACAGGTGAAAGGGTTTTTCCTCTGTCCAGGAGGGATTTTATAGCACTGTATACAGAAAGGTGGTTACCCTTCCCTTTATTTTTAGGACACGCCCCCCTGCAAATCACAGATAGGGTGAAACGCTGGCTGTGATTTCTTCCTGGAGCTCTAGGAGAAAACAGAGTTAATAAGACACATGCACCTCTAAATATACTACCAAGTGTATAAAGACTAACAATATTTTCCACATCTCAAGAATGATTTTAACCAGTTGATTCTGGGAAACTTTCATGGGAGAGTGCATCAGCCACTTTGTTAGAAGCTCCTGAGATGTGTTTATGTCGAAATCAAAATCTTGGAGAGCTAAAGTCCACCGAATAAGTTTTTTGTTAGTTCCCGTGGTGGTATGAAGCCACTGTAGCGCAGCATGGTCGGTTTGCAGGTGGAAACGCTGTCCCCAAATGTATGGGCATAGCTTTTCCAGAGCTTAGACAATGGCGTAACATTCTTTTTCACTGACTGACCAGTGGCTTTCCCTCTCAGACAGCTTCTTGCTGAGAAACACTACAGGGTGGAATTCTTGATTCGGTCCTTCCTGCATTAAAACTGTGCCCACACCACTCTCGGACGCATCTGTGGTTACTAGGAACGGTCTGTCAAAGTCTGGAGCCCTTAGCACAGGGTCAGACATGAGAGTCACTTTAAGCTGGTTAAAGGCTTTCTGACACTCTTCGGTCCATTGAACGGCATTTGGGTGTTTCTTTTTGGTTAGGTCTGTCGGTGGGGCGGCGATTTGGCTGTATTGCGGTACAAATCGCCTGTAATATCCGGCCAAGCCTAAGGAGGATTGGACCTGTTTCTTTGACTTTGGGACAGGCCACTTTTGGATAGCATCCACTTTGGCCTGTAGGGGGTTGATAGTTCCTTGACCCACCTGGTGTCCAAGGTAAGTCACTCTGTTCAGGCCTACTTGACACTTCTTAGCCTTAACAGTTAGTCCTGCCTCCCTTATGTGCTCAAAAACTTTTTGTAGATGTTCCAGGTGTTCTGCCCAGGAATCAGAAAATTATGGCCACATCGTCAAGGTAGGCGACTGCATATTCTCCCAATCCCGCTAGGAGACCATCTACAAGTCTTTGGAAGGTAGAAGGTGCATTCCGCAATCCGACAGGGAGCACATTAAATTCATACAGCCCGACCATGTGTGGTGAAGGCTGACCTTTCCTTGGCGGATTCATCTAGCGGTACCTGCCAGTACTCCTTGGTTAAGTCCAAGGTAGAGAGGAACTGGGCCCATCCCAGTTTCTCCAATAGTTCATCTGTGCGTGGCATTGGATAGTTGTCTGGGCGAGTCACAGCATTTAGCTGTGGTAGTCCATGCAAAAACGTATCTCCCCCTCAGGTTCGGGAACTAGAACCACTGGAGATGCCCATGCACTGCCAGAGGGGCGGATTACACCCATCTGTAGCATATCCTGGATCTCCCATTCTATAGCAGTTTTAGCTTGAGGAGACACCCGATAAGGTTGGGCTTTACCTGTGTCAATGGAGTGGTATGCCCGTTTAGTCAGTCCTGGGGTGGCTGAAAATGTCGGCACATAGCTAGTGCACAGCTCCTTGATCTGCTGTCACTGCATACGCCCAAGGGTCATGGAGAGGTTCACCTCTTCCACACCACCAGCACTTTTCCCTTCGTAGTAGACACGTTCAGGCCACTCAACGTCATCTCCTCCCTGGGCTGTAAACTGACAAACCTTTAATTCTCTCAAATAAAAGCGCTGTAGAGAATTAATATGGTACACCTTAGGCTTTCAGTTGGAGGTGGGGAATGCTAGGAGATAATTAACAGCTCCCAGGCACTCTTGGACCATGAATGGCCCTTCCCATGAGGTTTCCATTTTATGGGCCTGGAGCGCCTTTAAGACCATGACCTGGTCCCCTACTTTGAAGGAACGCTCTCTGGCATGTTTATCATACCAGGCTTTTTGCTCTTTTTGAGCATCCTGTAGGTTTTCTTTAGCAAGGGTTAAAGAGGTTCGGAGGGTGTTTTGTACGTTGGTTACAAAGTCCAAAATGTTAGTTCCTGGAGAAGGTGTAAACCCCTCCCATTGCTGCTTCACCAACTGTAATGGCCCCTTAACCTCACGGCCATATACAAGTTCAAATGGTGAAAACCCTAAACTGGGATGTGGTACAGCTCTGTAGGCAAAGAGCAACTGCTGCAACACTAGGTCCCAATCATTGGAGTGCTCATTTATGAATTTAGGTATCATGGCCCCCAAAGTTCCATTAAACTTCTCCACCAGGCCATTTGTTTGATGATGGTAAGGGGTGGCAACCAAGTGATTCACCCCATGAGCTTCCCAAAGGCTTTCCATAGTTCCTGCCAGGAAATTAGTTCCTGCATCTGTGAGGATGTCGGAGGGCCAACCTACCCTGTCCGTTACTGCCTGACACACACTTTTAGCCCCTGGTGTTGCTTAGAGCTACTGCTTCCGGCCATCGGGTGGCAAAATCCATGAAAGTCAGTATCTACTGTTTTCATCTGGGTGTCTTTTTCAGAAAAGGACCCCAAATATCCACAGTTACTCGCTGAAATGGAACTTCAATGATGGGGAGTGGCTGGAGAGGGGCTTTGACCTGGTCTTGGGGTTTTCCCACTCTTTGGCATACCTCACAAGACCGGACATAGGTAGAAACATCCTTGCCCATTCCCTCCCAGTGGAATGACCTCCCCAAATGGTCTTTGGTCCTGTTCACCCCAGCATGGCCACTAGGATGATCGTGGGCTAAGCTCAAGAGCTTTACCCGGTACTTAGTTGGAACTACCAACTGTCTCTGAGGATGCCAGTCTTCCTGGTGTCCACCAGAAAGAGTTTCCTTGTATAAAAGTCCTCTTTCTACAACAAACCTGGATCGATTAGAAGAGCTGAGTGGCAGTGGGTTGCTCCATGCCACCATCCAAACTCTCTGGAGGCTTTCATCTGCTTCCTGTTCGGTCTTGAACTGTTCCCTTGATGCTGGAGACATCAGTTCCTCATTGGATGGTGGACCTAGGCTTGGTCCCTCTGGAAGTGATGTAGGGGATGGGGCTGTTTCCGTTGACTGTGAACCGCTCTCCGCTGGTGCCCTATGTTGGGGTTCAGGCTCCGGCTGAGCCTCTTGTGTAGGGTTATCTGCTGCTGCCGGTTCTGGTTCTGGGCCTGGCTCTGTCTGGGTCTCTGGGACTGGATCCACTACTGCTGTTGCAGACGTTGGCATGGGGTCCAGGTCCATCACCTCTGACCGGGTCCTGGTAGAAGTTTCTGGAACAGAGCTAGGCATGACAGCTTGCTTAGCCTGGCTGTGGGTGACCATTCCCACCCTCGTGGCTTCACATGACTGGCCAAGTCTTCCCCCAACAGCATGGGGATGGGATAATCATCATAGACTGCAAAAGTCCACGTTCCTGACCAGCCCTTGTACTGGACCGGCAACTTGGCTGTAGGCAAGTCAAAGGAGTTTGATTTGAAGGGTTGAATCGTACTTGGATCTCTGGGTTGATTAAATTGGGGTCCACTAAGGAAGCATGGATAGCCAACACTTGTGCTCCGGTGTCCCTCCACGCGGTGACCTTCTTCCCGCCCACACTCACAGTTTCCCTCCGCTCCGAGGGTATCTGGGAGGCATGTGAGCCTGCGGACCTCTGGTGTGATTCCGGTGCTATGACCTGTAATCTGTTGGGGTTCTTGGGGCAGTTGGCCTTTACATGCCCTGGCTCGTTACATTTAGCTGACAGGTCACTGGGCCGAGGTGGGTTGCTGGAGAACGGTGTGGCAGGACGATAAGGTGTCTGGAGGGTTCTTTGGGGTGTAGTTGAGGCCTTGGGCTTCCCCCGGTAGTAGGGTGTGGTCTGAGGGTGTCCCTTCTGGTATCTGCTCCAACTGCGACCAGTTTTTTTCTTTTCTGCCACCTCCACCCATTTGGCTCCAATCTCCCCCAACTCGATTACAGTTTTGGGCTTCCCATCTAGGATGTATCTTTCTATTTCCTCAGGAACACCCTCTAAGAACTGCTCCATTTGCATTAGGAAGGGCAATCTTCTGGAGATTTAACACTTGCTCCTGATATCCAGGCATCCCAATGTTTCACAATGTGGTAGGCATGTCAGGTAAATGACACGTCTGGTTTCCACCTTAGGGCTCTGAACCGCCGACGGGAATGCTCAGGTGTTAGCCCCATTCTGACTCTCATCTTAGTTTTAAACAGGTCATACTTGTTCATGTGTTCCTTAGGCATTTCAGCCGCCACCTCAGCTAAGGGTCCACTGAGCTGCGGCCTCAGCTCTACCCTGTATTGGTCTGTAGAGATGCTGTACCCAAGGCAGACCCTTTCGAAGTTTTCTAAGAAGGCCTCAGTATCATCGCCTGCCTTGTAGGTGGGGAACTTCCTGGGATGTGAAGCGGTACCTGGAGAAGGATTGCTATTCCGCTGAGCCTTTGCCTTCTCCATCTCCAGTGCATGCTTCCTCTCTTTTTCTTTTTCCTCGAGTTCTTTTTCCCTTGCCTCCATAGCTCTCCTGTGGGGAACCTCTTGGTTTTTTTCTGCCTCCATAGCTCTCCTGTGGGCAGCCTCTTTGGCTTTTCCCCCCTTGGATTCTGTCATCTTAGCCTCTCTGTTTTTAACTAACTTTACACCCGAGAGTTAAAAAAACCAAAGAACTTGGCTTGAAAAATTTTGCTGTGCTGTAATATGATACCTATGTTCTCTGATAGCTATTCTCAGCCTACAGAAAAATTCTTTGTCTCCAGGCAAATAGACAGAAAAACCCTCTAGTTGCTCTTAGCTAACAAAAAACAAAACAAAAAAACAAAAGTTCTTCAGGTCTGTGAAGACTTGTGAATTTCCCTGCAGGAAGTTAACTACCCTGTCTTAAGGTAGAGAAAACTCCAGCTCAAAAAAGACAAATCCCTTTTGTCTCTGCTCTGGCCCCCAGGCAGAGACAAAAAATCTCTAACTGCTTTCAGCTTAAAACCTGCTTTCAAGCAGCCCAAAGCGGGAAAAAATGTCCTTTTAAAATATTTGCTTCTGATTCAAAATGATCCCCCCAAAAATCTCAGATTGATCTCAGAATGATCCCACCGCTCTGCCACCATGTCAAGGTTCTTTCCCCACTCTGAACTCTAGGGTACAGATGTGGGGACCTGCTTATTTTTACCAGCTTATGTTAAAGCTTCCCCAAGGTACAAACCATTTTACCTTTTGTCCCTGGACCTTATTGCTGCCACCACCAAGCACCTAACAAATATATAACAGGGAAAGAGCCTGCTTGGAAACGTCTTTCCCCCCAAAATCCTCCCAAACCCTACACCCCCTTTCCTGGGGAAGGCTTGATAAAAATCCTCACCAATTTGCATAGATGAACACAGACCCAAACCCTTGGATCTTAAGAACAATGAAAAATCAATCAGGTTCTTAAAAGAAGAATTTTAATTGAGGAAAAAGTAAAAGAATCACCTCTGTAAAATCAGGATGGTAAATACCTTACAGGGTAATCAGATTCAAAACATAGAGAATCCCTCTAGGCAAAACCTTAAGTTACAAAAAGACACAAAAACAGGAATATACATTCCATTCAGCACAGCTATTTTACCAGCCATTAAACAAAAGGAAATCTAACGCATATCTAGCTAGATTACTTACTAAGTTCTAAGACTCCATTCCTTTCTGTTCCAGGCAAAAGCATCACACAGACAGAGAGAGCCTTTGTTTCTCCCCCACCTCCAGCTTTGAAAGTATCTTGTCTCCTCATTGGTCATTTTGGTCAGGTGCCAGCAAGGTTATCTTAGCTTCTTAACCCTTTACAGGTGAAAAGGTTTTTCCTCTGGCCAGGAGGGATTTAAAGGTGTTTACCCTTCCCCTTTATATTTATGACAGGTGCATTATGGTCAGCTATCCCACAGAGCACCTCTTCCCATTCTGGCGCTGTGGCTTGTGGGAAGGGGGCGGGGCATTCTGGGTCCTGTCCCAACGCCCCGTGATGCATTGGTTCGTGTCCCAGCAATCTCTGTGCTTCCATCCACACTTGGTGCCACCTTTCAACGTTTTTTGTGCTGCACGCTCTGTCTTCTCTTTCGGTCTGCAGGAATGGAGCCCGAACTGCTGAGGAGTATGCTGACGAGTCTCACCAGCACGTCACGTTTGGCAGTCGAGTTATTCCTTATGATCCAAAGTGACAGTGAGGGCTCCGACGATGATATTGATTCGAGTAATGCATATGACACGAGTTTGCTTGTGGCATTCACGGACATGCTCACCACTGTGGAACGCTGCTTTTGGGCTCGGGAAACAAGCCCTGAGTGGTGGGATCACATCATCATGCAAGTCTGGGGTGACGAGCAGTGGCTGCAGAACTTTCGGATGAGAAAAGCCTCTTTCATGGGACTGTGTGAGGAGCTCGCCCCCACCCTGCGGCGCAAGGACACGAGATCGAGAGCTGCCCTGACGGTGGAGAAGCAGATGGCTATTGCAGTCTGGAAGCTGGCAACTCCGATCGGTCGCTAACCAGTTTGGAGTGGGAAAGTTGACCGTTGGAATCGTGTTGATGGAAGTGTGCAGGGCCATTAATCTCATCCTTCCCAGAAGAACCGTGACTCTGGGTAACGTGCATGACACCGTGGATGGCTTTGCACAAATGGGGTTCCGTAACTGCGGCGGGGCGATAGATGGACAACATATTCCAATTCTGGCACCAGACCTCTGAGTATGTTAATCAGAAGGGGTATTTCTCTATGGTTCTCCAGGCGCTTGTGGATCACCGTGGGCGTTTCATTGACATGAACGCAGGCTGGCCCAGAAAGGTGCATGACGCACGCATCTTTCGGAACACTGACCTGTTCAGGAAGCTGCAAGCCGGGACTTTTTTCCCGGACCAGAAGATCACCGTATGGGAAGTTGAAAAGCCCATTGTGATCCTTGGAGACCCCGCTTACCCTTTAATGCCGTGGCTCATGAAACCCTACACAGGGAGCCTTGCCAGCAGCAAGGAACGGTTCAACAACAGGCTGAGCCAGTGAAGAATGACTGTGGAGTGTGCTTTTGGCCGTTTAAAAGCCACTGGCGCTCTCTGTATGGGAAGCTGGACCTGGCCGGTGACAGCATCCCCGTGCTTATATCCGCGTGCTGTACCCTCCATAACATTTGTGAAGGGAAGGATGAACAATTCACTCAGGCATTGAACTCGGAGGTTCAACACCTGGAGGCTGAATTTGAACAGCCAGAGAGCAGGGCTATTAGAGGGGCCCAGCACGGGGCTGCAAGGATTAGGGATGCCTTGAGGGAGCAATTTGAGGCTGAAAGCCACCAGTAATGTCTGGTGCCCTGCACGGGAGTGAAGTGCAGTGGTTCCAATGTTAGTAGGAATCTGTGTTTGCTGCGCTGACTTGCGGTGCCTGTTTCTTTCCTGGGCGAAGGTATCTCTTTTACTTTATGCAGTAATAAAGAATGTTTTCGAAGCCAAAAAATCCATTTATTGAAAAGAAACACAACTGCTTGGGAAACAGAAAGGGCAAGGGGGTGGGGTGGGGAATCGGACAATCACAGATTTGCATATGTCCTGTTATCATACTCAGCCTTCCTGTCGGGAGTGCTGTGCAATGAGTGCTGCACTGCAGGGTGGCTGTACTGCATGGTGACGGGTGCTCAGTGCAGTGGGTCAGGGTCGTAGTTTTCAGGGCTAGGTGGTAAAGCTACAGGTTTTGGAGGCAGCTGGTGGCGGTAAGAACCCGGATGTTGGGGAAAGTGGGTTGGAGGTGACAAGGGGGCACAAGGGAAAGAGTTTTGGGACAAGAGCTTCTTGGGGTGTGGGAAGGGTAGTGCTCCGCCTGCATGGCTACGAGCGCCTGGATAGAGTCCGCTTGGCGCTCCATGATGCGTATCAGCCGATCCGGGCTTTGCTGCCGGAGCACCGCGCTTTTGTGCCGGCGGGCCTCATTCTGCTGGCGGATCCTCCTTTCACTGTCCCGCCACTCCTGCACTTTTTGATTTTCATTACTTGAATGCTGCATTACTTCATGCAACGTCTTCCTTGCTTCTACGTGGCCTCTTTCTGATTCTTTGAAGTCTTTCGGCCGGTGATAACATGGACGGCTGAGATCTCGAGGTTGCATCTGTAAAGGCAAAATGCAACACTTATCAGAGGCAGCATTGTTCACACCAGACAGAGCAATAATTCCCCTGTACTTAAGGGCAAGCACAGTCTACATAATAGCATAATTTGCCCATCCCAAAGCGAGTGCACATAACCCATGGGAACCCCAAAATGGTGAGTAAGCACAGGTCAAGGGGGACTGATTGTTTCATGGCTGTACTGTCCTCTGGGTTTCTGTGCCTTGGGGAGAGCCAACAGCGGCAGGGGGCCCCTATACTGAACACCGTCCCCACATTTTCCACAGGAGTTCATCCTGGAAGATATCTCACTGCTGAGGGTGACCTGGGAAGCAAGGAAGGGTCTTCTACTGCAATGCAGCTTCCGCCCTGGCCCATATGCAGCTTGCCTGTGTGCAGCAATGGTCCCCGCGCCCCTCACAGCACAGTGGCACGGACAAGTTAGCCTTATTGGGCCAAGGACCACAGTGGCTCTCTCGAGAAACCTGCGCAAGCGCATTGCCCTAGTTCTGGATGAGACCTTTGAAGAGATCACTGAGGCCGATTACCGCGATGGGAGAGAGCACGTCAATGCCCTATTCTGCATCTAGGCATGCATGTAGTCCTAACCCTCCTCGGCCCAAGAGCCCGCACCAAATAACTTCCTTCCCAAAATAAAAGCCGCTTACCAGGAACCTCCTCTGGTGTTTGTCCTTCCCCAAGCACCAGCGGCCGCGACTGGCTACCTTCCTCCTGGCTTCAGAACAGCTCCTGGCTGCTTACATCTAGGGATTCGGAGTGTCTTCCTCCGCCTCAGCACCCTTGCTCCCACTTTGCTGCTCCTCGTCCTCCTCCTGCCTTGTTGCACTGGGCTCTGAAGTGTCCATGGTGGTACTCGGCATGGAGTTGGGGTCGCCCCCAAGTATCGCATCCACCTATTTGTAGAAATGGCAGGCCACGGGGGCAGCACTGGAGTGGCTGTTCACCTGGTGGGCTTTGTGGTAGGCATTCCGCAGCTCCTTCACTTTAATCCTGCACTGCAGTGCGTCCTGGTCATGGCCCCTTTCCATCATGTCCCTTGATATCTGCCCGAAGGTATCGTAATTCCTACAGCTAGAGTGCAGCTGGGACTGGACAGCTTCCTCCCCCCAAACACTGATGAGGTCCAGCACCTCGCCATTGCTACACACTGGGGCTCGCCTGGCGCGTGGAGGCATGGTCACCTGGAAAGATTCGCTGAGAACACTCCACGCCTGGCTGAGCAAACAGGAATGGGATTTTCAAAATTCCCAGAGAATTTAAAGGGCGGGTCTGACGGTTGGTAACCTGAGGGCAGGGCAGTAGAGTTCAAAGTGATGACCAGAGTGGCTAGCACAGGCATTGTGGGACACTTCTGGAGGCCGATCAAAGCGCACTAACAGACCAGGGCGTCCACACTGGCATTGCAGAGCTCCAGCAGGGGTGCACCAAACGTTATTCCATTCGCCCAGGTGGAGTACCAGGAGCAGACCAGCCGCGGAGTCAGAGAGCTCTACGTGCCTTGCCAGTGTGGACAGGTTGTGAGCTAGTGCACCCGTGGCTCCTTTAATGCACTGTAACTCGAACTGTAGCCAAGCCCTGAGTTTGCAAACTATTTCAGTGTCCTAGGAATAGATGTGATTTTTTAAAAAAAAAATTTTTTGGCAACAGGAAGAAGCTGGAAACGCAGTCTGTATTTTATTTAATAGAATTTAACTTTGATTATTTCCTTGGCTTTTAATTAAACTGATATTGCAAATATTAAAATTAACTGCATGAAACAGTGAACCGGCAGAGAGAAAGCAAAATGACAACAGTGCCTTTTCCTGGGGGTTTGCTTGCATCTGCAAAATGCTTTGAAGATGTGAAGGGACTGTCATTTACTATGTGTCTGTATAGTACCTATTACAATGTGAGCCCCTGAGCTGGTGTAAAAAAGTAATAATGGTAACAGTGCTAAGTGTTATCAATAAAGAGTCTGGGAAGTCCAGCATATTTATAAGATTTGCTGTAACAAACCCTCTAGCAATCTACTAGTAACAGACATTCATAGCCATTTTGCAGACCACGTTTCCAGACAATCAATGGTTAATTTTTCTTCGTGGCTAATTATTCCTCATTACATAGAAGCAGCACAAGTTTTCCATTCATAAACACCTTCTGATTTTAGTTGCACTATAGAATCAAGGCAGATAGTTAGCACTGTGAGAAAAGAAGGATTCAAGGAATATAAATACAAATTGCATTTTTTATCTTGAGAATGCTTCCCTGCAACTGCTTAACTATAGCACAAATCTGCAAATCCCTCTGCAGCTTTGAATGCTTAATAAGAATGCAAGCTTCCGGAGTCTTGTTGCATTTTGGGCAAGCCCTCTGGTACCCCAAGATGTCATTACTTGGCAGACTTTCCAATGCAAATTTACCATCCTCCTGTATGTATGCCAGTCACGGTGGGTATGTCTACACTACGAAATTAGGTCGAATTTATAGAAGTCGATTTTTAGAAAGCAATTTTATACAGTCGATTGTGTGTGTCCCCACTAAGCGCATTAAGTCGGCGGAGCGTGTCCACAGTACCGAGGCTAGTGTCGACTTTCAGAGCATTGCACTGTGAGTAGCTATCCCACAGTTCCCGCAGTCTCCACCGCCCATTGGAATTCTGGGTTAAGCTCCCAATGCCTGATGGGGCAAAAACATTGTTGCGGGTGGTTTTGGGTACATGTTGTCAGTCGCCCCTCCCTCCATGAGAGCAAGAGCAGACAATCATTTTGTGCCTTTTTTCCGTGCGGGCGCCATACTGCTTTCAGCAGATGGTGCAGTAGGATTGCTAACCATCGTCATCGAACAACCGCTTCCGCTGCAACTCTGCTCTCCTGCTCTTGTCTCGATAGCAAATTTCTCCATGTTGTCTCTCATGGGCTCCCGCTTCTGCTGCAACTCTGCTCTCCTGTTCTCATGAATCCACTTCGCAGGTCGTCAGCCACCGCTTCCGCTGCCACTCTGCTCTCCTGCTCTCCCAGTGGTCTCGCAGGGCCGCTTCCGCTGCAACTCTGCTTGGCTGCTCTTGTCTTGCCATAACATGGCAAGCGTGCAGCCCACTCAGCTGCTGTGTCCTGGCAGCAGATGGTGCAGTAGGTCTGCAAACCAGCATCACTGAACAACCGCTTCCACTTCCGCTGCCACTCTGCTCTCCTGCAGACGCCATACCACGGCAAGCATGGAGCCCGCTCAGATCACCGCGGCAGTTATGAGCACTGTAAACACCACTAGCTTTATCATGCAGTATGTGCAGAACCAGAACCTGCAAAAGCAGGTGAGGAGCTGATGGCAGCGCAGTGACGAGAGTGATGAGGTCGTGGACACAGACTTCTTTCAAAGTACGGGCCCCAGCAATTTGGACTTCCTGGTGGTAATGGGGCAGGCTCATGCTGTGGAATGCCGATTCTGGGCCCATGAAACAATCACAGACTGGTGGGACCGCATAGTGTTGCAGGTCTGGGACGATTCCCAGTGGCGCCGAAACTTTTGCATGCGTAAGGGCACTTTCATGGAACTTTGTGACTTGCTTTCCCCTGCCCTGAAGCGCAAGAATACCAAGATGAGAGCAGCCCTCACAGTTCACAAGCGAGTGGTGATAGCCCTCTGGAAGCTTGCAATGCCAGACAGCTACCGGTCAGTCGGGAATCAATTTGGAGTGAGCAAATCTACTGTGGGGGCTGCTGTGATCCAAGTAGCCAACCCAATCACTGAGCTACTGCTATCATAGAATATCAGGGTTGGAAGGGACCTCAGGAGGTCATCTAGCCCAACCCTCTGCTCAAAGCAGGACCAATTCCCAACTAAATCATCCCAAGATAAATCAAGAGTAGTGACTTTGGGAAATGTGCAGGTCATAGTGGATGGCTTTGCTGCAATGGGATTCTCTAACTGTGGTGGGGCTATAGATGGAACCCATATCCCTATCTTGGCACCAGACCACCAAGGCAGAGAGTACATAAACCGAAAGGGGTACTTTTCAATGGTGCTGCAAGCACTGGTGGATCACAAGGGAAGTTTCACCAACATCAACGTGGGATGGCTGGGAAAAGTACATGACGCTCGCGTCTTCAGGAACTCTGGTCTGTTTCAACAGCTGCAGCAAGGGACTTTCTTCCCAGACCAGAAAATAACCGTTGGAGATGTTGAAATGCCTATAGTTATCCTTGGGGACCCAGCCTACCCCTTAACGCCATGGCTCATGAAGCCATATACAGGCAGCCTGGACAGTAGTCAGGAGCTGTTGAACTATAGGCTGAGCAAGTTCAGAATGGTGGTAGAATGTGCATTTGGAAGTTTAAAAGCACGCTGGCGCAGTTTACTGACTCAGTTAGACCTCAGTGAAACCAATATTCCCATTGTTATTACTGCTTGCTGTGTGCTCCACAATATCTGTGAGAGTAAGGGGGAGATGTTTATGGCGGGGTGGGAAATTGAGGCAAATCACCTGGCCACTGATTATGCACAGCCAGACACCAGGACGGTTAGAAGAGTACAGGAGGGTGTGGTGCGCATCAGAGAAGCTTTGAAAATCAGTTTCATGCCTCACCAGGCTATGGTGTGACAGTTCTGTTTGTTTCTCCTTGATGAAAACCTGCCCCCTTGGTTCACTGTACTTCCCTGTAAGCCAACCGCCCTCCCCTCCCCCCATCGATCACCACTTGCAGAGGCAATAAAGTGATTGTTGTTTCAAATTCATGCATTCTTTATTAATTCGTCACACAAATAGGGGGATAACTGCCAAGGTAGCCCGGGTGGGATGGGGGAGGAGGGGAGGAGGGAAGGACAAGGCCACACTGCACTTCAAAACTTATTGAATGCCAACTTTCTGTTGCTTGGGCAGTCCTTGGGGTGGAGTGGTTGGGTGCCCAGGGGGCCGCCCCCCCGCATTCTTGGGTGTCTGGGTGAAGAAGCTATGGAACTTGGAGAGGAGGGCGGGTGGTTACACAGGGGCTGCAGTGGCTGTCTGTGCCTTTCAAGCACCTCAACCATACGCCGGAGCATATCAGTTTGATCCTCCAGTAGCCTCAGCATTGCATCCTGCGTCCTTTCATCATGCTACTGCCACCTCTCCTATTGCTCCAGCCATCTGTCCTCGCATTCATTTTGTGCTTTCATGGAGTCTGCCATTGTCTGCCTCCATGCATTCTGCTGGGCTCTTTCAGTTTGGGTGGACTGCATGAGCTCAGAGAACATGTAATCGTGAGTGTGTTTTTTTCGCCTTCTTATCTGCACTAGCCTCTGGGACGGAGATGCTAGTCACAACGTTGAAACATTTGCAGCTGTGGGAGGAAAAAAAGTGAGATTAAAATTGAAAAAGACATATTGGCCATTTAAAAGGAGGGGCTGATGTTTTGGGGTTAATGTGCAGCACAAATCCAGCTAACCCCCTTCCCCCACACACACACCCAATTCTCTGGGATGATGGCTTCACCCCTCCCCCCACCACATGGCTAACAGCAGAGATGATTTCTTTTCAGCCACAGGCAAGCAGCTCAGCAGGAACGGCCACCTCTGAATGTCCCCTGAATAAAATCCCCCTATTTCAACCAGGTGTCCATGAATTATATCACTCTCCTGAGGATAACACAGAGAGATAAAGAATGGATGTTGCTTGAATGCCAGCAAACACCGGGACCACATGCTGCCATGCTTTCTTATGCAATGATTCCAGACTACGTGCTACTGGCCTGCCGTGGTAAAGTGTCCTACCATGGAGGACGCAAGAAGGCTGCCCTCCCCAGAAACCTTTTGCAAAGGATTTGGGAGTACCTCCAGGACAGCTTCATTGAGATGTCCCTGGAGGATTTCCGCCCCATCCCCAGACACATTAACAGACTTTTCCAGTAGCTGTACTGGCCGCGAATGCATCCCAAGTCTTCAGGGCAAATTAATCATTAAACACGCTTGCTTTTAAAGCGTGTTTTATATTTACAAAGGTACACTCACTAGAAGTGCCTTCTCCACCTTCAGGGTCCAGGAGCCCGCGTTGGGAGGGTATTGGATCCAGGGTGATAAACAGTTCCTGGCTGTTGGGGAGAATGGTTTCTCCGCTTGCCTGGTGTGCGCTATCTTCCTCGTCCCCAAAATCCTCATCCCTGTTGCGTGAGACTTCCCCCTTGCAGGAGTCCATGGACAGGGGTGGGGCAGTGGTAGGGGCACCCCCTAGAATTGCATGCAGTTCATCATAGAAGCAGCATGTCTGGGGCTCTGACTCTGAGCAGGCATTTGCCTCTTGGGTTTTTTGGTAGGCTTCCCTAAGCTCCTTAAATTTCACTCGGCACTGCTGCGGGTCCCTGTGATAGCCTCTGTCCTTCATGCCTTTGGGGATTTTTTCAAATATTTTGGCATTTCGTCTTTTGGAACGGAGTTCTGATAGCATGGATTCATCTCCCCATACAGGGATCAGATCCAGCACCTCCCGTTCGGTCCATGCTGGAGCTCTTTTGTGATTCTGGGACTCCACGGTCACCACTGCTGATGAGCTCACCACACTGGTCAAACAGGAAATGAAATTCAAAAGTTCATGGGGCTTTTCCTGTCTACCTGGCCAGCGCATCTGAGTTCAGAGTGCTGTCCAGAGCGGTCACAATGGAGAACTGTGGGATAGCTCCCGGAGGCCAATACCATCGAATTGCATCCACACTAACCCAAATTCAACCCAACGATGTCGATTTCACCGCTAATCCCCTCGTCGGGGAGGAGTACAGAAATCGATTTTAAGAGCCCATTAAGTTGACAAAAATGGCTTCGTTGTGTGGACAGGTGCAGGGTTAAATACATCTAACGCTGCTAAATTCGACCTAAACTCGTAGTGTAGACCAGGGCTATTGTGACAGTCTACTAGAATGAAGTTCTACTGTCAGGCTCCCATGGTAATTGAATGACGCCGAGGTATGCTTCAAAAAGAGTGCATTTCATCATAGGGATTTATTTTTTTTTATGTGCATTGCTCTTTAGCAACCCGTTCCTGGCAGCAGAAAGTATTTGCATTTAAACAAGTTTTTATCTCCTCAGTCTATTGTGACACAGCAGTGAAATCTGCATGCTGGCTTTGGGAAGCAACAACAATATCCCAAATAGCAAACAGTCATCGTATAACACACAGATGTGAAATCAAATAACAAGATCAGACCCCGACATTTGATTAGCCAGGTTCTTATCCTGCCATCATCATGGCAGCATTACAGCACCCTCCAGTCATGCACTGAGCAATGTGGCTAATATTTGTCACCTGTGGCTTGTTCTCTCTCTCGTCCTCTCCCCAAGGAGAGCTGTACACACAGTGGAATGTTTGATGGGTTTGCTGGGGTTTTTTTTTATATGTACACACTGATTGGAGCAGGCCACGAAAGAGAAGGTGATTGGCCAGGCAGATCTCTTTGGGGTTTATTTCCAAACACCATTAATGGGACTTACATATGATTATGAAGGGGAGAATCAATACAAAGTGAGAGTATACTGTACGTGATTGAAAGAAAACTACTCTGTTTAAGCTAATCAATACTATTTTGCTTTCCTCCCTCTATGCACATGCAAAACACCCATTTACAAAGCCGATAACATCATTTGAAGATTTGGGGAAACCCAAAGTAAATTCTTTGGGGTTCTTAAAGGGCTCCTTTGACTCATTTTACAACGGTGCTGGTTAGCAGAATCCTGGATTATTCTATATCACAGCAAATGTATTGCAGTTGTAACTTTAGCGCCCTCGTGACCAAGATGGAGTCTGCTCTGCAGGCAGCTCTGGCCAAGAGAAGGTGTGTGCAGGAATGCAGCAGGAAAAATCCCTTCCACCCCAGGGGCACTTGTTCCAAACTCCCCAGAGGGAGCACACCCACCCACCAGAAAAGTACAATGGATATAAGAAAGGGAAATATTTATTTACAGAGGGATGAGAGGAGAAAAACAACAAGGGGAAATATAGGGGGAGCAGTAAAACAGGGTTGCATCCAAACCAAGGCCCCACAGGCCCAGTAATAGCACAGTCTGAAAGGGCAGACACCGAGCAATGTGTCTGTGCACAGAGTTCAGGAGGCCTGAGCAAAGTTCCAGTCCAGTGCTGAGTCTTGGATGCTCCTGGTTGTCTTTGGCGCCAGTAAACTTTCCCCAACAAACCCCTCCAGTGCCCTCTTCTGCCGCTCTCTGCAAAGCCACACAGAGCGACCACCTCCCCACTTAATTAGCTAGCAGCCTCCCTCCTCCTTCCCAATGCAGAGTCACAAGCCGCAGTACTCACAGCCCCATGCAGCTCTGGGCAGCAGTGATACTGGGTCCAGCTCCAGCTTGTCCTTCTCAGGCGATTCCCTCCTGGCACAGTGCTGCTCCTGGCTCCTGTCATGGCGTGTCCCCAATCGGCCGCCTGGTCCTTCCCAGGCTTCGGGCAGGTTCTCTGCTACTTCACTTCGCGAGGGCCTGTGGGCTGCAGCCCTTCTCTCTCTCCCCAGCTCCAGAGCCCCACCTGGAGTTTCCCTCCTTTCTCTCACTGCTCCCCCTCCCTACTTAGGAAAAAGATTTAAAGGGGCCATGCTCTCTAAATCCCAAGGGGTTACACTCTCCCCCGCCCAAAATAAATAATCCCTGATGTCCCCATCAAGGTGGGCAACTCTACACCATGGATCCCCAGCAGGAGACCCAGGGCCCCCACTCGTCAGGAGCATTCCCATCATCCATCCCACAGGACCCCGAGGGGTGGAACAGGTTTCCCATGAGGCAACTTGCCCCCCGTGACACCCCAGAGATCTGTAGGTCACTGGGTTCCCCTAAATGATCATATGTTAGCACGCACCTGAGCTTCCCTTCCCTAGAGGAACGTCTAGGCTGGCTGTCAGGTATTGGCTGAGGTGACACCACTGAACATGGAGGGAAGATGATGGGTCCTTTAGACACGAATTTGAGGGCATCTGGGTTTAAAGTGGCTGTTTGTGGTACAGGGTTCTCTGCCTGCACTGAAGCTTCCTCATCATGTTCTTGGGGGGGTCTCCACAGCTTTGGACAGTGGGGCCTCGGGAGTGCTCAGTGTGGGTTCTTCCCCTTCACCATCTCTTTGTGCAACAACAAGAGGATCCATTAGGGTTGGGGCATTCCAAACTGGATGATTGCCAAACCCCATTTCATCCTCACTCTCCGAGGAGCTGGGCATTTACAGAGGACAGGTATATTTCCGTTGTTGGGACCATGTCTGACTCACGGGGCTGGGAGGCTCAGAATCTGTGGAAACATCCTTATGGGGAAACAATACTTGTCCTACAGGTAACAGGCTAGCTCAATTGGTAGAGCTGAGACTCTTAATCTCAGGATTGTGGGTTCAGGCCCCATGTTAGGCTCTCGATCTTGGGGGGAGGGATAGCTCAGTGGTTTGAGCATTGGCCTGCTAAACCCATAGTTGTGAGTTCAATCCTTGAGGGGGCCATTTAGGGATCTGGGGCAAAAATTGGGGATCGGTCCTGCTTTGAGCAGGGGGTGGGACTAGATGACCTCCTGAGTTCCCTTCCAACCCTGATATTCTATGATTCTATGAACAGATGATTCCAGTGGAGAGTTCTGGTGGGGCTGTGACTGCCCTCAGGACGTATGCAATACACTGGTAGATCCCCAAGTTTCTCTTCTATAATGTATGGATGTGACTCCCAACAATCTGCAATTTTGTGTTTTCCCTGTAGTCCAAGATTTTGGGCCAAAACTCAGTCACCAACCTGAATCTCCTGTTGCCTCACTTGCTGTTCATATCAGGTTTTATTCTTTTGATTTTGATGACCAGCTGCTTGCGTCGCTATCTGATATGCCTCCTTCAGTTGATCTCTTAAGCTAGTCACATACCCCAAGTATGTTTCTGGGCGTGCCCCATCTGAAGACACTCCAAAACAGAGATCGACCGGCAACCGGGCTTCTCGACCGAACATTAGCATGTATGGTGTGAACCCCGTTGCGTTGTGTCGAGTGCAGTTATACGCATGTACCAAATGCTCCACGTGCTGGCTCCAGTATTTTTTCTGCTGAGGCTCCAGAGTTCCCAGCACGTTCAGTAGCGTGCGGTTGAATCGTTCTGGTAGTGGATCCCTTTGTGGATGATAAGGGGTAGTGCATGATTTCTTGATCCCCATGATCTTACAAAGTTCTTTTATTAACCGACTTTCAAAATCCCGTCCCTGATCTGAGTGTAGTCTGGCGGGCAACCCATAGTGAACGAAGAACTTTTCCCACAGAATCTTGGCAACCGTGGAAGCTTTTTGATCTTTGGTGGGGTAAGCCTGAGCATAATGAGTAAAATGATCAGTGACCACCAAGATATTTGCAGTACCCTGGCAGTCAGGCTCTAATGATAGACAGTCCATAAAGACAAGCTCCATGGGTGCAGAACTTGTGAAGCTGACAAGAGGAGCAGCCTGCTTAGGCAGAGTCTTTGATTGGATCCATGTGGTGCAGGTGCGAATATGGTGAGCAATGTCATGCCCCATCCGGGGCCAATAGAATCTTGCCTTAACTAGGGCCTCCAATCACTCGACTCCCAGATGCCCCATTCGATCGTGGCAGGCCTCTAACATGCCTCATAGGTACTTCTGCGGTAGCACCAATTGCTTTGGGTGAGGCCTCTGGGGATGCTTCTGCCCTTGATAAAGTCGTCCATCCCAAACCAATAGGCAGTCCCATTCTTTCAGCAAAAGGGCCTCCTCTGGGTGACTCGGTTGAATAGCCTTGGTATCCTTTCCCCTTTCCAGTTCATAGATGGTGTCCTTCATCTGTGGATCAGCTCGCTGGGCATGCTCCACCTCTTCACGTATCTCTCGAATGAGCTTGTGGAACGGGGGTGGGTTTGGGGCCTGCTCCCTCAGCTGCAGTTGCCACAACATCAACCCATCTTGTCGGGTTCCCCGAAGGATCTGGTCCAACCTAGCGGAATCAGCGCGCTTGGTGGGGATGCCCTCCTTCCGCGCTACCTGCTGTAGCAAATCCTCCAGTCTCCTGATGAAATCCGACAATCATTCGTGGGGCTCCTGACAGGTACGGCGGAAACGATAATACAGGTCTTCACTGCTATCAGTGGCACTGTAGACACTCTCAAGAGCGGTTAAAAAGTCTAGCATGGTGGCAGCTGGTTGGGAGTCTTTCAGGGCTTGGACAATTCGCATGGCAGGTCCCCTCCAACTCTCAAGCACATGTTTCTGCTTCTCAGCATCAGAGCATTCCCACTCTTGGACAAGTGGCACCGTAAAATCCCTCCAGGTCTCGTAATCATCCTCCCCTGACGGTACAGGTGACACCCCCGAGAAGGAACGTAACCGCTTGTATGGAGCACTTTCGTAGGCTGGCTTCAATGCATCTTTGAGAGTGTTTCCCAGCTCTTTGGCCCATCCCACCAGGCTGGGTGCTGCGGGTGTTGGAGCCCCTCCTAAAGCCAAAATTAATTCCTCTCTTGTCCGCTTCTCATCCATCATCAGAGCTTGCAATTTCTGCGCTAAAGAATCCACCTCAAGTGACATAACCACACTAGTAGGGGACTGCTCTGCCCCCAGAATTGTCCAGGGGATACCTCCTACTTGCACCTCTTGGGCACTTTATCAAGATCTGCTTCCTTGGAGTGAGTACACAGTGCTACGTGCCCTTCACTTCGCGGTTGTAAATACGCGGGTGGAACTTCACTCTCCCCAGTATTTCAGCTGCACCTCGGCTCTCAATTTTATTTGGTTCCATCTCTTCTGGGAACCCCGCCACCAGCACAGCTTTGGTTACTGGGATTCGTGCCCCTCGGCACAGGTCTGCTAGTAATCCCCGCTCCATTTTATTTATTTATTTAACTGAGATGAAAGTCACTCGGGAGTTCCTTTGCTTTGTGAAGGGTGCGCAACATAGGTGTCTGCGTGTGTACTGCAAAGTCCCCGTACAGACCACCAAGTGTAACTTTAGCGCCCTTGTGGCCAAGATGGAGTCTGCTCTGCAGGCAGCTCTGGCCAAGAGAAGGTGTGTGCAGGAATGCAGCAGGAAAAATCCCTTCCACCCCAGGGGCACTTGTTTCAAATTCCCCAGAGGGAGCACACCCACCCACTGGAAAAGTACAATGGATATAAGAAAGGGAAATATTTATTTACAGAGGGATGAGAGGAGGAAAACAACAAATAGAGGGAGAGCCGTAAAACAGGGTTGCATCCAAACCAAGGCCCCACAGGCCCAGTGGTAGCACAGTCTGAAAGGGCAGAAACCGAGCAATGTGTCTGCGCACAGAGTTCAGGAGGCCTGAGCAAAGTTCCCATCCAGTGCTGAGTCTTGGATGCTCCTGGTCATCTTCGGCGCTAGTGAACTTTCCTCAACAAACCCCTCCAGTGCCCTCTTCTGCCGCTCTCTGCAAAGCCACACAGAGCGACCACCTCCCCACTTTACTAGCTACAGCCTCCCTCCTCCTTCCCAATGCAGAGTCACAAGCCGCAGTACTCACAGCCCCATGCAGCTCCGGGCAGCAGTGCTCATCCTGGCTCCTGTCCTGGCTTGTCCCCGCTCGGCCACCCTGTCCTTCCCAGGCTTCAGGCAGGTTCTCTGCTGCTTCACTTTGCAAGGGCCTGCGGGTTGCAGTCCTTCTCTCTCTCCCCAGGTCCAGAGCCACACCTGGAGTTTCCCTCCTTTCTCTCACTGCTCCCCCTCCCCACTTAGGAAAAAGATTTAAAGGAGCCATGCTCTCTAAATCCCAAGAGGTTATACAATATTAAAGCCTCATTAACATATTGCAATATTTTAAGATAATCAACCAGACATTTTAAAGCTATTATCAGCAGTACCATACATTCTTTAGACATAGAAGGTTGGGATTTTCAAATCCCACTGAAATCTGGGCACTGAACTTTCTCAAAGTGCTTGGAAAATTCCAGCAAAATAAAAGCCTCTTTGTTTAAATTAAGTCACACTGGGTTGGTATTTCCTCTTGTGCAGCTAGGGCCATGTCTCCACTGCAACAAAAGTGGCTTTTTTACACCTGTTAGCTATCGCATAGAAAGATCCTAGTGGACACAAGGCATTGTCACTTTTACTGCAAGGTAAATAGGTGAGGTCAACCCCGGAGAGGGCACAGTGTTTATCTCACAACAAACACTACAGTGCCATCCCTTCACTGAGATTTTGCAGTAGGATAGCTAACGCGCATTCATTATTCCAAGGTAAAAACACACTGGTTTTGGAGGTGCCCAATTACATGCGGTTTCCCTAGGAAAATGGGTCCCTCTAGTCTCCACTCCAAATGCCCCATATTAATAACCTTTATATGTTAGCAACTACACTAACAAATACAGGGCCACAATTCACTGTTTCCATGTACCTCGTGCGATTGATTCACCAAACCAGAGCCCACGGAAAACGCTAGCCTGGCAGAATGGCACCGCTTTGCACCAGTGCCAATGACTCCACAACATACAAGGCAGCAGGAAGGGCTTGTCTGCTCATGAGGTGCTGCCATAGCTCTTCGTGAAGACAGGAGAGCTTCTCCCGGCCGGTAGGAACTCCACCTCCCCACGAGGCAGTACTGTAGCTGCGTCGACAGGAGAAGCCCTCCAACAGAGCACTGTCTACAGCAGGAGTTCGGTCTGTAGAACTGCGTCGCTCAGGGGGTATATTTCCACACGGTTATATCCACAAGGTTATATGCAGACCCAGCCTAACTCAGGACCGATAACTGTGTTGACCCAGGGCTGTGTCTCTCACTATCACTGGCCAATATCTGTGTGGGAGGACGCATCAGGATATCATGACCAGAGCCCTAGGCTGCTCCTGACCTATACTGAACAACGGATACCAACCCAGGGCACCTTCTTCCCCACAGCCCAGCCTCATGGGCCTTCAGGAAGAGCACTGGTGAGCCCTGTTATTGCCGCGCAGGGCCAGCTCACCCGGGGACAGGAGGAGCCGGGTTCTATGCCCACCATCGCCCCGCAGGGCCAAGCCAGGGTGTGTGTGTGGGGAGCCAGACTCTATGCCCACCATTGCCCCATGGGGCTAGCCAACTAGGGTGTGGGGGGAGCAGGGCTCCATGCCCATCATCGCCCTGTAGGGCAGGCCTGGGGGAGTGGGGAAGAGCCGGGCTCCATGCCCACCATCACCCTGTGGGGCTAGCCCGGTCTCTCGCCAGCTCTGAGCTGCAGCCCGGGGGGTCGGAGCGCACCGTGGGGGGTACCAGGGGTGACAGGCAGCTGCCCTGAGCTCCGTGGGGCCCGGCCTGCCAGCACATTCCCAGCCCCACCCCGCACTCACCTGCCCGAGCCAGACCCAGCTCACCCTGCTCCTTAGTGACCAGTGCCAGAGTCAGGGGTGGGACCGTGCCAGGAGACAGCTCTGTTTCCAGACCCCATAGGACAGCACTGGCCTTGCCCCTCCCTCGAGTCCCTGCCTCCAATGCAGCTCCCCAGTGCCGCCCCCTGTGCACCCCCCACTGCCCCACCTCCGGGCACCCCCACTCCTCCTACCTCTGCCAACCAGTACTGCCCCTGGGCACCCCCACTGTCCCTGCCCCCAGTACTGCTCCCCGGTATAGCCTCCCAGGCACCCTGCACTGCCTCCACCCCGACCCCCAGTACAGCCCCCAGTATTGCCAGCCAGGCACTCCCTGGTGCCCCCACAACTTCCCCCCCAACACAGCCCCTAGGCACTGCCCCCGGGCACCACGTGACCTCAGGACCATGCTGGCACTGCCCCACAACCCTATTGAGCAGCATGTTCCCAGCCTCCACTGCCTGCCACCATCACCCCATGCTGACTGCCCCATCCACTGGCACTTTTCCCTGGGCACCCTCCCATGCTGACCATGCACCCCCAATAGATACCCAGTACTGCCCCCTGGGCATTTTCCCCTGCTTCTGCCCCCCAGTACAGCCTCCCCAGACTGCCCGTCAACATCCTTGCTGCTCTTTTAATCAGATGGCATCTCTGTAGTGTGTCTGTCTGGGTCTGATAGATGTGTTTTGAATCATGTGGTAACTGCACCAAGAGCTATGCTGATCCTGGCAGGTAAAGATGCCATCCTGTAGGGCAGGTGGGCCACTGCCAGGGCTGAAGCTGGGCAAGGCTGTTGGCCTGGTAGGTGTGCTGTGCTGCGTTCGCTTCCTTCCGCCCCCAGCAATAATAGACATGTGTTTCTGTTCCCTGCAGGCTGCACTCCAGGGAGCACTCGGAAATAAGAACCAGCCCCCTTATCTACATGCTATCCTGGCCTGGGGCCTACCAGGAACCACCCTCAAATCAATACAGACACGAAAGGGCACAAATGTTACCTACTGCCCAGAGATTCACGGTGTGATGGGTTCGGTCACAAAGACCCCCTTGGGACTGTCACCTGACGTGCTGAAATTACCTCTAAGACCATTTTCCTTGTCAGCTTTGGACTCCAGAACCCTGGCTTGTTGAGCCAGACATGCTAGCCTGCTACAACACAGACCAAGGGTCCGGTCCACGCCCCCAAAGCCATAGACTTAACTGAAAACAGCTCAGCAGGTTACCTGCCTCCAGCACCCAGACACCCAGATTCCAATGGGATCCAAACCCCAGATAAATCCGTTTTACTCTGTATAAAGCTTATACAGGGTAAATTCATAAATTGTTCGCCCTCTATATGATAGAGAGATATGCACATCTGTTTGCTCCCCCGGGTATTAATCACTTACTCTGGGTTAATTAATAAACAAAAGTGATTTTATGAAGTATAAAAAGTAGGATTTAAGTGGTTTAAAGTAATAACAGACTGAACAAAGTAAGGCCGTTTGCAACTGGTTGTTCTGGAGCACCCTTAACGGCCTTCACTTAATATGTTTACATCAGTGATACAAGTTTATATCTTATTCTCCTAACTCCAGACACAGAAATAATACATGCAAACAAATAGGATGAACACACTTAGTAGATTACAAGCTTTCTAATGACACCATACAAGGGGTATTTCACGAAAAGCATATTCCAGTTATGTCATATTCATAAGTGTATTTCCATAAAGCATATGGAGTGCAACGTCACACATGGCTCAGCTCCTTGTTATTCAGCAATGAAGGCTGTTGCCAGGAAGGATAAAAACACAGCCAAAGGGTTCTGAGCTCTGGCCACACACAGTTCCCGGCAGAGACAGCGTCATAAGGAAGCCAGACAAGGGTGAACGGAGCTAAGCCAAGGGCAACGTCCTGCAGAGTCTGCCTAATGCAGCAGTTCCCAAAGAAGGGCCATGCGCATGGGGGCCTGCCAGGCCTACATGGAAAGGGACGTGGAGATGTGTGTCGTTGTACTTTCCGGAAAGGGGGCACATCAGCTGTTTGGAAAAGGCAGGCTGACCTCATGGCAGAGTGCCAAATGTATGTGGGCACATCGTGATGCAGATAGACGCACAGTGGAATTTTCAAAAGGCACCTATCTGCATCTTTAGGAGCCTAAATACCTTTGGAAATCTGTCCCTTAGGCACTTAGGAGCCTAAGTCTTATTGAAAGTGCATAGGAATTAGGTTCCCAAGTGCCTAAATCACTTTTGAAAATGGGAATTGGACTCTGTTGTATTAATTTAGATGGAACATAGGGGCCCAAAGCTGTTCAATAACCCAGTCACTGTCCAGCATCCTGCACCTAGGGGCCACAGAGACGTGTCTCACTTCTGGGAGCTGCGTGGAGCCAGGGCAGTGTTAAACAAGGTTCGGGGTTTGGCATACAGAAACCTCAGCCTGCTCACTATTGTGGTGAACGCACCATAACAACCCTTCAGAGCTTTTTATTAGAGATACAGGAAAGACGTTTGAAATGTATTATGTGTGGCTTTTATTTGAACAGCGTCCTTTGTTTCCCTTCCCTTTAGCTGCGGAGAGTTTTCGAAGGAGAAAACCCCTGGTTTGAGAGCCTGTTAAACGGGATCAAAGGCAGTCATAGCTGTCCCTTTTGGGGAAAAAAAGGGAAAGTTTGCTGAGCTGGCAGGCGCTGTTGTTGCTGTTGTTAAAGCCCAACCACAGGCGCCGACTTCCTCTCTACCTGGGGGGTGCTCAACGCCCCCTCTGCCCCAGGCCTGCCCCCACTCCACCCCTTGTCCCAAGGCCCCACCTCTGCCCTGCCTTTTCCCGCCCTCTCCTCCGAGTGCGCCCCGTCCTGCTCCTCCCTCTCCCTCCCAGTGCCTGCTGCGGAACAGCTGTTCCACGGCGTGCAGAAGGTGCTGGGAGGGAGGGGGAGGAGTTGCTCAGCAGAACTTGGCTGCGGGTGGGTGCTAAGCACCTGCTAATTTTTTTCCATGGGTACTTCAGCCCTGAAGCACCCACGGAGTCGGCGCTTATGAGTCCAACCCTCTTTCATCTCAGGTAGTGGTTTGGATTTAGTGGGAACTGGGTGGCACCATTATCTGGGTACCTCTCTCTTGAGCTTGGTCTGGTTAGGACATCTCAGATGTCCAGGATGACGAAGGCCTGGGGTCCCAGGAAATGGGGAGTGCGGGGGGAATGACAGCCTGGATGCTAACGCTCGCTCCAGTAGCCTTCATCTGTTCTTCCAGACGTCCTTCTATCTTTCCCCTCATAGCTCTCTTTCTTTAAGGACACAAAAAAGGAGTGGCTGGTGGAAAAGCCCATCCTCTCATTATTTTGTCCACCAATTAGGCATAATATCTGACACACCAGTTTTGGTTCATTAACTTCCCGTTCCATGTTTTCTGTTTTTACATGGTTTTAGTCATTGAATCAAATCAGCGGGGCCTTATTTGTTTGGACTAAATTAGTCTCTGTCTGGTTCTCTTGCATCTGTTCACAAAATTTATTACTGAAAACAACTTGGCCTACTTTTCATTAACATTTGTTATTATAGATTATTGTAACATTTTATGAGCTTTCATATACTTTTTATAATTGTGCTCACAATTACAGTAAATTTGTACTAATTACTTAGGTGTTTTTTAAAATGTTACCCCTAGTCTATCTTCCAAGTTGCACTGGTTTAAATAAAGGTTGATTTTGATGTGAAATCTCTGAAATATTAAACTGATATAGCTAATCCCATGCAACCCCCCAGTATGGACACTTAATTTGGTTGAAACTAGGCTTATATTGATCCTTTTCTGAATGAAGGTAAATTGCTATAAACCAGGTTTAAACCAAATTAATATTGTCCACAGTCTTTTGCACTAGTTTAACTGAACTGGTTTAAAATCACCCCTTTAGTTAACTGATACAGCTTTGAATATAGACAAGGCCTAAATTCATGGTGTGATAAATAAAAGTCCAAAGAGAAACCTGGATTTCTGAGGGAGGGGAAGTTGTCATCTGCTCCAGCTCTAGCAGCAGCCAAGAGGCTACAAAGTGAAAGAGGACAAGAAGAAACACAGTGGAAAGTCAGGAAGATCTGGCTTAGGGAGCAGCAGAGGAGAGTTCATTAAGGGCATAACCCACAAGGAGAGGAATAAATTATAAAGGATAAAAATTAAGAGTTATTGGCTCAGGATAAGATTAAGTGCAGTAGCCACAGTTAGGGTTGCCAACTTTCTAATTGCACAAAACCGAATACCCCTGCCCCACCCCACCCCTTCTCTGAGGCCCAGCCCCCACTCACGCCAGCCCCCCTCCCTCCATTGTTCGCTATCCCCCATTGGGTGGGGCCGGGTGGGTGCAGGAGTGGGTGCAGGGTGCAGGAGTGGGGTCCTGGCAGGGGCCAAAGGGTTTGGAGTGCAGGAGGGGGCTCCAGGCTGGGGCAGGGGGTTGGAGTGCGGGAGGGGGTGATGGCTCCAGCTGGGGTGCAGGCTCTGGGGTGGGGCCAGATATGAGGGGTTCAAGGTGCAGGAGGGGGCTCCAGGCTGGGTCAGGGGTTGGGGTGCGGGAGGGGATGAGGGCTCTGGCTGGGGATGCGGTCTCTGGGGTGGGGCCAGGGATGAGGGCTTTGGGGTGCTGGAGTTGGCTCCGGGCAGGGGCCGAGGAGTTTGGAGTGCAGGAGGGGGCTCAGGGCTGGGGCATGGGGTTGGGGTGCAGGACAGGGTTTGGGATGTGGGCTCCAGGAGGGAGTTTGGGTGCGGGAGGGGGTTCCATCTGGCCAGTGCTTATCTCAGGCGACTCCCTGCCTGCCCTGGCACCGCATTGCCCCCGGAAGCAGCCAGCATGTCTGGCCCCTAGGCTCTGCGTGGTGCGTGCTGCCCGCCCCCACAGGCACCACCCCCACAGCTCCCATTGGCTGTGGTTCCCAGCCAATGGGAGCTGTGGAGCCAGTGCTCAGGGCGGGGGCAGCACGTGGAGCCTCCCTGCACCTAGGGGCCACAGAGACGTGTCTCACTTCTGGGAGCTGCGTGGAGCCAGGGCAGGCAGGGAGTCTGCCTTAGCCCTGCTGCGCCGCCGACTGGACTTTTAAAGGCCTGGTCAGTAGAGCGGACTGGAGCCACCAGGGGCCCTTTTTAACCAGGTGTCGGGTCAAAAACCGAACACCTGGCAACCCTCGCCATGGTGTTGGTCTGAGGCCTTTTTCTGCAGCCACATTAGGACAGCAGCAGCCATGAGCTAAAAGCAGAAAGTCACATCCTCACATTCCCTCTACATTACATCAAAACACTGAACTATCAGGCTGTTAACGGCACCCACCACCACCAGATAAAGAAACAGATCTTAAGATGTTTAAAGAAAACTTTGTTTGATAAGTGATTCCTTGCGAGACAGAATACTAACAACAGTTGTGATTGTGAAATCTCTCCTTCTCTGTTGTTTTGCCTTTCTGGTCCCTACTTCTCTATTGTTTATCTGTATGGTTTCTGTCTGGTTCTTTGATTGTCTATGTCTGTTGCATAACTGATTGTGCCAGATTTAAATCAACTAAGATGGTGGGGTATGACTGGATAAAGAATTGTTTTGCAACGTGTTAGGATTGGTTAGAGAATTATTTTGTAATATTTTAATAAATGATTGGTTAAGATAAGCAGGACTCAAGTTTCACTGTATAAACTGGGTCCAAGGAGGAGACCAGCTGGGAAAGAAAGGAAAAAGAAAAACAAAGAATAGGAAGGAAAGAAGAACAAGAAGAACTCACCTCCAAGACACAGCCCAAGATCAGAGCTGCTAGAATCCTCCACATGACTGTGAGGTGCATCAACCAGAACCCAGATGAGACTGACCTTGCCTGGCCAACAGGGAAAGTCCTCCTGTGTGATCAGGATTGGTGAGTATAGCACTGTATGCTTAGGTGTGTAATCTTCTTGGAGATTGTTAATAAACAGAGGTTAAGGATATTACTGTGTAAGGCACTTTCACCAGGAAGGGGCCCTGCAATCCACAGAAGGTTACACCCTGAGTCCTAGGAACTGGGTAAGGGTGGGGGTGCCTAAATTAACCAGGTTACAGTTTAAACCCATGAAGGAGTAAAGGTGGGGTGCCCTAGAGTGTGCAGGTAACAACAGAAGGTAACAGGAAAAAGGGATTAGCTAGTTAACTTGAGGAAGCAAAGGAGAAAGTTAGACAAGCCTTGCTGTAGGGGAATTTGTTCTTCTAGCGCTTGTCAACACGCAGAAGTTGCATCGGTTTAAATGCAATCAGTTTAGTTAAACTGGTGCAAACCCGTGTGAAGATACTTATATCCATTTAAAACTGCTTATCTTGGTTTAGCTTGCACCTCTATATTTACAGAGGTGAGCTAAACCGATGTAAACCAGGTTTCAAATGATGTAAGAATGTCCACACCCAAGGCTGCACGGCTTTCACTAACTCAGATTCAAATCACACCGTAGGTAACCTGCTGCAACTGTGTGTGCAGGGCAGGCCTGAGACCGCAAAGTCACCGCACAGAGTGAATGGCAGCACAGCACAGGAAGGTGAAACCCCTCCTGCCCTTGCCTGTGCCTCGGCTTGCGACTCCATCGCTTGTGTCTGCACTTAGACCTGCACTGAGGTGTGTGCCCAACATCTGTGCCAGACCCATATGGGACTGCCAGCTTCCAACCACTGGAGGCCAAACTAGGATAAAAATGACCCCGCTCAGCAGGAGCTCCTGAAGGTCAGGCCCGTGAGATTCCTTGGGTTATGGACTTGACACCTGCTCACTTTAAAATAAAAATAGTAAACAAGAAACAGACAGACCCCTTGTGACCAAGTGCCTTGACAACACACTGGTCCCTCCTGCACATCGTCACTTGGGGCAGTAGCCAGCTGACTCATACGGTAAGGTCCCAGGGCAGCCCAAAGGAGAAACAGCACCAACCTTCAGCTCCCATCTAGGAGAGCCATGCACTACAGAAGTGGGATTTGAACCCATGCCTATTAAAAGGCCAAGACACACATCTTAACCGCCCAGCCCTCCTAGTGATGTCACAAAGGCTTTTGCAGCAAAACCGCGACATCTTGGGACATCTCCAATGGCACAGCTAGGTTTGGGCTTATGACCAGGTGACCATTGCAAGGACAGATCCCTGCCGGATCCCACTAGAAACACACCCACTCAGTGATGATTCCCCATTGGCAATTACATTTTGAGACAGATCAGTTAACCAGCTTTTAATCCATTTGATGTGTGCCATGTTAATTAAACAGCGTTCTAGGGTTTTTTAATAAAAATATCGTGTAGTACCAAGTCATACACCTTACAGCAGTCTATTACATCAGCAGCATAGGTGGCATGTAACGGAGGCTGGGGGAGGGTAAGCCAAATCTCACACCATCAGGGGTGGGGGGGAGTGGCAGATTTGGGCCCCCAGAAAAATCTCCCCCCGTCACAGCTCTGGGACTGGAGGAACTCTCGCTCCCCTCCACGGCTCCAGGGCCACAACGGGGGCCCAGAGCTTTTCCGGTCCCAGGGCTGGGGTGGGGGAAAGAGATGGAGTGGGAGGCAAAGGAGGCCGGGCCATGGGAGGAATAGAGGAGGGGCCGTGGGGGAAGGGGTGGAATGGGGTGGAGCTGTGGGCGGGGCTGCAGGTGGAAGGAGTGGAACTGGAGAGAGACTCCAGGCTGGGAGCTCCAGCCAGGGCTGAGAGCTCTGCCGCGGTCCCAGCCATGGCTGAGAGCTCAACACCGGCCAGGGCTGAGCTCTCAGTCCTCTCCTCCCGCCAGCCAGGGCTCCGACCGAGCTCTCAGCCCTCCCAGCCAGGGCCATGGGGGGGGGGGGGGGGGGGGGGGGGGGGGGAGCTGAGAGCGGCAAGCAGGGACATGGCCTCAGACAGAAGAGGCGGGGCATGGGGTTAGCCTCTCCAAGGGGAAGCTTCACCTGCCACCCATGATCAATGGTATTATCTACATCAGCTAAACTTCTAATTTCATTGCAAAGAAAAAGATATGAAGTTAGTTTGACAGGACCTATTTTCCGTGAATCCATGTTAATTTACATTAATTACCCTCCTTTACCAACTGAGTCCCATATCAGCCACTCTATTATCCCACCTAGGATTGATGTCAGACTGATAGGCCTATAACTACCCGCATCATCCTATTTACCCTTTTTAATGTGGTTAGAAAGGACTGAAAATTGTTTTCATCAGACGGTGGCTTGTAGGAACCAGATCTGGTGGGTCTCAGTCCAGATCCCAGCAGACAGGTGTCCCCATCACAAAGCCACCCACTGGCATGAGTTGGCAGCCTCAGCAGAGAGGCTAATGGCTGAATGAGCCCAGGAGAGTGAGCCCCACGCTCTGCCCTAGAGCGGAGTTCGGTACATGCTGGCAGCACAGCGTGTGGAAGCTAATTTGGCTGCTCTCTGGGCTGTGTATCTCTGCCAAGGACTCCAGCCTCTGGAGAGAGAGATTCATTATGAAATCTAGAGAAATAATCTCAATCCCTAGTTGTTTATATTAAACTCCTAAAGGATCTATACGTGTTGGGGCCAGGTTATCTCACTTGGCAAGCAGAACGGGGAAGAGAGCTTTGTGGCTGAATGCTCCGTGCAGATGTATTTACACGCCAGTCTACAGAGTCCATCCTGGGGGGATGCTTTCAGAAACAGGGCCAATGTCATGGGAATTCATATAAGTGTCATGCATTGTAATGGACTCGCCAGTAGGTGCTGCTGCTGAGACTGACAAATAAAGCACCAGGTGGTTTTCACTCTGAGCATGTTTTATTTGTCTTTCTTTTACCCCTTCTCCAAGATACACTTGCACATATCCAGGGAGAATGCACATTCCTTCCATAGTTTAACCTCCATAACATTATATTAGCAATATTAAGGAGGCAGTTACCTGTGTCTGCAGGCGAATGATGCATGACTTGGTTGTGGATGAGCCTAGTACATAGCTAAGGACTGATCTAAATGAAAGGGTTTGTACTTGTAATATCTCTGAAAGGCTCCCTGTGCCCTTGGCTTAGAACAGTGGAACATTTTCTGGAAATATACATAGATAAATACAGTCACCGAGAAAAGAGTGAATATTAACCCTGCACTACCCTCTTGCAAAGGAAGAATAATACTAACTGTCACAGACCCACAGAACAGAAATATTTATTGAACACAGCTGCCTTTTCCGCATCATTAACACCTTTGCTGTCTCCATCTAGGCCATTGCTAAGATTGCTTTTGTTCCTAATATACTTAAACTGTTTATTGTCTTTAGCTCTGCCAGCCACAGTTCGACACCACCAACCCATCCCACCCGTCAGTGCTAACTGGCCAAGCACAGAAGCTGTGCTCCACTGAATAAAGCTGCTCCAGATTTCTGCTCCCTGCAGAAATAGACTTGATTTCCTCCTCCTCCACTCTTCAGAGACAAGCGGAGTGTTTCTCAAATGCAGCCCTGCCCCCCTCTGGAGAGAGAAATCCTGGAGGAGCAGGCAGCCAGTGAGTTCCCCTCTTCCCAGAGGCAGTGGGGTCAGACTTCAGCCTTGGGGTGACAGGCTGCAGGCTCCAGCCCCTGGGCTCATCACCCTCACTTCCCATCGCCCCTGACCCCCACTGGCTCCCTGCCCACCTCCCCATACAGGGCTTAATTTGTCCCCAGAATTGCCAGGGCTGAGTAAATCTGCTGTGAAAAGAGATATTTGTATGTTTGTTAATATCACTTTTCATGTCAGACGTAGTAGCTAGCTGGGAGGCTATGAAAAGTGACATTAATATACAAGTATCACTTTTCACAGCAGACTTACTAACTCACAGGTAAAAAAAATAGAAATCAAAAAAGCACAAGAAATAACAAAAAAGACAAGAACGTGCAAAGCACCTTATTTGTTTCTATTCTGTTTAGCTCCAGTAAAGAATGGAGACAATTGTACATTATTTTGATTATTCAGTCTAACAAAGCCCTACATTAAAAAATGACAATTATTTGGACGTAGATATGTGCATATTTGTGTGTTTTTACTAAAGTTTAGTATTTTAGGAAAAATTGTGAGTATGGCCACCAAAAAATTTGTCGTGAGAACCCCTAGCGCCCCTCAGCAAGTATTCGCAGTGACACCCCCAGGCCGCATTTTCAGAACAGAGGAGGATTTATTAGTCAGTTGGAATGCAACACTGGAAGTCCTTAGCATAAAAGAAAAGAAGGTTAAAGCATAGTCCACTCTGGTCAAGCCACAACGCACAAGCCAAGCCATTCTTAGGCTCTGGCTCCATCTCCCTCTGACTTCCTTCCTTCAGCCCAGGTGAGAGCCCCAAGCTTCTTCCAGAACCCACATTTATACTCTGCTGGACACGTCTGTCCTTTGTTCTCCAGGAAGAGCGATGCTGAGTTCACCACCTTGCTGGCCAGTTTCCCACTGTTGAGTGTCGATTCATGAGTCACTGGAGCTTGCGTTGATTGATCTAGGTTGGTTTCAGCCAGTTCTTTAACAACTCTATTTATGCCACCCAGTCAGTGAGGCCACACACACACACCCCTTATATCTCTGCCCTGAGAGAAAACTTAATCCTCCACCCCCTCAGCTGGGTAGCAGTGCAGGGTAACAAGCCTTGTGGATAGAGGAAGCAGTATAGAGCTCAACTTTTGTAAGGCTTTTGATAGTATGTCACATGTCCTCCTAATAAGGAAACTAGGGAAATACAGCCTGGACAAACCTGCTCTAAGGTGGAAGCACAACTGGCTGGAAAAGCGTACTCAGCGTGAGCAGTAAGGTTAAGATGTCATCACGGTTATGTCTAGTAAAAGCCATGGACAGGTCATGGGCAACAGACAGAAATTCAAAGAAGCCCATGACCTGTCCGTGGCTTTTACTAAAGATAAAGGAGGGGGGTGACTGGGGGGACACTAACAGCTGCAGCCCCCATCCCCTGTGGCAATGGCTCAGAGCTCCCGGACCCCCGCAGCAGCTCAGAGCTCCGGGGTCGGCGTCTTGGTGCTCTGGGGTCCCCGCAGCGGCTGACAGCTCTTGTCCTGCCCCTCTAGGGCACAGGCAGAGCATGGAACACAAGAGGTGCAGCACCCGTGCAGTTAGATACGCCCAGAGAAGATCCCACAATCCCTCCGGACCACGTGGAAGACCCCAGCACTTTCATCTGGGCACATTTTAAGCCTCTTGCACCAGTCTCCTCCCTGGCGGAGCAGCTCTGCGTTGCATCAGGGATGCATTGTGCCCTTTGTCTTTGTGTCACACCGTGGATACAGGGAGCGGCCTCATCCTGCTTCCCCAGTTCAAAATCCCTTAAGATCTCAGCTTTGCTAGAAACAATAAACTCTGTCCCAGCGTGTTTGAGCTCAGTCATTGACAGATGGGGCGGGGAGCTGGGACCATGCTGCTCCCCCTCACCAACAGAAGAATGATTGTGGTGAAAGTGGGTTCCCATCAGTACTGCCCATGGACTAATGTCTCAGTGATACTAGCTTTGCTGACCTGACATTTCAAGGAGTCCAAGGTCAGCCTGGAATTCAGAGAAGAATTGACATGATCAGGCTGCCGTTTATGAAAGCAGATCAGCTTTCCCAGACAAATGGAGTCCTGGCCGGTGGCCCACGTGTCCAGAGCTGGGTCAGCGGGCCACTCCACCCCAATCTCAGGGAGGCTGCCAGACAAATCTCTCACCCCAGAGCAGTGACCCATCACCAGGAACACCCATCCCAAACATCCCTCAAAAACCGTTACACACGCGTCACTCCTGTCTAATGCCAGACGAAATATCAGATCCACTCCAGTGTCTGTGGTGATGCCACGCTCTGCAGACTGGAGGCCCATCAAGGGTATAAAACCTAGCACTCTTACAGTGATCAGGGGCTCTTTTCAGTTCAGCTGAGTGAACATGTGTTTCTGGAGACAAAACTGCAGCATTCTGCCCAGTGTCGGGGTGGGGGGATGCACAGATTAATTTACTCCTGGGGGAATTCTGTGCCACTGCGCATGCACAGAATTTATGTCTCCTACAGATTTCTTTGCTTCCCCATCAGAAAGTCATTTTTCTGTGGGGAAACAAAGGGAAGCCACAAGAGCAATCACGCGACTCTCCCCAGCAGTATGTTTTGGGTGCCCAGGGCAGCCGGCAAAGAGGTAAATCACTGTGGGGTATGGGGTGGGATTGGGAAAGACAGGGCTGGTGGCTCCTACCCTGCACTGGGCTCAGCTGCTAGTCCCGGCTGGGCAAGATGGGATTTCCTCTTCTCCTGCACAGCATCTGGGACCGGGTCAGACACACCCCCAGATTTCTCCCCCAGCTATAAGAAACTCTGCAAACTCCCTCACACCACGCTTCCTGCACCCATTGCTCCTCAGCTGCAGGGGTGAGAAACCACTGTACAAGGAGCTGCTCCAGCATCTGTCCAACCCCCGTGCATCCAGACCCCCTCATACCCAGACCCTCCAGACAAGCCTTACCCCTCCTTGCACCCAGATTCCCTGCCTCCACAAGCCCCACTCCCCGTGCACCTGGACCACCCTGACAACTCACCCATATCTGGATCCCCCCCTACCGAGCGCCAACCAGCTGCACTTGGATCCCAACCCCACTGAGCCTCATTTCCCCAGCATCTGGCTCCCCCCATTGAGCCCCCCACACCCAGACCTCCTCCTGCTGAGCTCTATCCCACCTCACACACTCAGACCCCACCTGCTGAGCCCCAGCCATTTTCACCTGGACCCTCCCCGCAGAGTCCCATCACCATTGCACCCAGAACCCCCCCAATAAGCCCCTGCACATCCAGATCCCCCCGCACCCAGATCCCCCACTGAGCTGCCCACACCCAGATTGTCCCACAGAGAACCCTCTCAACCCACACCCGCATTCCCCCCACACTAAGCCCATCCACACTTGGATCCTAGCTTGCTGAGCCTGCCTGCCCACACCTGGTGCATCTGGCACAGGGGGCAGGGCTCTGGGGTGTTTCTGGGGCAGACCTGGTCCTTGCGCTGTGTCAAGGTTGGGTGCAGCCTCGCCACTGAGTCTGTGTCCCAGAGTGGGAGCTGCACAATGATCTCCCACCTCTGTGCAGCCCGTGGCCTGTGCTCCCCAATGCCAGGCTGGAACCTCCACATTTATTTGATAAATAAAATTTGCAGAATTGTGCAGAATTTTTAACTCTTTGGCACAGAATGCCCTCAGGAGTATTAACTACATTAACACCCCCCAAATATTCAGTCCTACTGAGCTATGCACACGGACTATATAAGAATAAAAGACAAAGAGGAGCAGAGTCTGCACCTGCTGTATACATCCTCGGGTCAGGGAATGGCTGGAGCTTTACAGAATCAAACCCTAACATTTTCAGACACTTTAACCCTTTGTCCCCCGCACCTTCCAGGGCAGTACCCGCTGGTAACTGTGGGAGCTTCTGGCAGTGTGTGAGCATGACAGGGCCAGCACAGTTCACAAGGAGGAGCCAACTGCGTCCTCAGCTCTCCAAGCTGCTGTTTAACAGATGCAAATCTCTTCCTCTTCCATGAGCTATGGTCAAGGTGAAACCCAGCCAGCTTTCCTTGCAATCATATGGCACCACGGGAACTTGGTTGCTTCTGGATCTTATTCTCATGCTGGAGCATCTCACATGGGGTCAGTTCATTCAGGATGGCCTGAAAGCGGTATCCTTTCCCAGGTAGTGCATGGGCAGATATGGGAACGGGGGATGGCTCCACAAAGGGATAGAAGTGCTTCAGTCCAACAGGAAGGCACCACTCAGCTCCTCAAAGCCCCAGCTCAGCTGCCACCTAACCCAGTAGGTGCGTAACAGCCCTACTCTGCCCGACCTTAACCCATGTCTCCCCGCTGAGCCCTGACCAGCACAGTTTTGGGCATGCTCAGCTGAGGCTCTCTTAGTCTCGCCTGTTAAGGCTGTTTTCCTTTGTATTAAATAATTAGCTATTTATTGGGCCAGACAGGCACAGCGAGGATGGCTTGTAGCCCAGCGCTTGGGGCACTCAGCTGGGAGCTGAGAGACCCAGGTTCAAATCAGGCAGAGCAGGATTTGAAAATGTCTCCCACAGCCCAGCATGGTGCCATCACCACTGGACTCATCGCTATTGTGAGTGCCCGCCGGCCTGCCACGAGGAAGGGCTGCCCTGGCTGAGGCACCGGACTCCAGCAGAGGCTGGGACGTCCACCTGGATGCCAGAGCCTCAGTTCCTTGGGGAGGTGGGGCTAGGCCACACCCCTTTCTTCAGCATCATTTCAGATGACTCCCGGCTCAGCTTGCTGGTTTCTGAGAATCCCTTTCCTACGCATCTCAGTCTAACTCTCCCCATGCATTGTATGGGGAGCCTGGGCACCGCAGGGTGCCTAAAAGTTAAGCATTGCAATGTCCCTGGGTGGTATCCTCAACTAGCATTTCTCCCTGCAACAGCTCCATCCTGCTCCCTGCCACCCTGCCCCAGGGCTCAGTGACACAAGGAGACTGTCATCTCTTTTCCTAGGGAGGCCATAACCTGGTGACGTTACACAGTAAATCTGCCTTCAATCTCCCAGGAGGGATTTTCCATCTAGGTCAATTTCTCTTCCTTCAAGCTAACAGTATCTGCCAAGGTCTCCATCTGTGGAGCGATGCTTCTTGACTTTGAGAGTGAATGGAGGCTCTTGGACCAAACTCTGCTCTCAGTTATGGCAGTTGAATCCAGAGTAGATCCACAGAAGTCAAGGGAGTTACTCCAGATTTACACCAGTGCCAAATAGCAGAATGAGGCCCTCTTCTGTATTCAACATGCCTGTGGGATATAAATCACTTTCATATCAAGATTTGCTGATCACCCTGCAGATCTCTGTGGCAGTGGGTGCCTAAGCAGAGCCAGCATCTTTCCCTAGTGATCACTGCTTTCAAAACACCCCAGAAATTCCAGGATCATTTTTTAAACAAGGGGAGGGGTTCAGGCAGGCTCATCACTGAAACAGGTTTATGGGCATCACTCAGTGCTGAGCAGAGAGAGGTTTTCTGGCACTCAGGACTGCCCAGACCAGGGCAAAGCAAAGATGGGATATACAAGTCAATCAGCCATCTAGTTACAGAAACATGAAATATCCAAGATGACCAGTGTCAGGCAAACTTCCAAAGATTCAGATGTCAGTTTGATTCAGCCAAGTGACCACAGTCGCTGTGAACAACATCGGGTCTGCAAACCAGCCTAGAAATCTCAGTGTGACAGGCGCTCTCCCAGCACTTCCAGTATGTTCCAGTTCCCATCCTGCCAGAGCAGACATTGCTGGGACATTCCTGCTCTGCCCATTTGTGCTGGAAACTCGCTGGCAGTGCAAAAGCATCTTGGATGCCAGGCCTGTCCACAGAGAGGGGTGTGAAAATGAGCAGTAATGGGGAGTAGCTAGTGAAACATTCAGTCCTCACAGAGAATTGGCTCAGTTCTCGAGGTGAGGTGATGGGGCCAATTTGCACTTGTGCCTAGAGAAGATGAAAAGGACTAAGGTGCATCCAAGTCTGGCCCCCTGCAGTCACAGTTCTCTGATCCCAAACAACCTCTGCCCAGCCTTGCTCGCTGCTCTAGACACTGGCACCCCATTCCCACTCCCATGGACAGTATCTGCTGTACATGCACTCAGGGGATAATGTGTTCCCTGCCCCAACACACCACCCACAAGAGGCAAAGGTGACTCCCCAGGGAGCATGGCAGCACTGTGATCCCAGCACCGGCAATCCCCCCACTCCCCGGGACAGGCATACCTCACTCAGCTCAGCCCCCACACCAGCAGCATTGACAAGGCTTGTATGTTTGTCAACCAATAACCAACTTTCCTTGCAAATGTGCCTTTTATCTGCTCACCCCCCTGCCCACAGACACATGCAGACTCACTGTCACACCCACACACATGGGGCCTGACTTGCCATTGCCCTGTGCCTTGCGCACTCATTCACAGCAGTGCAATGTGCTTTCAAAACACACACTCGGCTCCTCCCAACACAAAGGCAAATGCCAGTCTGCTGTGTCTCCCTCTCTCACCCCCCATTCACCACCACATTTATAGGGGTGGCGGGGAGCTCTCAGAGACAGGCCACAGGAGAGGGGAAGCTGCTCAGAGGCCCCTGTCCTGGGGGAGTGCCTGGCAAAGGCTGTGTGTAAAGATTAAGGGAGGGGGAATCTCTTTGAATATCAAAGATAGCTGCCAGTGAAACTGCAGCAGCCATGTGCACACACACAGGGCTTGGGGTGTGTATGAGTGCAGGGTGTAGTGCGTGTGTTAATGTGTGTGTGCATGCTAGATAGAGGTCTTCAAATCACCAGTGCCTGATGAAATACATCCTGGAATATTCAAGGAGCTGACTGAGGAGATATCTGAGCCATTAGCGATTATCTTTGAAAAGTCATAGAAGACGGGAGACATTCCAGAAGACTGGAAAAGGGCAAATATAGTGCCCATCTAGAAAATGGGAAATACAGACCAGTCAGCTTAACTTCTGTACCCGGAAAGATAATGGAGCAAATAATTAAGCAATCAATTTGCAAACGCCTAGAAGAAAATAAGGTGATAAATAACAGTCAGCATGGATTTGTCAAGAACAAATCATGACAAACCAACCTGATAGCTTTCTTTGACAGGGTAACAAGCCTTGCGGGTAGGGGGAAGTGATAGATGTGGTATATCTTGACTTTAGTAAGGCTTCTGATACTGTCTCGCATGACCTCATAAACAAACTAGGGAAATACAACCTAGAATGAGCTACTATAAGGTGGGTGCAAAACTGGTTGGGAAATAGTTCCCAGAGAGTAGTTATCAGTGGTTCACAGTCATGCTGCAAGGGCACAATGAGTGGGGTCCCGCAGGGATCAGTTCTGAGTCCGGTTCTGTTCAATATCTTCATCAATGATTTAGACAATGGCATAGAGAGTACACTGATAAAGTTTGCAGATGATACCAAGTGGGAGGGGTCGCAAGTGCTTTGGACAGGATAAAAATTCAAAATCATCTGGACAAACTGGAGAAATGGTCTGAAGTAAATAGGATGAAATTCAATAAGGACAAATGCAAAGTACTCCACTTAGGAAGGAACAATCAGTTGCACACATACAAAATGGGAAATGACTGCCTACGAAGGAGTACTGCAGAAAGGGATCTGGGGGTCATACTGGATCACAAGCTAAATATGAGTCAACAGTATAATGCTGTTGCAAAAAAAGCAATCATCATTCTGGGATGCATTAGCAGGAGTGTTGTAAGCAAGATACGAGAAGTAATTCTTCCGCTCTACTCCACGCTGATTAGGCCTCAGCTGGAGTATTGTGTCCAGTTCTGGGCACCACTTTTCAGAAAAGATGTGGACAAATTGGAGAAAGACCAGAGAAGAGCAACCAAAATTATTAAAGGTCTAGAAAACATGACCTATGAGGGAAGATTGAAAAACTTGGGTTTGTTTAGCCTGGAAAAGAGAAGACAGAGGGGACCTGATAACAGTTTTCAAGTACATAAAAGGTTGTTACAAGGAGAAACATTGTTTTTCTTAACCTCTGAGGACAGGACAAGAAGCAATGGGCTTAAATCGCAGCAAGGGCGGTTTAGGTTGGACATTAGGAAAAACTTCCTGTCAGGGTGGTTAAGCACTGCAATAAATTGCCTAGGGAGGTTGTGGAATCTCCATCACTGGGGATTTTTAAGAGCAGGTTAGACAAACACCTGTCAGGGATGGTCTAGTTAATACTTAGTCCTGCCTTGAGTGCAGGGGACTGGACTAGATGACCTCTCGAGGCCCCTTACACTTCTATGATTCCATGCGCATGGTGGTGTGTGTTCAGGGCGGTGAGGGTGTGTGCAGCAGTCGGTGCATGTTTTTGCATGTGCAAGACCATGTATGTGTGTGCGGGAGTCAGTGTGCACAAAGTGCACAGGACTGTGTGCATGTGTGTGTTTGCATGTGCAGGATGGTGTGTATGTGTGCACATGTGCACCAGCGTCTGTGTGTGCATGCACACAGGGCACTTTGTTGAGTGTCTGCATGTTCCGCAGTCAGTGTCCGTGTGTGTACAGCAGTCAGTGTCCGTGGGGAGGGGTGTGTGTGCAGGGCTGTAAGTCTGTGTGTGTGTGCGCAGGGCTCCATGTGTGCAGCAGTGGGGGGGGGCCCGCAGGGCTCTGGGTGTGTGTGAGAGAGAGAGAGAGACACAAGCAGGGCTGTGTGTGTGCAGCACTCGGTGGGTGAGAGAGCGAGTGAGCAGGGCTCTGTGTGTGGGGGTGTGTGTGCAGCACTTCGGGTCTGTGTGTGTGAGTGAGAGAGTTAGCAGGGCTGTGTGTGTGAGTGAGAGAGAGAGAGAGCACCCATGAGCAGGGCTGTGTGTGGGTGTGCAGCACACAGGATGTGTGTGTGTGTAGCACTCGGGGTGTGTGTGTGAGAGAGAGAGAGCATGAGCGAGCAGGGCTGTGTGTGTGTGCAGCACTCAGGGGAGTGAGAGAGCGAACAGGGCTGTGTGTGGGGCTGGGTGTGCAGCACTAGGGGGGGTCAGAGAGCAAGCAGGGCTGGGGGGGCTGTGTGTGTGGGGGGGTGGCTGGGTGTGCAGCACTAGGGGGGGGTCAGAGAGCAAGCAGGGCTGGGGGGTGTGAGTGTGCGTGTGGCTGGGTGTGCAGCACTCGGGGGGTGAGAGAGCAAGCAGGGCTGGGGGGTGTGAGTGTGCGTGTGGCTGGGTGTGCAGCACTAGGGGGGTGAGAGAGCAAGCAGGGCTGGGGGGGCTGTGTGTGGCTGGGCGTGCAGCACTAGGGGGATCAGAGAGCAAGCAGGGCTGGGGGGGTCTGTGTGTGGCTGGGCGTGCAGCACTAGGGGGATCAGAGAGCAAGCAGGACTGGGGGGTGTGGGGGTGGCTGGGTGTGTCTGGGTTGGGGGGCTGGGTGTGTAGCACTCGGGGGGTGAGAGAGCAAGCAGGGCTGGGGGGTGTGGGGGTGGCTGGGTGTGTCTGGGTTGGGGGGGCTGGGTGTGCAGCACTAGGGGGGTCAGAGAGCAAGCAGGGCTGGGGGGGCTGTGTGTGTCTGGGTGGGGGGGGCTGGGTGTGCAGCACTAGGGGGGTCAGAGAGCAAGCAGGGCTGGGGGGCTGTGTGTGGGGCTGGGGGTGTGGGGGGGGCTGGGGGTGTAGCACTCGGGGGGTGAGAGAGCAAGCAGGGCTGGGGGCTGTGTGTGTGGCTGGGGGTGTGGGGGTGGCTGGGGGGGCTGGGGGTGTAGCACTCGGGGGGTGAGAGAGCAAGCAGGGCTGGGGGTGCGGGGGTGGCTGGGTGTGCAGCACTCGGGCTGTGCGCGCAGGGCGGGGCCACCCTCACTTCGCGTCACTTCGCCCTCCAGCCCCGCCCGCCTGTCGCTTCCCCGCACCTGAGACAGGTGCCGCCCGCTGCCAGCGGCTCCCGCGTCCGCCCGGGAGCGGCTCCGGCTCCGGCTGCGGCTCCGTCGTGCAGCGAGCGCGGGCCGATGGCGCAGGAGGGGACGGGGCTACCGCCGCCCGTGGGCGCGGAGCCGGGCAGCCGGAGCCAGGCGGGGCCGGCCGCGGGGAGCTGCCCGGAGCCCAGGCTGGAGCCGGGCTGGTTCTGCGCCGCTCACCGCCGGCGGGTCTGCGCCCAGTGCGCCGGGCACCGCGTGACGGCGCTGGAGGAGAAGGCTGCGGGCCTGCGGGTAAGCGCGGAGACGGGGCCGCTCGCCGCGGGGCCGGGCCGCCGGCTGCCTGGGGGCGCCCCACGCCCAGCGTCGCCCGCTGGCCCGGAGCCCCTCCGGGCGCCTCCCCTGCAGGCAGCCCGGACGCGCCGAGCGGAGCCGCCGGAGCCTAGGGCAGGGCGGCTCCGCGGACGGTGATGGGGAGAGTCCGGCGGTGGCGCCGCTTCCCAGCCCTGCGGCAGCCTTGGCGGGTGACGTCCCTCGGGGCTCCGGCTGCGCGTGACTTGTAGCGCGGAGACCCCAGGTGAGGGCAGGGCCGGGGTGTGCCAGGCGCTGCGCAGACGTGTGCTAGGAGTCAGGCCCCCAGGGAGCGCCCAGGCTGCACGGAGACGCCGGATCCCCCTTTGCCTCTGGGTTGGGAGGGCTCAGCGCAGCCTGGGTCACTGTGAGCCCCCTGCCGAGGAGATCAGCACGGGGAGGGGGGACAGCTCTGTGCATGGATCGCGCCCCCCAACGCTGCATGAGCCGAGCCAGCGCACAGAGACAAGCCGGCCGGCCCAGCACCTCCACCTCACTTGCTGAGCAGCTGCTGGGCACTCAGGCCAGGGATCTCACACAGCGGAGTTACCTTCACCTCATTCGAGGCGGGGGCTGTAATTGTGAAGCCTGACAGCAGCCAGCGCCAACCATTCTTCCTCTAGAAACTTTTCCGAGGAAGAGCCTCGCACCCCAATCTCCTGTTTAAAAAAGTTTCAGCCATCCAATCAGAGAGCAGAAACAATACAGTGTGACTTAGGTGACCAATCACTCATCTTCACCAGTGAGTAATGGTAATAGGACAGCTTGTGAGCCACCCTAAGGCTGACCTGTTCATATCACCCATTGGCAGTGAGGAACAAGCAGGTGTGCAGGGATCAGGGATCTGGGCCATGATTCAGAGGGAGGGCTGGGCACTCTCTGTGGTACCCTGGGAATTTCAGTAAGGCTAGATCAAAATAACACCTCCTTGTTCCTGTCTGTTGGCTTTGGTTTTTAGATTTAAACCCAAATGACAGGTTTAGTTCTCAGCAATCACATAGGAATTGTCCTATTGCCAAGGGAAATGACAGTTTTCAAAGGCAAAACTATGGCTCAGAGCCTGTTCTGGCTAAATTGTGCTTGTTGCAGGAGAGGGCAAAGGCTGCTTTACACTCCATAGCTTGGACTGCTCATTCATGGCATAAATTAGAGCAGCCCCAGGACTACTCCAGTTTATGTTTGGCTGTAACATCCCCCCAGAGTCATCCCGGTTGAGAACAGCAGGAGCTGGCCATGCCTGCACTCTTGCACTCTTCCCTCGTGCAACTCTGCTGTGTGGAGAAAACCCTTATGCCAGGGATAGTCACAGGCCATTTCCACTGAAGTTCTGTCAACTCACAATGCCAGAGTGATGTAAAGGAACCAGAACATGACAGAGAATCTGGCCTAGGTGATCTGCATGTAACAGTTTCTCCCTTCCCTCCACCTCTTTCTCTCACAGACATACTATCACTGGTGATCGGGAGTCCAGGACAGGTCTTACCAAGGTGGATTGTCATATGATTAAAACCCGCTAACTTTTAGGGCTATTTTAGGCCCATCTGTGACTTTTTCAGGCAAGGATTGGGTTTTATTACAAATCTGGGATTTATTTCTTCATGTAAAGCTGGAGTGTGTTTGCAGCTGATTGCAATGGGCCCGAGAGCCGGACGCTCCCGGGGACCTCATGCAGCCCGTGCTCTAGTGAAGGGATGCTGTATGACTACACCACTTCTGAAAGTTGAGAGCTCACAGTGCCCGATGGGCAGAGGATGCTCCGAGTGGCTGTGAATCCATAGCTCTCATTCTGTATTTCAGAATAAAATTGTGGATCAGTGTGAGAAGCTCCAGCTGCAGAGTGCTGCAATCACCAAATACATGGCCGAGGTGCTGCCAGGGAAGAACCAAAGTGCTCTGGTAATTCGCTTTTCTTTCCATGGTATGGTAATGTGGACCTGAGCTTGCTATGTAGCCTGCATCTCACAGGTGAACATACCCCCACTCAGCAATATTCCTGCTGGCTGCCCAGGGTTGCTGAGATGGCTTTACTCTTTGGTCACTGATTTGGTTTTGGCCCATCTCTCTCTCCGACCACCCCCCATATTGAGCAGACAGGTTTGCGTAGTATTAACCCCGTGATGCAGGCAGCTGAGTTCATGCACTACCCATTGCGTTGCTTCCAGAGCGGTGTGAACACCCTCTCTGCTGCCCCACCCTCCTGTAGATGACCTTGGCCTGGGTTCTGGGGGTGGGCTCGGGAGTCAAACCCTGGAGTTTACTCTTGAATTTGCTCATCTCGCAGTTCAGCTGGTGCGGCTTCCCACGCCTCCCTCAGGCAGTGCTTTCCTTGAAAGCGGCCGCGTCAGGCTAACGATACTAGGCCGATTTCGCCCTTACGCCGGGGTGCTGCTGGCAGCATCTGTTTCATCCTACACTGACTTTAAAGCCCGTTTACACGGCGAGAGCAGGGGAAAGTGGCCGTAGTAGAACTGAGAATCCGGCCAGCTATTTCTGTGTAAATACACTGTGGTACGTCTATGCTTGTAACGCTAAGAGTGTAGATGTTATTACCTATGCTTCTCCCATCGGCCTAGGTTATCCAGCTCCCCAAGAATTCTTCCGTCGACCTAGCACTGTCTACACGGGGACTTAGGTGGGCTTAACCATGCCGCTTGGGGTTGTGGATTTTCCATATCTCTGAGTGATGTAGTTATGCCGACCTAATTTTCTAGAGTAGACCAGGCCTGTGTTAGCAATCATGGCTTTGAACACTTCAGTGACCCTAACTTCTCCCAGTTCCCTGCTGGTGCCTGTGCTTCAATAAAAGGCTAGTCAGTTTCAGTTTTGTCTCTAGTCAGTTCACTTCCAGGGTCCCCTGGCCTCCTGCAATGGCTGGGCTGCAAAGACTGCACAGACATGCTTCAGTCCGAGCAGACCCGCTGCTGAGTGAATAGGAGTGGTGGGCAGGACAGCAGCTGTCAGGCCTAATCCTGAAAGTCCTTCCTAATTTGAGTTGAGCCCAGTGGGCCTGCTGCAGGGAACCAGAGCTGCTATCCTGCACCAGGGGTTGCAGGCTGGACCTTTGGCTCATCAGTATGAGATCATTTCCCTAATATTACATGGTGTAAATAAAGCTGAAATTTGGGGCCTTGCTGAGTGTCAAGTTAGCACTTAGTAGCCATGGCGATACCAGCTAGTGCCTTAGAAACACCATCGCTGGTAGGTAGAGTGGCCTGGTTCCGATCTCACACTGGTTGACACTACTTTAATCTCAGTGATTTCAGGTGGATTAACTCAGTGTTAGGGCGCATAGAAAGCCAGCTCTGGTGGTAGCTTTCCTCCTTTTCGCCTGACACCTCTCCCTCCCCTGTCCTTGTGGCAGAGTGCGGCCAGCTGGGCCCGGGAAGTGGTGATCCAGAGACTGATCTTTGTGAGAAATGTGTGTGAGAACGAAGAGCAGCGGCTGCTGGAGAAGGTGCATGCGGAGGAGGAGAGGACTCATCAGAGCATCCTGACCCAGCGAGCTCACTGGAGCGAGTCTCTGCAGAAACTGGATACCCTCCGCACCTACCTAGTGGACATGATCACCAACTTGGATGACCACGGCCTGGTGGTAAGTACCACAGTCCTGTACGGAGGAACCAGTCTAGCCTGCAGCCAGTCTTCTCTCACTGTAGCTGATGACTCTTGAGCGCAGCAGTTTGGCAGCTTGTTGCACTGACAACAAGGAGGCCAGAGTTCAAGAGAGACTCGGGTTTGCATTCCTGGGAAGCAGCTGTGCCTACCTAGGGAGTCACCTGGCTGGAATCACCAGAGAAATGTGGCTGCCCCGTAAGAGCTAGGAACAGGTGAGGGAGCTTCTGGAATGTTCCTGCTGGTCTCCCCTTTACTGCGGGTGATGGGAGAATATCGGAATTGTCTTCCAAGCTCGGGGAGGCACCACCCTTTGAATGCTGGGCTAGAGCAGCACTAACTGCTGCATTACTTCCTCCTTGCCTCTTCTCCCTTGCAAGCAGATGGGACCACAAGGGCCCAAGCAGTGCCTCAGTATCTGAGGATTGGACTCAAGGGTCAGAGAGGGCGAAGGCCGGTACATGATTTTTCATGGATTTTTCTAGTTCTTTGTTGATTTTAAACAGCTCCAGGCAGGTCTCCACTTAAAACACTGCGCTGGCTCAGCTGCACCGTTGTAGCGCTTTAATGAAGACAGGAGAGAGCGTCTCCTGTCGACTTAGTTAATAGGCCTCCGTGAGAGGCAGTAGCTATGTCGCTGGGAGAAGCTCGCCCTCCGCCATAGTGCTGTGTACACTGGCACTTAAGTTGGTATAACTGTGTCACTTAGGAGTGTGGATCATCCACCCCCCCAGCCCCCGAGCGACGTGTTTATACTGAAGTGATTTTGTCGTGCAGAGCAGGGCTCGGTCTTTGGGGCCCCTGCCTTTCCCTGGAGAGATCTCCTGCCATCTAACAAACCTTGGTGGAGGGAACTTCTCCTACTCAGTCTGCATGTTCATTTGGCTGGTTCCTTCCCATTATTTATTAAATCACCCTTGGATCACCTTAAGAGTTCCTCTCCAGTCAGATGTTAGCAGGCAGTTATCCTGTTTCCCCGACCTTAAGCCATTGCTTAGGTTCGTTTAACTTTAAGTGAGTGGCAGAAGCTTTGCTCTGGGGATAGAACTTTCTAGGGACTCGAACAATGCTGGTTGGCTCGTGAAGTGAACCAGTGGGGATAGGAATAATAGTGAATCTCTTATTCCACCTTCTGGTATTGGCCAGTCAGACTTGTCCCACCAGAGAGACGGGAGGCTGGAGCACGAGATCTGTTAAATACCAGCCAGCAAGACAGTAGTGGGTGAAAAGGTCTGTCTGGCTCTTTGCCGGATGCGGTGGTGGTGGGTGAGGGCGGTGTGAGGCTTGTAAATGTTTCCACCCTGGGTCAGAGGTTGGTCTCTGGCAGGAGCCGACACTTGATGTGTCAGAGGAAGGTGCTTGCAGTGCTCTGCTCAGGAGCACACTGACCACACACTGTGCAAAGAAATCTGCTGAATTTACTTTGGCTAATTGATGCAGGCTCCATAATGAGAAAGCTGATACAAATGAGAGGTTTGGCTGATAACAGGATGACGTCTGGTTTGGAAACAGTAACTCTCTGGAGCCGTCATCACCCCCAGGTGATAGGCCTTTCCCCTAGGAGACGGGGACCTGGGACAGACTGTGGGGGCATAGTACAATTGCAACAAACATCTGAAACGCCATGAGCCAGACAGCTGATGGGGGGCTGTAGTGACTGTGCTAAAGTGCTGCACTTCCTGTGGGTTGAAATGCACTGAGGTGTCACTGCTGTGTAGTTGCCAATATGTTAAACAATAGTTTTCTTGGTTAAAAAAAATCGATACATTGAGGTTGTGCAGAAGGCACCCCGTGTTCTGGAGCTCCCGGCCTGTGCAAATGGCTGGGCTGGTCCATCTGCCCCACAGAAATGGATTTCCTGTTAATGGCGTCAGACTCTCCTCTTATCACGACTGCTCGGGCTGCCTTTGAGCGAGCACAGGATGGTCTTTCCGCGTGGAAGGTGGGGGAGAGAACACCATCGTGCTGGGCCTGCACTTGGTCTGAGCGCGCAGAGCCCTGATGGCACTGTGGGAAATGGAGCCCAAGAGGCACTGGAGGACGTGCTCCACCCCAGCCTGAGCCGGGAACAGGGAGATGGGTAGTGGAGCAACTCCCTGCCCCTGCGGCAGCACGGGGTGGGGAATGGGGCTGCTCTCCCGCAGGGCCCAGGAAAGACAGTTGTGCTTCCTGCAGCCCAGGCCAGCAGGAGAGAGGGGAAACCTCTGAAGTGCTGCCACAAAGCCTTCTGGGATGGATGTGGGGCTGGGGAGCTGGATGACTCCTGCTGCAGATGGCCTGACTTCAAGGAGTCTGCACTGAGGGGCCTTGGACACCATTGTGGGAGGCATGTTAGATAACAGGCCATAGAGCAGCTGTTAGAACAAGCACCAGGGTGGGTCTTGGGCCTTGCAGTGAATGGTAGCGACAGAGTTACCGGGGACGGGGGATGGGGGGGGGGCGAGGGGGAAAAGAGAGAGGATCCTTGGCTACCTGTGTCAGGTGGATTTTCCTGCTGCATGAACTTGTTCAATACACCTGCTTCGGGCATCGCCAGCGGCACAAACTCAATCCCCCGGAGGCAGTTTTAGCCATTTTCAGGGAGGGTGAGGGGTCTGCCGTTCACTGTGACACTGTCTGCGCCGGGGCTCGGCAAGGGGGATGGAGGACTTGGGGAGACACCCAAACCCACTGAGACCTTTGCGTAAGTCCCCAGGGAGGGATTTTATTGTGTGAGAACAATGATAATCAATGGCACCCGGTAATACCAGGGTACAAAATATATGGGAATGACAGGGTAAGTCACACTGGTGGGGGAATCGACACTCTATGGGAAAGCATAGAGCCAAATATAGTACAACTCTAAATGAATCAAACTACCATAGAATCGCTATGCATACAAATTGCATGCTTGAATAATAAGAGTATATAGCTGCAGGAATATAGTTCCGACCGCCTGACCAGGATGGTGATGGTGATTGTGAAATGCTCCACAAGATTAGAGAGGCTACAAAAATAGAAAACGCAATAATATGGGAGATTTCAACTGTCCCCATATTGACTGGGGACATGTCACCTCAGGACGGGATGCAGAGAGAAAGTTTCCAGACACCATCAATGACGGCTGCTTGGAGCAGCTAGTCCTGGAACCCACAAGGGAAGAGGCAATTCTTGATTTTGTCCTGAGTGGGGCACAGGATCTGGTCCCAGAGGTGAATAGTGCTGACCCATTCAGTAATAATGACCATAATGTAATTAAATTTAACATCCATGCAGGGGGGAAATACCAAAGAAACCCACCACAGATGCATTTAACATCAAAGAAGGGGAACTACACAAAAATGAGGCTAGTCAAATGGAAATGAGAAGGAACAGTCACAAGAGTGAAATGCCTGCAACCTGCACGGAAACTATTTAAAAATACCATCATAGAGGCTCAAACTGAATATGTACCCCAAATCAAAACAAAACAATAAGACCAAAAAAATGCTACCATGGTTAAACTGCAGAGTAAGAGGGGATTAGAGGCAAAAAGGCAACATTTAAAAATTGGAAGTCAAATCCTAGGGAGGAAAATGGAAAGAAGCATGAACTCTGGCAAGTCAAGTGTAGAAGTATAATTAGGCAGGCCAAAAAAGAATTTGAAGAGCAACTAGCAAAAGACTAACAGCATTTTTTTAAAAGTACGTCAGAAACAGGAAGCCTGTCAAAGGCTTTGGCTACACGACTCAGTTTGCTACAGCCGTGCCGCTAAAAGATGCGCAGTGTAGCTGCTGTTTGTCGGCAGGAGAGAGCTCTGCTGCTGACAAAAAACTTCCACCCCCCACGAGCGGCCGCGGCTTCGTCGGCAGGAGAGTGCTCCTGCTGACAAAGCGCTGTTCACACCGGTGCTTTTTGTCGGTAAAACTTTTGTCGTTTGGGGGTGTGGTTTTTTAACACCCCTGAACGACAAAAGTTTTGCTGACGAAGTGCCAGTGTAGACATTCTTAAATAGTCAGTGAGGTCTTTGGACGATTGAGGTGCTAAAGGAACACTCAAGCTAAATAAATTATTTTCATTGGTCTTCATTTTAGAGGATGTGAGGGAGATTCCCACACCTCAGCCATTCTTTTTAGGTGACAAATCTGAGGAACTGTCCCAGATTGAGGTATCCTTAGAGGAGGTTTTGGAACAGATTGATAAATTAAACAGTAATAAGGCATCAGGACCAGATGGGATTCACCTAAGAGTTCTGAGAGAACTCAAATATGAAATTACAGAACTACTAATTGCGGTACATGACCTACTGCTGAAATCAGCCTCCGTGCCAAATAGAGGATAGGTAAGGTAATGCCAATTTTTTTAAAAAAAGGCTCCAGAAGAGACACTGTAAGCCTAGCTTCAGTACTAGGCAAATTGGTTGAAACTAATAGAAAACAGAATTCTCAGACATATCATTGAACATGATATGTTAGGAAAGAGTTAATTCAGCTTTTGTAAAGGGAAATCATGCCTCGCTAATCTATTAGAATTCTTTGAGGTTGTCAATAAGCATGTGGACAAGGGTGATCCAGTGGATATAGTGTACTTGGAGATTCAGAAAGTCTTTGACAAAGTCCATCACCAAAGGCTCTTAAACAAAGTAACCAGTCATGTGATAAGAGGGAAGGTTTTCTGATGGATCATTAATTCATTGAAAGATAGGGAACGAAGGGTAGGAATAAATGATCAGTTTTCACAATGGAAAGTGGTAAATAGTGGTATCCCCCCGGGATCTGTACTGGCACCAGTGCTGTTCAATATATTCTTAAATGATCTGGAAAAAGGGAACAGTGAGGTGGCAAAGTTTGCAGATAATAGAATCATAGAATATTAGGGTTGAAAGAGACCTCAGGAGATCATCTAGTCCAATCCCCTGCTCAAAGTAGGACCAACACCAACTGAATCATCCCAGCCAAGGCTTTGTCAAGCCGGGCCTTAAAAACGTCTAAGGAAGGAGATTCCACCACCTCCCTAGGTAACCCATTCCAGTGTTTCACCACCCTCCTAGTGAAATAGTGTTTCCTAATATCCAACCTAGACCTCCCTCACTGCAACTTGAGACCATTGCTTCTTGTTCTCTCATCTGCCACCACTGAGAACAGCCGAGCTCCATCCTCTTTGGAACCCCTCTTCAGGTAGTTGAAGGCTGCTATCAAATCCCCCCTCACTCTTCTCTTCTGCAGACCAAATAACCCCAGTTCCCTCAGCCTCTCCTCGCAAGTCATGTGCCCAAGCCCCCTAATCATTTTTGTTGCCCTCCGCTGGACTCTCTCCAATTTGTCCACATATCTTCTGTAGTGGGGGGACCAAAACTGGCTGAAGTACTCCAGGTGTGGCCTCACCAGTGCCGAATAGAGGGGAATAATCACGTCCCTTGATCTGCTGGTAATGCTCCTCCTAATACAGCCCAATATGCCTTCTTGGCAATGAGGGCACACTGCTGACTCATAACCAGCTCCTTATCAACTGTAATCCCCAGGTCCTTTTCTGCAGAACTGCTGCTTAGGCAGTCGGTCCCCAGCCTGTAGCGGTGCATGGGATTCTTCCTTCCTAAATGCAGGACTCTGCACTTGTCCTTGTTGAACCTCATCAGATTTCTTTTGGCCCAATCCTCCAATTTGTCTAGGTCACTCTGGACCCTATCCCCACCTTCCAGTGTATCTACCTCTCCCCCCAGCTTAGTGTCATCTGTGAACTTGCTGAGGGTGCAATTAATCCCATCAATCAGATCACTGTTAAAGATGTTGAACAAAACCGGCCCCAGGACCGATCCCTGGGGCACGCTGCTGGATACCGGCTGCCAACTAGACATTGATCACTACCCGTTGAACCCGACAACCTAGCCAGCTTTCTATCCACTGTGGCAAATTGCTGGCACTACTATGATGGGTCTCGCGCTCTCTTTTCTTGGGGGGGGAGGTGGGTTCAGGGCACCGTTTCTTGCCCCTGAACTGAGGTATTAACTGCCCCACTAGTGTCCTAGAGGACGGGAGTAGAGAGGGAGGGACCTGGGCCCGCCCTCTACTCCGGGTCCCAGCCCAGGGGCCCTAGGGATAGCGGTAAACCACTAGAACTAGCGGTTCCTTCCCCTGGGCTACTTCCCTCTCCTGCCCTTCATCTTGTGGGGCTTCCTGCCCTCCCTCTGCACAAACCAGGTGTCCCTTTACCAGGGGTGAAAGTAACTGAGGCCACTTACCGGTATGGGGCAGGGCGGCTTCAGCCCCCGGAAGGGGCGGGGCCTCAGGTGGAAGGGGCGGGGCCTTGGGTGGAAGGGGCGGGGCTGGGGGGTCAGCATCCCCCAGCCAGCTCTTCCAGTCCAGCTGGCCTGCACCGCCCAGGGCTCCCGTGTTGATTTAAAGGGCCCGGGGCTCTGGATGCCACTGCTGCCGTAGGGGCAGCAGCATCTGGAGCCCCGGGCCCTTTTAAATCGCCGGCCCCAGGGCAGCTGCTCCCTTTGCCCCCCCGCCACCCATCAGCAGCTGGGGGGGGCCCAAAGGAGCAGGAACATTAAAGCGCTGCAGGGTCCCTTGCCGTGGCCCTGCCGACGGGGGGCGCAGCAACATTAAAGCGCGGCGGCGGCAAAGGACCATCCTTAAAGCGGTGCCACGGCTTCGCTTTCCTGTCCCTGCCCCTTTCGCCTCCCCCGTCGGCGACCCTGCCGGGACGGACTCTACCAGCAGGGCCGCCGACGGGGGGAAGGGGCCGCGGCAGCGCTTTAAGGGCAGTCCTTTGCCACGACTGCGCTTTAACGTCGCTGCCCCTTCCCTTCCCTCCCCCATCGGCGGCCCTGCCGGGACGGACCCTACTGGCAGGGCCGTCGACGGGGGAGGCGAAAGGAGCAGGGAGGTGAAAGCGCTGCCGCGGCAACGCTTTACTGTGGGCTGGGTATGGGCCGGGGGGGTTCTTACCGGTACGCGGTACCGGCCCCCTTTCACCTCTGCCCTTTATCTAGGGTCTTGGTCGTCTTAGCCCTCCGCAGCACTTCTCCAAACTCTCCTCTGCTTCCCTCCAAACTGCTCTCTGCTCCAGCGCCAATCCGCTCTGCTCCAACTCCTCCAAACCGCTCTCTGCTCCGGCGCCAATCCGCTCTGCTTCAACTCCTCCAAACCGCTCGCTGCTCCGGCGCCAATCCGCTCTGCTTCAACTCCTCCAATCCGCTCTGCTTCAACTCCTCCAAACCGCTCTCTGCTCCGGCGCCAATCCGCTCTGCTTCAACTCCTCCAATCCGCTCTGCTTCAACTCCTCCAAACTGCCCTCTGCTCCAGTGCCAATCCGCTCTGCTTCAACTCCTTCCCCTGTCTGATTGAAGCAGGGGGGTTTTATCAGGTGACTGGCTTCAGGTACTTTAATTGGCTTCAGGTGCTTTAATTAATTTATAGCAAACTTCCTTACCTCTACAGGGAAGAAGGCTCCCTTCTAACACTCTCCTGCTGCCCTCTGGCCTGGGTATTTATTGCTTTTTTCCCCTGCTTTAGTTCCCCCCCCCCCCCAACCAGGCCAGACGCTTTTTCTTCATTTTTTTTTTTTTGCTGTTTTTCTTTGCTGCCATTCGAGTGCTGGTCAGCTGCCAGCTTGCCTGCCAGCCCCCCCACGCCTGCCTTCAGACGCTGCTATTGATTTAGCTGCAACCCCCGGAGGTGGGGGGGAGGACTGCCGACCCGCCTCCCCGGAGGAGGGGAGTGGACGCCCCCAGACCCAACTGTTTTGCTGTTCGTTTGTGGACCCGCAATTAATCGTCTTCTTATCTGCTTGGCATTTATGGAATGCTCCACAAAGCCCGGGAGGGAAGACAGCCAACAGAGGAATCGCCCAGGGAAGCTACGAATCATCGTGGAGGGGGCCGTAAGACTGAGTAACTTTTGAACTGTACTCTCATGTGGGGGGAGTTTGACTGTGTCTTAACTGCGTTTGTAGGGGCACAGGGCATGTGGCACGGAGCTGCCCCCCGATCCATCGGTGCCCCCCCCAACACTACTACAACCGTCATGGCCCCCCCGCCGTCCGTCCCTGCTGGCAACCTGCCGTCTGCCTCTGGCCTCAACTGCTTGCTTTGAATTCCATCGTCGGGACCAGACACAACAGCCGACCAAACAAGACTCTTTGGACAAAGGCGCGTGGGTCCACGCCCCCCCCCCCCCGGACTGCCCACCCCACAGTTTGCCCCTATTACCTGATCCTAACTCCTGTTTCCCTCCCCTGTCCAGTCTGACCCATTTGGCGCCCCCCCCCCGCCTGCAGCCCAACAGGGAGAAGTGGTTAATCTGTTTCCCCCTCCTCCTTCTGGTGTCTCCCCGTCTCTCCCTGATCACGATGGCGGGGAATGGGAGGGGTGAGGCCCCTCTAATAACCTCAGTTGCCCCTCCCCCACCTACCCCCCTGCCCAACCCTCAAGCCTCCCCCACCCCCCCCACTGCTGCCAAAACACCTGCCACCGCCCGTGCTGGGGCATCGGCAGCCGGAGGCACCGGGGCGACTAATGCCGCTGCTACGCCCACCGCCCCCCCAGATTCTAGGAGAGCCCCCCGGTTAGCCGGAAAGGCCAGGGTGCGAAGAAGGGGAAGGGCCCCGCCACAACCACCAAGCCCTCCATGGCAGAGGCTGCCCCCACCGCTGTGGCCTCGTCATCGACCATGGCATCCCTCCCCGCTGTTCCCTCCACCAGCTCTGCGAGTGTCCCTCCCCCGGCCCCCAGGGCGTATGCCCGGGTGGTGGCAGCACCCCCCCCCCCGCCTGCTGCCTCGTCGTCTCGCCCACCCACCACCTCCGCTACCATCAATGGCGGCCGGGGCCCCTTTCCCACCATGACCAGGAAGCACGGCGTCCGTTGCCTCCTGGTGCCCGCCTCGCCCCACGTGGAGACATACGTGCAGGCGTTGGCGAGGGTGGTAGGACCCACGGCTATTGTGGCGGCCTCCAAAATGTACGGGAAGGTCATCTTTTTCTTAGCATCGGAGGCTGCCGCCCAGGAGGCGGTGGAGAAGGGCCTGGTGGTGGGGGGGTATTCATTCCCCTGGAACCGCTAGAAGACCTGGGCGTCCGCCTAGTCCTCACCTCCGTCCCTCCCTTTCTACCCAATGCCGCCCTGTTACCCGCTCTCTCCACTCTGGGGAAACCCGTTTCTGTCATCAGCCTTCTCCCGTTGGGCTGCAAGGACCCCGCCCTCCGTCACGTCCTTTCGTTCCGCCGGCAAGTGCAGCTTCTACCGCCGGCGGCGGCGCGTGACGGAGAGGCGCTCGAGGGGTCCTTCCTAGTCCCCCACCAGGAAGCCCACTATCGGGTCTTTTACTCCACGGGAGAGGCCCGGTGCTACCTCTGCCGATCAGCGGGGCATGTCCGAAGAGACTGCCCCTTGGCCCGGCGGGGAGGGGCACCCGAGACCCCCGAGACCCAGCAGGACATCGGCTCCGTCATTGCCGACACCCCTGGCCACCCAACATCTGAAACCACCTCTCCTCCTGCTCGATCCACCGCTGCTTCTGCCGGGGCCCAAGAGACACCTCCCCTACAACGCCCAGATGAGCGAGGGAGCCCCGCCCTTGCTGTTAACAATCCGGCAGAGCCTATGGAGGAGGATGCAGCAAAGATATTACCGGGGATAGGAGAGGGCCCGCCGCAAGGAGAACCCCCCGCCCCTCGTGCTGCCTCACCGTTACCCCCTTGAGCCCCTGAACCATCACCTCTGCCCCCCGACACGACCCCTGCTAACCAGCCCCCAGATGATGCTATGGAGGGCTGGACCCTAGTCCAGGGGAAGCGAGGCAAGCGGAAGGCTCGAGCTCCGCTGCAACCATCCAATGCGGAGGCCCCCCGGAAGACCAGGAAGGGAGGCACTGACACTGAGCCTTCCGCTATGCCCACGAGTGAGATCCATCCGCCGGTGTCGGGAGGGGAAGACAAAATAGCACTGGAAGGTAGACCCTCCCCTCCGAGACCCCTGAGGAAGCCCCTTCTGCCTGAATATCACCCAAAAGCCCCGCGAACCCCAAAGCGACCGTCGTAGCGGGCGCCAGAGGGGAGACCCCCGGGGTGGCAGAAGACGACCTCTCCTCCATGTATGGGGAGATCGAGGCCCTAGGTTTGACCCCGGTCACCTAGGGAGAGAATGACCTACCTCTGGCTGGCCTCGATCTGGGCAACCTCACCACAGTCCCCCTTTCCCCATGCTCCCTCCCCCTAACCGCCTTCCCGGGCGAGCACCCTGCAGAAGGTGGTCCACCACCTGAGGCCATGGCTGCCAAATCCACCACAGAGCCTGCGCCTAGCATCACTGGGAGCCCCCTCCCCACCCCCTTAACCCTCGAATCTGTTCAGGAGGCACCACCTCTCAGCTGCTTGCCTCCCGAAGCCCAGAGCCTCGCTTCTGCCCCCGCCCCCACCTCCACCCCTGTCCCTGCCCAATCCACCTCCTCCTGCAATGCTATTGCCACCCCTGGGGTTATTTCTTTCCCGTTTTTTGCGGATTCCCCCCAAGGAGCAGCCTTTGCATTTTCCTGCCCCGACCCATTAGGAGCTGCAATTTTCCCTCCGCCGTCCTCTTCTACCCCAAGGCTTGAGACGGACCTAATAACTTTAGCCTGTCAGACGCCCCATTGGTGGTCTGCACCCTGCCTGCCCTCCTCAGCGGACCACGAGGCTGCACCAAGAGCCCCACCAGGGAATAACCTGGAAATCGCAACCCCACCCCCCCATGAGCTGCGAAAAGCGTTGTGAGAGTTTTTAGAAGACATCCGTGGCTCCTGCAACAGGGTACAGCTAGCTCTCTAGCGATGGGGGGACTTTGATCAACTCCTCCAGGCCACAAGGGCCCTGATAAAGGAGGGTAAAGGGAAAGGAAGGCACGGTGTCGCGGCCTACGGGTGGGCCTGCAGCTTCCGTGACAATTTACTCACTTACGGGATGGGTCACGGATTGTTGCGCGACCCACCGGGGGCCGCGAACACCCCCGCCAATAAGGAACCCCCACGCCCCCAGCCCTCCGCATGACGCCCCTCATTATTGCAACTTTGAACACCAGGGGCTTTAGGATGGCTCTCCGCAGGTCCCAGGTGCTCTCTTACCTTCGGGAAGGGGGGTACTCTGTGGTTTTCCTGCAGGAGACCCATACGGATCTGACCGCCGAGGACAGCTGGCGGCTGGAGTGGGGGGACGGGGTCTACTTCAGCCACGTCACGATTCGACAAGCTGGAGTGGCGACCCTGTTCTCCCCCAAGCTATGGCCCGAGGTGCGAGGGGCCACTGAGGCCGTGCCAGGCCACCTGCTGCCATCTCCGAGTCCGTATGGAGGGGCTCGTGGTCAACCTCGTTAACATCTATGCCCCGACAACGAGCCCGAAGCGGCCGCAATTCTATCGGCGGGTGTCCGACTTCCTCAGCACCCTAGATTTTCATGAGTGCTTAGTCCTGGGAGGGGACTTTAACACCACCCTCGAGGAACAGGACCGCTGAGGGGCCGAGCTGAGCCCGGCCGCCGCGAACATTCTCCGAGGAATAGTCGAACATCACTCCCTAGTGGACGTCTGGCGTGACCACCACCCAGATGACACTTCCACGTTCACCTTTGTCCGGGTGGAGGCCCATCGGTCACACCACTCTTGGTTGGACCGTATTTATTTATCCCGTTTCCATCTTTCACAGGCCCACTCCTCCAACATTTGGCCGGCCCCATTTTCCGACCATCATCTAGCCACCATAACAGCCTCCCTCCGTGCAGAGAGGCCGGGGCCGGCCTATTGGCACTTTAACAACAGCCTGTTGGAGGATGAGGGCTTCGTGACGTCCTTCCAGGAGTTCTGGCTGGCCTGGCGAGAGCAGCGGTGTGCCTTTCCCTCGGCGCGGCGATGGTGGGATCTAGGGAAGGTGCGCGCCAAGCTCTTCTGCCGTGACTGCACCTGGGGCACCAGCCGATGGAGAAATGCAGCGATAGAGCAGTTGGAACGGGAGGTCTTAGAGATGGAGAGGCGTCTGGCCGCCAGCCCCGAGGACCTGTTCCTCTGCGGAGCGTGCCAGGAGAAGCGGAGGAGCTCCGGGCCCTCGAGGACCATTGGGCCCGAGGTGCCTTTGTTCGATCCCGCATCCGCCTCCTTCGGGAGATGGATCGCGGCTCCCGTTTCTTCTACGCCCTTGAGAAAATGAGGGGGGCCAAGAAACACGTCACCTGCCTTCTAGCAGAAGACAGCGCCCCCCTCACGGATCCGGTGGAGATGTGTGGGAGGGCCCGTGACTTCTACACAAGTCTTTTCTCCCCGGATCCAACCAATCCTGGCGCTTGCAGGGTGCTCTGGGAGGAACTCCCCACGGTCAGCATGGGCGACCGAGACCGACTAGAGCTGCCTCTCACCCTGGCCGAGTTCTCGGAAGCCCTCCGCCGCATGCCCACCAATAAATCTCCGGGCACGGATGCGCTGACCGTGGAGTTCTACTGCGCGTTCTGGGACATCCTCGGCCCAGACCTAGTCACCGTCTGGGCCGAGTCTTTGCAGAGCGGGGTCCTCCCTCTTTCGTGCAGGCGAGCCGTGCTCACCTTGTTGCTGAAGAAGGGGGACCTCCGCTACTTACGAAACTGGCGTCCCGTCTTGCTCCTTAGCACGGACTATAAAATCGTAGGGAAAGCAATCTCGCTGCGGCTAGGGTCCATGCTGGCGGACGTGATCCACCCAGATCAGACCTATACTGTCCTGGGTCGCAGCATTTTTGACAACCTATTTCTAGTCCGAGATCTTTTGGAACTCGGGCGTAGAGACGGTCTGTTGTTCGCCCTCCTGTCTCTCGATCAGGAGAAGGCATTCGATAGAGTGGACCATGGGTACCTCCTCGGCACTCTGCAGGCATTTGGATTCGGACCTCAGTTTGTGAGTTTTTTCCAGGTGCTGTACGCTTCCGCGGAGTGTCTGGTTAGGCTCAACTGGACCCTGACCGAACCGGTCAGCTTCGGGCGAGGAGTACAGCAGGGGTGCCCCCTCTCGGGCCAGCTGTACACTCTGGCGATTGAGCCCTTCCTCTGTCTCCTCTGCAGGAGGTTGACGGGATTGGTGCTGTGGGAGCCGGAGCTGCGGCTGGTCCTGTCGGCGTACGCCGATGACGTGCTCCTCGTGGTCCAGGACCCGGGCGACTTGGCGCGGGTGGAGGCTTGCCAGGCCATCTATTCGGCAGCCTCCTCCGCCCGAGTCAACTTGGTCAAGAGCTCTGGCTTGGCGGTGGGGGACTGGCAGCGGGTGAGCTCCCTCCCACCCGCGCTTCAGACCATCCGGTGGAGCATGGGTCCGCTGCTCTATCTCAGCGTTTACCTTTCTGCCACTCACCCTTCTCCGCCGGAGAACTGGCACAATTTAGAGGGCGGGGTGATAGAGCGGCTCCGGAAATGGACGAGGCTACTCCGATGTCTCTCCCTCCAAGGGAGAGCGCTGGTGCTTAACCAACTAGTCCTGTCCACGCTCTGGTACCGGCTCAACACCCTGGTCCCGGCCCCGGGTTTCCTGACCAACCTCTGGACATCGATTCTAGAGTTCTTTTGGTCAGGAATGCACTGGGCCCCTGTTGGGGTTCTTCATCTACCCCTGGAGGAGGGAGGGCAGGGCCTGAAGTGTCTGAACACTCAGGTCTGTGTCTTCTGCCTCCAGGCCCTGCAGAGGCTCCTTTATAGTGCAGGTAGTTCGACGTGGAGCATACTGGCGCACGCCTTCCTGCGCCGCTTCCAAGGGCTCCGATACGACCGGCAGCTCTTTTATCTGTCCGAGAGGTTTTCCGCGAGACCGCTCTGGGCTGCCAGTCTTCTACCAGGACCTCCTCCGGACCTGGAAACTGTTTTCAATGACCAGGTCCGTGGCGGCCACCGGGGGAGCAGATCTCCTTGCGGAGCCCCTGCTACACAACCCCCAGCTCCGTGTGCAGGTGGCGGAGTCCCGCTCGGTGCACCAGAGTTTGGTCCTGGCGGAAGTCACGAGAGTTGGAGACCTCCTGGACTACAACCGGGGAGACTGGCTGGATCCCCTGACGCTCGCCCGGCGCATGAGGCTCTCCAGACCTCGTACCCCCCGGCGCGTACTTCAGGAGGTGAAGGCCGCCTTGACACCCGCTGCTCGGGCTTATCTCAACCGAGCCCTGCGCGAGGGCGCACCCCGCCCGCCCTCTACCCCAGGCCCGCCGGACCTTTCAATTGGGCCCCTACGCCGTAGATCCCAACAAACCCCTCACCTTTTCACTGCGAGCCAGCTGGATGAACTGCAGCCGGTCAGCTTCCAAATCGCGCCACGGGAACATCTATATACACTCACGCTTCACACCCTTCACGCCCACACCCTGGTGTCCCGCCGTGATACAAAGTGGTGGGACCTCCTGCCACCTTTGGAGGGTGAGCAACCCCAGTGGGCCAGCCTGTATTCCACCTTGGTCCCGAGGCCCGTCGGGGACATTAGTTGGCGGTTCCTTCACGGAGCTGTGAGCACGGGCGTGTTTTTGGCACGGTTCACCCCCATCTTGGATACTTGCCCTTTTTGCAACGTGAGGGAAACCCTGGGGCACGTATATTTAGAGTGTGCCAGGCTGCAGCCCCTTTTCCGGCTCCTCACGAATATTTTATTACGCTTTTGGCTACACTTTTCCCCTCACCTTTTTATCTACACCCTCCCCATCCGTGGCCCCACAAAGTTGCGGGATCTCCTGGTTAACCTCCTCCTAGCCCTAGCTAAAACAGCCATTTATAAAACCAGAGGGGGGAGGTTGGCTAATGAAGCGTCCTGCGATTGTAGGGCCGTTTTCTGATCCTCGGTACATTTACGTATCCGGGCGGAGTTCCTCTGGGCGGCGTCCACCGACTCCCTTGATGCCTTCGAGGAGCGGTGGGCGCTGTCCGAGGTTCTCTGCTCGGTGACCCCATCCGGTTCCCTCCGTCTGACCGTTTGATTGAGGGGAAGAGCAAGAGCCTAGCCCCAGCCGTTGCCGCTGTGGATACCATCATCACTGTCACCTAGGAGGGGTCCTATCACACGTGGTGTACGTCCCTCCCACCCCCAAACCACCCACCCTGCAGCCGTGCCCATCTTGTCGGGCACCCTCAGGAGAGGAATAATCGGTGACACTGGGAGTGGCACTAGGTAACTCGAGGGGGTGGAAGACCATGAGTGTTGAGGAAGCCCCCCTGCTCTAGACCACCAGGTAACTCAGGAGGGTGGAAGACCACGCGTGTCGAGGAAGCCCCCCCGCTCTGGGCCCAGGCTAGCCTGAACACTTCTCCCTCCTGAAGGCTGTTGTGTTATACCTTGTGTTTTCTTTTGTTTTGTTGCATAGTTTTGCTTTATCCTTTTTGGTGATTTCTTGTAAGTGTTACACATATAAAATTCTTTTCTGCTTTAAAAAAACAAACAAACACTCTCCTGCTGCCGTCTGGCTATGCTGTATCACACCACCTTATAGTCCATTCATCCAATCCATACTTTTTTTATCTTGCTGGCAAGAATACTGTGGGAGACCGTATGAAAAGTTTTGCTAAAGTCAAGATATATCACATCCATCGCTTTCCCCATATCCACATGCCCTTGGTGAATCCATGATGATACCAAATTATTCAAGATAGTTCGGTCCAAAGCTGACTGCGAAGAGTTACACAGAGACCTCATGAAACAGGATGACTGGGCAAGAAAACATTGATAAGTGGAAATTAATGCACATTGGAAAACATAATACCAACTATACATACAAAATGATGGGATCTAAATTAGCTGTTATCACTCCAGAAAGAGATCTTAGAGTCATCGTGGATAGTCCTTTGAAAACATCTGCTCAATGTGCAGTGGTAGTCAAAAAAGCAAACAATATTAGGAACCATTAGGAAAGGTATAGATAATAAGACAGAAAATATAATAATGCCTCTTCTTAAATCCATGGTACACAGAAACCTTCAATGCTGTGTGCAATTCTGGTTGCCCCATCTAAAAATAAATAGATTAGAATTGGAAAAGGTACAGAGAAGGGCAGCAAAAATGATAAGGAGACTTCTGAGACTATTGATTGCCACAATCTCAGCTTTCATTAAAAAATACATTAGTTTCTAGCTTTAATGGTTGCAGAGAGAAGCTTTAAAATGGGACCAGAATGCGCCTTAAAAGCTCAGATGGCAATAAAATGAACACACTTTTGATTATTTTTAGGAATCATGTGATTTCTATGCTAATCTCCTGATTTGGAGGCTGAACTCACGAGTTCTGAGTCTTGGGATAGTGAGGCTGTCGTGATTCCAGGCCCTCAGGAAAATATGAGGAGAAAATAAAAAGACTGGGGCTGTTCAGCTTAGATAAGAGTCGACTAAGGCGGGGTCTGACAGAGCCTATAAAATCGTGATGGGGGAAGTGTTATTTACTCTTCACATAGCACAAGAACCAGGCGTCGCCCCGTGAGATGAACAGGCAGCAGGTTTAAAACAAACATAAGGAAGCATTTCTTCACACAACGCACAGTTAACCTGTGGGACTCATTGCCAGGGGATGTTGTGAGGGCCAAAACTATAACCAGGTTAAAAAAAGAATTAAGTAAGTTCTTGGAGAATAGGTCCACCAATGGCTATTAACAAAGATGGTCAAGGATGCAACCCCATGCTCTGGATATCCATATCTTCTGACTGCCAAAAGCTGGGACTGGACAAGAGGGGATGGGTCACTCCATGACTGCCTGTTTTGTTCATTCCCTCTGAAGCACCTGGCACTGGTCACTGTCAGCAGACAGGACACTGGGCTAGATGGACCATTGGTCAGACCCAGAATGGCCGTTCTGATGTTCTTATGAGAATTTCAGCTTTTATGATTGTCTCTCTCCTTGTCCCCAGCACGCGGAGCAGGAGATCTTCGAGAGGTGAGTAACCAAAGTTCACGGCCCCTCCTTACTTGCCCTCTCCATTCTGTGAGCACAGCGGCTCAACATAGAGCAGCGTGTCATTGCCAGGCATCCGGTGACACTGACCTTTTCCTGACTGGTGCTGCGATTGGTCAGGGCATAGTGCCAGAGGGCTGAGAAGTTGCATGCACATAAAATGCCCCTTGCCCAAAATGTCCCACTGTGGCTTTGCTTCACATGCTGCACTATGGCTCAGACATGGGGACCTAAATTCTTACATTTGGCACCTAGAAATCCTGGTGGCCAGGACATACCCAATGGATCTAGAAGGAGTAATGCTGATTTACACACATGCCTGGGACATGCTCGCATGTGTGTGTTGCACACGTAGGCACACCTTTTTTCACTTTCGGCAGATATACTTGATTATTTGGGGCTTTATCTAGCTCCCTGTGGACAGGCCCAGTACAGCATTGCACAGAGGAGTAACAATTTAAAGCTGTCTTCAGATTTCCTAGTTGCGGGCTCTGCATTCACGCAGCCTCCTTATTAAACAGACATATGAGGTGCAGAGTGAGAGCCTGGCAGTGCCCCTGGTACCAAGCACCCATTGCTCTGTGCATTTCACTGCTCTTGAGAAAGGGAACCTGACGTGAATTGCATTGTGGCCTAAGGCGATGATTTTACAACTAGGATTGAAATTGGGCTGTCCTTCATTGGGTGCTTTGAGTGTCCCCTAAGGGTAGTTCTAATTATAGTACTTCTTAGCACTACCTGGAATCCTGATTATTTACTCCTGAGGGCATTCTGTGTCAAAAAAATAAAAATTCCATGCACACTATTTTAAAATTCTGCAAATTTTATTTGTCAAATAAATGTGGAGGCTCCAGCATGGCACTGGGGAGCACAGGCCACTGGCTGCACAGAGGTGGGAGATCACTGTGCAGGTGCACCCCGGGATACGGATTCAGCAGTGAGGCTGCACCCAACCCTGATACAGCGCAAGGACCAGGCCTGCCCCAGAAATACACCAGGGCCCTTCCCCTCCATGCCAGGTGCACCAGGTGTGGGCAGGCAAGCTCAGCAAGGCAGGATCCAAGTGTGGAAGGGCTTCGTTTGGGGGAATCCAGGTGTGAGTTGAGAGGGTTCTGTGTGGGGCAATCTGGGTGTGGGCAGCTCAGTGGGGGATCTGGGTGAAGGGGGGATCTGTAAGGGAAGAGGAAGCCCCATCCTCTCCAGCCCAGCCAGGACTAGGAGCTGAGCCTGGTGCAGGGTAGGAGCCATCAGCCGTGTCTTCCCCAGTCCCGCCCCCTGCCTCACAGTGATTTACCTCTCTGCTGGCTGCCGTGGGTACCAGAAACATACTGCTGGGGAGGGTTACATGACTGCTCTTGTAGCTTCCCTTTGTTTCACTGTCAGAAAGTCAGTTTTCTGCGGGGAAGCAAAGAAATCTGCGGGGGACATAAATTCTGCACATTCGCAGTGGCGCAGAATTCCACCAGGAGTAATTGTTGCACATTTCTGCCTTCTGCCTAGCTTTAAAGCCTGAGCAATAAAGCATGGCAGGTGATTAGCAGCAAACTTCAGGGCCTCAGCCTTTCCTTACGAGCCCAATAAACACCATGTGTGTGCCACTTACTACATGGATTTGTCTCCTTTCCATGCTATGTCAGATCCTTCAGGAGTCTCAGCATGTTACTCTGCTGGCTGTCCCTACCCCACAGTCTATAGAAGGCCTTACGGGAAAATCTGATTGGCCCACCTTAGCACATTCATTGTACACCTCCATTCTGTGGAGCTGTGTCAGACCGATTTGCTCTTTATTGACTGGACATGTGGGAAGCTGAATGACTCATGGATATTGGGGTTTCATTTTAAAATGTCAATGTCTGTTTGTAACTGCCTGGAGTCAAACCCCCCTGAAACCAGCACTGGGGATTCTAGATGAAGAGACACCTCGTCCCTGGTGTAACTTTGCTGCATTCAGTCGTACCCCAGGGATGAACTTGGCTCGGTATTGTTGAAGTAGTTCCTTGTGACTTTAGTTTGTGTGTGTATCTTCCAGCACCTGACACTAAATCAATCCATTTCCTAATAAATCCTCTCTTTCATTTCCTAGGACAGAGGCAGCGGAGGGAATCCTGGAGCCGCAGGAGTCCGAGAAGTTAAACTTTAATCAGAAATGTGTTCAGAGTCCATTACTGCACCAGCTGTGGGCCTCTGCTGTTCTCAGCTGTGCCACAGGTCAGTGTCTCGCTCACAGCCGCGCATTCCTCTGGGGACTCCTGGCAAGTTGATTCATTCTGTGCCTAAGCAAACATCCTGGCTGCCTGACATTACTGCTCCCCAGGTTTGTGTGCGTGGCAGCAAGTGGGTGTCGAGAGTCAATCTGTAACTTCAAAGCATGCTTCAGATTCACTGCATGCACAAGTGCACTTTACACCAGAGAGATCATAGAATCATAGAATCATAGAATATCAGGGTTGGAAGGGACCCCAGAAGGTCATCTAGTCCAACCCCCTGCTCGAAGCAGGACCAATTCCCAGTTAAATCATCCCAGCCAGGGCTTTGTCAAGCCTGACCTTAAAAACCTCTAAGGAAGGAGATTCTACCACCTCCCTAGGTAACGCATTCCAGTGTTTCACCACCCTCTTAGTGAAAAAGTTTTTCCTAATATCCAATCTAAACCTCCCCCATTGCAACTTGAGACCATTACTCCTCGTTCTGTCATCTGCTACCATTGAGAACAGTCTAGAGCCATCCTCTTTGGAACCCCCTTTCAGGTAGTTGAAAGCAGCTATCAAATCCCCCCTCATTCTTCTCTTCTGCAGACTAAACAATCCCAGCTCCCTCAGCCTCTCTTCATAAGTCATGTGCTCTAGACCCCTAATCATTTTTGTTGCCCTTCGCTGGACTCTCTCCAATTTATCCACATCCTTCTTGTAGTGTGGGGCCCAAAACTGGACACAGTACTCCAGATGAGGCCTCACCAATGTCGAATAGAGGGGAATGATCATGTCCCTCAATCTGCTGGCAATGCCCCTACTTATACATCCCAAAATGCCATTGGCCTTCTTGGCAACAAGGGCACACTGCTGACTCATATCCAGCTTCTCGTCCATTGTCACCCCTAGATCCTTTTCTGCAGAACTGCTGCCTAGCCATTCGGTCCCTAGTCTGTAGCGGTGCATTGGATTCTTCCATCCTAAGTGCAGGACCCTGCACTTATCCTTATTGAACCTCATCAGATTTCTTTTGGCCCAATCCTCCAATTTGTCTAGGTCCTTCTGTATCCTATCCCTCCCCTCCAGCGTATCTACCACTCCTCCCAGTTTAGTATCATCCGCAAATTTGCTGAGAGTGCAATCCACACCATCCTCCAGATCATTTATGAAGATATTGAACAAAACCGGCCCCAGGACCGACCCCTGGGGCACTCCACTTGACACCGGCTGCCAACGAGACATGGAGCCATTGATCACTACCCGTTGAGCCCGACAATCTAGCCAGCTTTCTACCCACCTTATAGTGCATTCATCCAGCCCATACTTCCTTAACTTGCTGACAAGAATACTGTGGGAGACCGTGTCAAAAGCTTTGCTAAAGTCAAGAAACAATACATTCACTGCTTTCCCTTCATCCACAGAACCAGTAATCTCATCATAAAAGGCGATTTAGATTAGTCAGGCATGACCTTCCCTTGGTGAATCCATGCTGACTGTTCCTGATCACTTTCCTCTCATGTAAGTGCTTCAGGATTGATTCTTTGAGGACCTGCTCCATGATTTTTCCAGGGACTGAGGTGAGGCTGACTGGCCTGTAGTTCCCAGGATCCTCCTTCTTCCCTTTTTTAAAGATTGGCACTACATTAGCCTTTTTCCAGTCATCCGGGACTTCCCCCGTTCGCCACGAGTTTTCAAAGATAATGGCCAAGGGCTCTGCAATCACAGCCGCCAATTCCTTCAGCACTCTCGGATGCAACTCGTCCGGCCCCATGGACTTGTGCACGTCCAGCTTTTCTAAATAGTTTGTTAGTGGGAGTTCCTCCCCTGCCGGTCATGATTCTCTCAGCAGCAGCGATCACTAAAGAGAACAGAGCTGATCCTTGTTTGCTTCAGCAGGGAGAAGCTAAAGAGAAATGACCTGAAGTACAAACGTGAAGCCAGCTCCTTCGAGCAACACTGGCCCAGAGTGGAGGCCCCAGGCCTAGCTTTAAAAGACCTTATGTTAATAGCAGTGTTGCCAAATCTCACCACTTCATTGCAAGGCTTGTGGATAGCAGCTATTTTACTTACAAACCCAGCTCCTGGAGACTATTGATTATGTGAAAAATAAATGGTTGCAGAGAGAAGCTTAAAAATGTGACCAGAATGCTCCTTAAAAACTCAGAAACCAGAAGGCAATACAAAGAGCCTGCATTAGATTATGTTTAGGAATCATGCTGTTTTTTTTAAGCTAATCTCCTGATTTGGAGGCTGCGCTCATGATTTCTGAACGTTTGGGGTTGGTGAGGCTGTAGCAGAAATGAGTGCATGGACTCAAGAACATATCTCCCTGAGCCTGAGCACGGTTTTGGAGGGATTTGAACGCATCCCTGCAGAATTTGCAGCCCAGATATTGCAGCCTTGGGGTAGTGGGTGAGAAGCAGAGAGGGAAACTGACTAAAAGCCTTGCGGGGCTGGGTACACTGAAGTGCAGAAAGGTAACAAACCTCAGAAATGACCATACTGTACCTCCCTTGCATGGTACAGTCTCTCTGGCCTCAGTAGCTCAGGTGCTGTTTGGAGCGGGGCTTGCTTTTAAATGTATGGACCAAAATGTTCAAACGCAGGTGCCTGGAATTAGAGTCCAGGGGTGACATTCTGGCCCCACTGAAGTCAGTGGGTGATTTCCTGGGGACAAGATTTCAGCTGTGGAGCCTAAATCTGGATTTGGGAGTCTAAATTCATGTATGCAGGTTTGAAGACGTAGGCCCTGATTTTTAAAAGAAATAAAATATGCTCCAAACACATAAATACTTAATAAACTTCCCAGATTCAAAACCATCAGCTTAGTGTCTGTCTTCTCCCCAGAGCCCACGACTCTTGAACGTGAGCATGGCTACTCTCACCTGCCATATGAGGCACTTGGGTACCATAGTGATGGGCATGAGCTAAATACATGGATATGTCAGCAATGCAATGCTGTTGCAAAAAAAAAAGCAAATGCAATTGTAGGTTGCATTAACAGAGGCATGGCATGCAAGTCACGGGAGGTGATAGTACCGCTCTACTCGGCGCTGGTTAGGCCTCAGCTGGAGGATTGTGTCCAGTTTAGATCACCAATATGTGGAAAGGATGTAGACCAAACTTGTTCCTCTGTTTGTGCAGGGAAAGCCCCTGGCGGGCCTGGCCGGTTTGTTTACCTGCTGCGTCCGCAGGTTCGGCCAATCGCGGCTCCCAGTGGCCGCGGTTCGCTGCTCTAGGCCAATGGGAGCTGCTGGAAGTGGCGGCCAGTACGTCCCTCGGCACTGGGTTCAAACTACACAGCAGATGTAGACGAAATCTCAGGAAAAATATCCTAACTGTAAGAACAGTTGGACAATGGCACAGATGCCTGGGGAGGTTGTGGAAGCTCCTTCACTGGAAGTTTTCAAACGGAGGCCGGATAGCCATCTGCCTTGACTTGGATGGCTTAGTCACAATAAATTCTGCATCTGGGCAGGGGGTTAGACTAGATCAGTGGTTCTCAACCAGGGTCCGGGGTCCCTGGGGGGCTGCGAGCAGGTTTCAGGGGGTCCACCAAGTAGAGCCAGTGTTAGACTCTCTGGGTCCCAGGATAGGAAGCCAAAGTACCACCACATGGGGCTGAAGCCCAGGGCCCTGAGTTCCGCTACCCGGAGCTGAAGCCAGCGCCTGAGCAACTTAGCTTTGCAGGGCCCCCTGTGGCGTGGGGCCTCGGGCAGTTGGCCTGCTTGCTACCCCTTAACGCTTGCCCTGGATTTTATATGCAGAAAACCAGTCAGTGTGGCACAGCTGCCACGTGGAGTTTTTATAGCCTGCTTGGGGGAGCTCAGAAAGAAGAAGGTTGAGAACCCCTGGACTAGCTGACCCTTACGGTCCCTTCTCAGCCTGTAGTTCTATGATTCTATGTAGCGCAGATAGACTAAAGAGGCCTCCCAAAGCATAGCTCACAGATTCAGAGATTTTAAGGTTATGGGGACCGTTAAATCATCTGATTTGATCTCCTGCACAACACAGGCCATAGGATTTCATCATGACGAAGGGCTGCTCAGCATGGGGAAGTTTACCAGCACAATCATACCAGTGTAATTACAGCTGTAGTTATACTGGTATAACTCCCTGGTATAATTCTGGAATAAGAGCGTCCACACAGGGAGTTGTTATACCAGTATAAATAAATCCCCCTCCGCAGACAAGCTGTAAAGGAGAGGCCCCAGCATGCAATGCTGTGCTTGGATCCAGATGTGCCTGCTGGGAAGGGTAGTCTCTGGGAGCTGCCCCTCTGTATTAAAGATGAGAGATCCTGCATTCTGCTCCACTTTGTGAAATGCAGTGCCAACCTACGTAAGAGGGTGTTAGTGATAAATTGTTCTCCTTATCCACTGAGGACAGGACAAGAAGCAATGGGAGCAAGGGATGTTTAGGTTGGACATTAGGAAAAACTTCCTAACTTCTCAGGGTGGCTAAGCGGTGGAACAAATGGTCTAGGGAGGTTGTAAAATCTCTGTTATTGGAGGTGTTTAAGAATATGTTAGACAAACACCAGTCAGGAATGGACTAATTATTATGTAGTCCTGCCTTTAGTGTAGGAGACTGGATTACATGACCTCTTGAGGTCCCTTCCAGTCCTATGATTCTAGTTTATCTGCTGCTAATTCACCACTATTCCTGAGGGGGCTTGGAAACTACTCCTAGATTCATCTATCAATTCCAAGGCTAGAAGGGACTATCTAGTCTGACCTCCTCCATCACATAGGCCATAGAACTTCCCCAAAATAATCCATAGAGAAGATTTTTTAGGAGATAATCCAGTCTTGATTTATAAATGGTCAGTGTTGGAGAACCCACCTTTGGTAAATTGACCTTGGTAAATTGTTCCAATGGGTAATTACCCCCTGTTAAAAATATACAGCTTAATTTTCCAATTTGTCTAGCTTCAACTTCCAGCCATAGGCTCCTGTTAGGCCTGTGTCTGCTAGACTGAAGAGCTGTTCCCCACATAGGTACTTATTGACTGTGATCAAGTCACCTCTTAATAGACTGAGCTTAATAGACTGAGCTCCTTGAGCCTATCACTTTAAGGCAGGTTTTCTAACATAGAATCATAGAATATCAGGACTGGAAGGGACCTCAGAAGGTCATCTAGTCCAACCCCCTGCTCAAAGCAGGACCAATCCCCAACTAAATCATCCCAGCCAGGGCCTTGTCAAGCCTGACCTTAAAAACTTCAAAGGAAGGAGATTCCACCACCTCCCTAGGTAACGCATTCCAGTGTTTCACCACCCTCCTAGTGAAAAAGTTTTTCCTAATATCCAACCTAAACCTCCCCCACTACAACTTGAGACCATTATACCTTGTTCTGTCATCTGCTACCACTGAGAACAGTCTTGAGCCATCCTCTTTGGAACCCCCTTTCAGGTAGTTGAAAGCAGCTATCAAATTCCCCCTCCCTCTTCTCTTCCACAGACTAAACAATCCCAGTTCTCTCAGCCTCTCCTCATAAGTCATGTGTTCCAGTCTCCTAACCCTTTCTGTTCCTGCCCCCTCTGAAACCAAGGCAGCTGGCTCAGGTCATTAGACTACCATGCTCTGGGTACCAGACACTGGTTTGTTTCCCAGGTCTTACAAAAGTGATCCTGCCAGGTGCAGAACATCAGTGCAGCTGAGGGCGCTCAGCACCTGGCAGGATTAGGCCCAAGGTGAGGTGAGCATGCTATTCCCCCTCCAGCCCCAGCCCTAGCCCCAGCTCAGCCCAGCCCTGCATGTCTACCTGGGAGGAGGTGACTCACCTGCTCTCGGCCTTGTCTTTATGATGATGTCTTAAGACACAAAGCAAGTGAAATGGGGAAGGGCAAGGAGAGGCCCCAGCAGATAGAGTTGTCCGGCATGGAGGGAGCAGGACCAGGTGACTGAGCAGAGGAAGCTGCAGCCCCAGCTCTGTACTAGAGAATTTGAAAAGCAAATTGGCAGGGAATTGGGCAGTCGCACAAACATCAGCACCCTCCAGATCTGCTGAACCAAGTATCCCAGCTCAGCCCAGTCCAGCCCTGCATGTCTTCCTGGGAGGAGGTGATTCACTGGATCCCAGTGCAGATCAGATGAGGATGGGCTGCATGGAGAGAACATCCTGCACTGAAGCTGGGGGGAGGGATATGGCACCGTATACCCCAGGCAGGGCAGGATCATCAGCAAGGGCATTGGAGCCTTCCCAAAAGAGGAAAGGCCGGGGGCCCCTGCCCCCCCGAGGCCTCCCCCCTTCCCCCCAAGGGCCGCCCTGCCCCCCCTCGTCCCCTGGAGACTCCGCCCCCGGCCAAGCCGGAAGCAGAACCTGTCCCTCCCCATCCCAACCTGGGTGGGGTGGGGCCGAAAGCAGCCCCATGCCCATGTCTCTGCCCCCCAGGCCTCCCACCATAGCACAGGGGGAGGGACCCAGGCTCACCACAGCTCCCTGCGTGGCTCTCCCCAACCTGGCTCTGGGCAGGGCCTAGGGTTGCCAGGTGTCTGTTTTTTTACCAGAATGCCCAGTTGAAAAGGGATCCTGGCGGCTCTGGTCAGCATCGCTGACTGGGCTGTTAAAAGTGTGATTGGCGGGGCTGGCAGGCTCCTTACCCGGCTCCCCGGAAGTGGCGACATATCCTTCAGCTCCTAGGCCACGACTCTGCCTAGGAGCGGGCGGAACATGTCACTGCTTCCGGGGACCCCCCCCCCGAGGTAAATGCTGCCTGGAGCCTGCACCCCAACTCCAACCTCCTGCCCCAGCCCTGATCCCCCTCCTGCACCCAAACTCCCACCCGGAGCCCGCACCCCTGCCCCAGCCCTGATCCCCCTCCTGCACCCAAACTCCCTCACAGAGCACGCACTCTGCATCCCCTCCCACACCCCAACCTCCTGCCCCAGGCCTGAGCCCCCTCCTGCACCCCAAACCCCTCTTTCCCAGCCCCACCCTAGAGCCTGCACCTTGAGCTGGAGCCCTCACCCTCTCCGGCACCCCAACCCCCTGTTCCAGCCCTGAGCCCCCTCCTGCACCTAAACTCCTTCCCGGAGCCCACACCCCCTGCACCCCAACCCCTTGCCTCCTCCCACACCCTGAACCCCTCATTTCTGGCCCCACCCTGGAGCCCATGTCCCCAGCCGTGACGCCCCGCACTCCAACCCCCGGATCCAGCCTGGTGAAAATGAGTGAATGAGTGGGGGTGGGGGAGAGTCAGCGACAGGGATGGAGGACAGAGTGAGCTGGGGCAGGGACTCGGAGAAGGGGTGGGGCAGGGCAGGGGGCAGGGCAAGGGTGCTCGGTTTTGTGCGATTAGAAATTTGGCAACCTTAGTGGGGCCTCAGAGCTGCAGCCCAGCCATAAGAGCCGTGCGGGCAGCTGTGAAAGCCGCAGTAGACAATCCACCTGCCCGCGGTGCAGGGGGCCGGCCGAGAGCAGCCCCCGGCCTGTGTCTCCACCCCCCGGCCGCCTCAGCTAGGGCAGGGGAAGGGTCTGCGTGGTTCTCACAGCTGCCCGGGCTCCCCAGCCAGGCTTCATGCTGGCCTGGCCGGGGAGTGGGGCCTCGGGCAGGAGAGGAGGGAAGGAGGAGGCGGGGTCTGCCCCGGCAAAAAGTGGATTGGCCAGGCCCATCCACTTTCAAAAAGTGGGGGGCTATGGCCGGGGGGCTATGGCCGGAGTTCCCTGTAAGCTGCGTGGCCGCACAGTAGCCTATTAAGCGCTGTGCAGGCGTTCAGGGAACCCGCCCAGGCAGGACCTGCTGCGGCCACGGGAAGGGCGCCCCTATCCCGCGGCCCCAGCCTGGGAGCTGCTGCAGCAGGGAGAGGCACCTCTCCCCCCCAGCCCAGGTGCTGCTGCAGGGAGAGAGGGCTGGGGGGAGGCCTCTCTCCCCACTTTAGCCCCGGGGCAGCCTGCACCCCAACCCCCTCATCCCCGGCCCCACCCCAGAGCCCACACCCCCAGCTGGAGCCCTCACCCTCCCACCCCAACCCTCTGCCCCAGCCCTGAGCCCCTCATCCCAGGCCCCACCCCAGAATCTGCACCCCCAGCCAGAACCCTCACGCCCCACCACAACCCTCTGCCCCAGCCCTGAGCCCCTCATACCTGGCCCCACCCCAGAGCCTGCACCCCCAGCTGGAGCCCTCACACCCCTGCACCCCAACTCTCTGCCCCCGTGGCAGGGCTGGAAAACTGGCTATGGCCCCAGTAGCCCCCCTGCTTCCGGCGCCACTGATCATCAGCCGTGGTGAGAGGTAGAGAGATCCCAGCCAGAAGGGACCCAGGATCCTCTGCTCTGTGATGCTGGCTCCCTCTCAGAGCACGGGTCTAAACCACAAGCCTGTTGACTGCAATTCCTAGAGGTTTCATCCCCTCACAGCAGCCCTGCCTGGACCATGGATTCTTGACCGCTAGCTCCAAAAGGATCGCTGAAAGGGCTTGGCCATGAATTTTGTGCAGGAGGAATGTTCTGGTTTTGATTGGTAGCCAGGGCTGGGCAAGGGAATGACAAACTGCAACGGGGTGAGCGCCCCATGCCAGTCCCGGATGGGCCACCTCGAGCACTACGGGGTGGAGTGTGGCAGCGCTTAGAAGCCCCAGGCATGGCCCATGCCCTGCTGGTGCTACTGCTGTACAGACACTACCCCAAAAGCTGGTCCCTGCCCCACCAAGCCCCTTACCTCTTTGGGGAGGAGAGTCCAGTCTCTGGTGTCTCAGTCAAGGAGTGCAGCAGTGGGGGAGTTTACACCAACAGGGGGTGGCTGGCTGGGCTATGGATGGGCTCCTGCGCACTGGGAGTGGGGCCAAAATCCTCTCTGTGTCCCTCGTCTCCCCAGCCATCAGAGCTGAGTACTTGTCTGGTTTGCTAATCTTCCCGCCGCTGGGCCCAAATCAACCATTCAGCCCCCACTGCATTCTGAACAGTGAGCCAGGGCAGGGAACTGGGAGAGATGAGATGTGTCCTGTGCCTGCATCTGGATCTGCATCGAGCTGAAGCCAGCGCTTCCAGAGCTGGGTGGGAAAAGTGCATTCTCAGGCCACGTGCAGCCCCTGCCTTCATCTTGGAGAGCCCAGTGGCCAGGGGCCTAGTCACAAGTGGGCCTGGGGGGAACCTTGGGTGTTGGATATGCTCTTCGTCATATTATGCTTCTTGTTTGAAAGAGGAAGAAGCCTGCAGAGAGGCTGCCCTGGCACCAGCCCCAGCCAAGCCAGGAAACCCACTCGAACAGCTGGATCGGGTGCATCAGGTTGGGCAGGGGATCAGATGGAAGCCAGGCAGTAGCTGTGGATGGGTGGTGGCCTGTGAATGCACCTGCCTCCTCCCTGCTTGGAAACAAGTTTGGCCAGAGCTGCCAGCCCTGTAGCCGTGCTGCCCTGGTACCCACTGGGTACTACCCCTAGGGCCGAGGCAGAGGTCTCTCGTGCCTTGCCCTGCCCCCACTCCATCTGCAATGTGCTGAGAGCTTGAGGCTTCCTGCTCACCAGCCACCCTCAGCACAGAGCCACTCTAACCCCTGGGCCAGCGTCTCCCTCCCCTGCTGTGTCCCAGCAGCGGGGTGGGCGGGCACTGTGGAGGGGAGATGGCTTATAATGGATGGGATGGAGGGAGCCAGTCGGGACCGACTGCAGGCTACAGCTGGGAGAACCCCAGGAGCCAATGCCCAATGGGACTAGCTGGGGTATATTTAACTTGCGCAGGCAGAGTCCAGTCTGAGCTCAGCCCCTTCCCCAGTGTGTAGGGAGCACCCCTCTTCCCCTCAGGAGCTGGCCTGCAGGCCCTGGAAGATGGTGCTGCTGGGCGCCAGAGGAAGTCGCCGTGGCCCCTGCACAGGGCTACTGCCTAGGAAGGCCTATAAAAAGGGGAAACGTGGACATGAACCCAGCTCCCTCCCTGTCCCAGTGCTTTGCTGGGGAGACAGGCTGATCCTGGCCGAGGTCCCGCTGCTCAGCCTGTACTGATTGTTTGGCTTTCCTTGCAGGTTTGGAAGAGGTTCGCGTAGATGAGAAAACTGTCAGCCCCCTGCTGGCCCTGTCCGAAGACAAGAAAACCTTAGCATTCAGCTCCAAGAAGGCAAAGACCTATCCAGACTGCCCGGAGCGCTTCGATCACTGGCCCAACGCCTTGGGCACTAAGGCCTTCCACAAAGGGACCCATGCCTGGAGGATCAGCGTAGGCAAAAGCTGCGCGTACAAACTGGGCATTTCTTATGGCTCCTTGGAGCGCAAAGGGCCTGGCAGCGCAGCCCGGCTGGGCTACAATCCCTTCTCCTGGGTGTTCTCGCGCTATGACAAGGAGTTCTGCTTCTCGCACAACGGCCATCATCAGGCGGTGGAGCTAGTCAAGTGCCCCATACAGGTGGGCGTGCTGGTCGACTTGGATGGCGGGGAAGTGCTGTTCTATGACCCTACTGCCTGTGTCATCCTCCACTCGCACCGTGAAGCCTTTACTGCACCCATCTACCCCGTGTTTGCTGTGGCTGACCAGAGCATCTCCCTCATTCAGTGAATGAGGCCTGGCACAGGGGCAGCAGCTCACCCACCAGCTCTGTGGGGAAAAGGGGGAGCTTTCTGCAGAGACGCACAACTTGGCATGCCACCCGCTGGATCTTCAGTCACTCCAAGCAGCCAGGATGGGGCTGGCAGCCTGAATGCACTGATACCTTGTGTCCGGGATCCCAGGGGGGCCACACTGAAATTGCTCAATCAGGGCAAACTGCAACGAATGGGGCAGACGATCCCCCAAACTGGAGGTTATTTCTAATAATTAGATTCACCGATCCATGAACAAAACAGCTTCTATAATATCTTCCTGGTTACCCAGAAGCCACAAACACATCCAGCCCTGGGCTCCCACCCAGACAGCCCAGGCAAAGATGAGGATTACTGAAAATCATATTCATCATAAAAATAAGTTCTACCAAGCCCAAATGATTGGACACATTACCTGTCAGGTCAATGAATATTTCAGATCTTACCTAAATACATGCTTACAGCCAATTCTTATTAACTAAACTAAGATTTATTAAAAAAGAAAAGAGAGAGAGTATTGTATTATACATACAGATATAAATAAAATTCTTAGTTTCATAGTAGAGATGGTAAGCTTTAGAGTTGCAAAGAGTTCTTTCAGAATTATTTCCATAGGTTATTATTAAGGCTATGATTTAGTCACGGGTAATTTTTAATAAAAGTCATGGACAGGTCACGGGCAATAACCTGTGTTATTGTGACCTGTCTGTGACTTTTACTAAAAATACTCCTAACTAAATCTTAGGTGCTTAGGGGTGGCGCGCTCCAGCAGACATTGCTGCTCATGGGTGTGGGGGGCCGCCCAGGCGTCAGCCGCACCAGCCACTGCAGCTGCAGAATTCATGGAGGTTCCGGAAAATCATGGAATCCGTGACTCCCATGACCTCTGTGAAAGACTCGCAGCCTTAGTTATCATACAATGTCCAATGTCAGGGTGAGCCAAACTGGAGCTGGAGACCTTAGTCCTGTGACTCAGACTTCCCCTGATGAAGCTTAAGTGGAGCTGAGATACGGGATCAGGGCCCAAGAGTTCTTTTTATAGATCCCTGGCAGCCTTTTGCCAGCAGGTGTTCCTTGGGTGAACAATAGTGGCTTTGAAGTAAAACCTCCTATTTCCTAAGCACTACCAGTGATTAGTTGCATGGATTAACATAAGGCAACTGCCCATCTCCTGCCATTTGCAGATAGTTCACTATATACACCACAGAGAAATAAAGACAATGATATTACTACAGTCATGGTTCATCTCAATGAAGTAACAGAATACGGTGACA